>NC_089640.1:1732138-2049653 GCF_039881205.1 Euwallacea similis | reverse complement strand
TACTAACCTGAACTAACCTGAACTAACCTGAACTAACCTGAACTAACCTGAACTAACCTGAACTAACCTGAACTAACCTGAACTAACCTGAACTAACCTGAACTAACCTGAACTAACCTGAACTAACCTGAACTAACCTGAACTAACCTGAACTAACCTGAACTAACCTGAACTAACCTGAACTAACCTGAACTAACCTGAACTAACCTGAACTAACCTGAACTAACCTGAACTAACCTGAACTAACCTGAACTAACCTGAACTAACCTGAACTAACCTGAACTAACCTGAACTAACCTGAACTAACCTGAACTAACCTGAACTAACCTGAACTAACCTGAACTAACCTGAACTAACCTGAACTAACCTGAACTAACCTGAACTAACCTGAACTAACCTGAACTAACCTGAACTAACCTGAACTAACCTGAACTAACCTGAACTAACCTGAACTAACCTGAACTAACCTGAACTAACCTGAACTAACCTGAACTAACCTGAACTAACCTGAACTAACCTGAACTAACCTGAACTAACCTGAACTAACCTGAACTAACCTGAACTAACCTGAACTAACCTGAACTAACCTGAACTAACCTGAACTAACCTGAACTAACCTGAACTAACCTGAACTAACCTGAACTAACCTGAACTAACCTGAACTAACCTGAACTAACCTGAACTAACCTGAACTAACCTGAACTAACCTGAACTAACCTGAACTAACCTGAACTAACCTGAACTAACCTGAACTAACCTGAACTAACCTGAACTAACCTGAACTAACCTGAACTAACCTGAACTAACCTGAACTAACCTGAACTAACCTGAACTAACCTGAACTAACCTGAACTAACCTGAACTAACCTGAACTAACCTGAACTAACCTGAACTAACCTGAACTAACCTGAACTAACCTGAACTAACCTGAACTAACCTGAACTAACCTGAACTAACCTGAACTAACCTGAACTAACCTGAACTAACCTGAACTAACCTGAACTAACCTGAACTAACCTGAACTAACCTGAACTAACCTGAACTAACCTGAACTAACCTGAACTAACCTGAACTAACCTGAACTAACCTGAACTAACCTGAACTAACCTGAACTAACCTGAACTAACCTGAACTAACCTGAACTAACCTGAACTAACCTGAACTAACCTGAACTAACCTGAACTAACCTGAACTAACCTGAACTAACCTGAACTAACCTGAACTAACCTGAACTAACCTGAACTAACCTGAACTAACCTGAACTAACCTGAACTAACCTGAACTAACCTGAACTAACCTGAACTAACCTGAACTAACCTGAACTAACCTGAACTAACCTGAACTAACCTGAACTAACCTGAACTAACCTGAACTAACCTGAACTAACCTGAACTAACCTGAACTAACCTGAACTAACCTGAACTAACCTGAACTAACCTGAACTAACCTGAACTAACCTGAACTAACCTGAACTAACCTGAACTAACCTGAACTAACCTGAACTAACCTGAACTAACCTGAACTAACCTGAACTAACCTGAACTAACCTGAACTAACCTGAACTAACCTGAACTAACCTGAACTAACCTGAACTAACCTGAACTAACCTGAACTAACCTGAACTAACCTGAACTAACCTGAACTAACCTGAACTAACCTGAACTAACCTGAACTAACCTGAACTAACCTGAACTAACCTGAACTAACCTGAACTAACCTGAACTAACCTGAACTAACCTGAACTAACCTGAACTAACCTGAACTAACCTGAACTAACCTGAACTAACCTGAACTAACCTGAACTAACCTGAACTAACCTGAACTAACCTGAACTAACCTGAACTAACCTGAACTAACCTGAACTAACCTGAACTAACCTGAACTAACCTGAACTAACCTGAACTAACCTGAACTAACCTGAACTAACCTGAACTAACCTGAACTAACCTGAACTAACCTGAACTAACCTGAACTAACCTGAACTAACCTGAACTAACCTGAACTAACCTGAACTAACCTGAACTAACCTGAACTAACCTGAACTAACCTGAACTAACCTGAACTAACCTGAACTAACCTGAACTAACCTGAACTAACCTGAACTAACCTGAACTAACCTGAACTAACCTGAACTAACCTGAACTAACCTGAACTAACCTGAACTAACCTGAACTAACCTGAACTAACCTGAACTAACCTGAACTAACCTGAACTAACCTGAACTAACCTGAACTAACCTGAACTAACCTGAACTAACCTGAACTAACCTGAACTAACCTGAACTAACCTGAACTAACCTGAACTAACCTGAACTAACCTGAACTAACCTGAACTAACCTGAACTAACCTGAACTAACCTGAACTAACCTGAACTAACCTGAACTAACCTGAACTAACCTGAACTAACCTGAACTAACCTGAACTAACCTGAACTAACCTGAACTAACCTGAACTAACCTGAACTAACCTGAACTAACCTGAACTAACCTGAACTAACCTGAACTAACCTGAACTAACCTGAACTAACCTGAACTAACCTGAACTAACCTGAACTAACCTGAACTAACCTGAACTAACCTGAACTAACCTGAACTAACCTGAACTAACCTGAACTAACCTGAACTAACCTGAACTAACCTGAACTAACCTGAACTAACCTGAACTAACCTGAACTAACCTGAACTAACCTGAACTAACCTGAACTAACCTGAACTAACCTGAACTAACCTGAACTAACCTGAACTAACCTGAACTAACCTGAACTAACCTGAACTAACCTGAACTAACCTGAACTAACCTGAACTAACCTGAACTAACCTGAACTAACCTGAACTAACCTGAACTAACCTGAACTAACCTGAACTAACCTGAACTAACCTGAACTAACCTGAACTAACCTGAACTAACCTGAACTAACCTGAACTAACCTGAACTAACCTGAACTAACCTGAACTAACCTGAACTAACCTGAACTAACCTGAACTAACCTGAACTAACCTGAACTAACCTGAACTAACCTGAACTAACCTGAACTAACCTGAACTAACCTGAACTAACCTGAACTAACCTGAACTAACCTGAACTAACCTGAACTAACCTGAACTAACCTGAACTAACCTGAACTAACCTGAACTAACCTGAACTAACCTGAACTAACCTGAACTAACCTGAACTAACCTGAACTAACCTGAACTAACCTGAACTAACCTGAACTAACCTGAACTAACCTGAACTAACCTGAACTAACCTGAACTAACCTGAACTAACCTGAACTAACCTGAACTAACCTGAACTAACCTGAACTAACCTGAACTAACCTGAACTAACCTGAACTAACCTGAACTAACCTGAACTAACCTGAACTAACCTGAACTAACCTGAACTAACCTGAACTAACCTGAACTAACCTGAACTAACCTGAACTAACCTGAACTAACCTGAACTAACCTGAACTAACCTGAACTAACCTGAACTAACCTGAACTAACCTGAACTAACCTGAACTAACCTGAACTAACCTGAACTAACCTGAACTAACCTGAACTAACCTGAACTAACCTGAACTAACCTGAACTAACCTGAACTAACCTGAACTAACCTGAACTAACCTGAACTAACCTGAACTAACCTGAACTAACCTGAACTAACCTGAACTAACCTGAACTAACCTGAACTAACCTGAACTAACCTGAACTAACCTGAACTAACCTGAACTAACCTGAACTAACCTGAACTAACCTGAACTAACCTGAACTAACCTGAACTAACCTGAACTAACCTGAACTAACCTGAACTAACCTGAACTAACCTGAACTAACCTGAACTAACCTGAACTAACCTGAACTAACCTGAACTAACCTGAACTAACCTGAACTAACCTGAACTAACCTGAACTAACCTGAACTAACCTGAACTAACCTGAACTAACCTGAACTAACCTGAACTAACCTGAACTAACCTGAACTAACCTGAACTAACCTGAACTAACCTGAACTAACCTGAACTAACCTGAACTAACCTGAACTAACCTGAACTAACCTGAACTAACCTGAACTAACCTGAACTAACCTGAACTAACCTGAACTAACCTGAACTAACCTGAACTAACCTGAACTAACCTGAACTAACCTGAACTAACCTGAACTAACCTGAACTAACCTGAACTAACCTGAACTAACCTGAACTAACCTGAACTAACCTGAACTAACCTGAACTAACCTGAACTAACCTGAACTAACCTGAACTAACCTGAACTAACCTGAACTAACCTGAACTAACCTGAACTAACCTGAACTAACCTGAACTAACCTGAACTAACCTGAACTAACCTGAACTAACCTGAACTAACCTGAACTAACCTGAACTAACCTGAACTAACCTGAACTAACCTGAACTAACCTGAACTAACCTGAACTAACCTGAACTAACCTGAACTAACCTGAACTAACCTGAACTAACCTGAACTAACCTGAACTAACCTGAACTAACCTGAACTAACCTGAACTAACCTGAACTAACCTGAACTAACCTGAACTAACCTGAACTAACCTGAACTAACCTGAACTAACCTGAACTAACCTGAACTAACCTGAACTAACCTGAACTAACCTGAACTAACCTGAACTAACCTGAACTAACCTGAACTAACCTGAACTAACCTGAACTAACCTGAACTAACCTGAACTAACCTGAACTAACCTGAACTAACCTGAACTAACCTGAACTAACCTGAACTAACCTGAACTAACCTGAACTAACCTGAACTAACCTGAACTAACCTGAACTAACCTGAACTAACCTGAACTAACCTGAACTAACCTGAACTAACCTGAACTAACCTGAACTAACCTGAACTAACCTGAACTAACCTGAACTAACCTGAACTAACCTGAACTAACCTGAACTAACCTGAACTAACCTGAACTAACCTGAACTAACCTGAACTAACCTGAACTAACCTGAACTAACCTGAACTAACCTGAACTAACCTGAACTAACCTGAACTAACCTGAACTAACCTGAACTAACCTGAACTAACCTGAACTAACCTGAACTAACCTGAACTAACCTGAACTAACCTGAACTAACCTGAACTAACCTGAACTAACCTGAACTAACCTGAACTAACCTGAACTAACCTGAACTAACCTGAACTAACCTGAACTAACCTGAACTAACCTGAACTAACCTGAACTAACCTGAACTAACCTGAACTAACCTGAACTAACCTGAACTAACCTGAACTAACCTGAACTAACCTGAACTAACCTGAACTAACCTGAACTAACCTGAACTAACCTGAACTAACCTGAACTAACCTGAACTAACCTGAACTAACCTGAACTAACCTGAACTAACCTGAACTAACCTGAACTAACCTGAACTAACCTGAACTAACCTGAACTAACCTGAACTAACCTGAACTAACCTGAACTAACCTGAACTAACCTGAACTAACCTGAACTAACCTGAACTAACCTGAACTAACCTGAACTAACCTGAACTAACCTGAACTAACCTGAACTAACCTGAACTAACCTGAACTAACCTGAACTAACCTGAACTAACCTGAACTAACCTGAACTAACCTGAACTAACCTGAACTAACCTGAACTAACCTGAACTAACCTGAACTAACCTGAACTAACCTGAACTAACCTGAACTAACCTGAACTAACCTGAACTAACCTGAACTAACCTGAACTAACCTGAACTAACCTGAACTAACCTGAACTAACCTGAACTAACCTGAACTAACCTGAACTAACCTGAACTAACCTGAACTAACCTGAACTAACCTGAACTAACCTGAACTAACCTGAACTAACCTGAACTAACCTGAACTAACCTGAACTAACCTGAACTAACCTGAACTAACCTGAACTAACCTGAACTAACCTGAACTAACCTGAACTAACCTGAACTAACCTGAACTAACCTGAACTAACCTGAACTAACCTGAACTAACCTGAACTAACCTGAACTAACCTGAACTAACCTGAACTAACCTGAACTAACCTGAACTAACCTGAACTAACCTGAACTAACCTGAACTAACCTGAACTAACCTGAACTAACCTGAACTAACCTGAACTAACCTGAACTAACCTGAACTAACCTGAACTAACCTGAACTAACCTGAACTAACCTGAACTAACCTGAACTAACCTGAACTAACCTGAACTAACCTGAACTAACCTGAACTAACCTGAACTAACCTGAACTAACCTGAACTAACCTGAACTAACCTGAACTAACCTGAACTAACCTGAACTAACCTGAACTAACCTGAACTAACCTGAACTAACCTGAACTAACCTGAACTAACCTGAACTAACCTGAACTAACCTGAACTAACCTGAACTAACCTGAACTAACCTGAACTAACCTGAACTAACCTGAACTAACCTGAACTAACCTGAACTAACCTGAACTAACCTGAACTAACCTGAACTAACCTGAACTAACCTGAACTAACCTGAACTAACCTGAACTAACCTGAACTAACCTGAACTAACCTGAACTAACCTGAACTAACCTGAACTAACCTGAACTAACCTGAACTAACCTGAACTAACCTGAACTAACCTGAACTAACCTGAACTAACCTGAACTAACCTGAACTAACCTGAACTAACCTGAACTAACCTGAACTAACCTGAACTAACCTGAACTAACCTGAACTAACCTGAACTAACCTGAACTAACCTGAACTAACCTGAACTAACCTGAACTAACCTGAACTAACCTGAACTAACCTGAACTAACCTGAACTAACCTGAACTAACCTGAACTAACCTGAACTAACCTGAACTAACCTGAACTAACCTGAACTAACCTGAACTAACCTGAACTAACCTGAACTAACCTGAACTAACCTGAACTAACCTGAACTAACCTGAACTAACCTGAACTAACCTGAACTAACCTGAACTAACCTGAACTAACCTGAACTAACCTGAACTAACCTGAACTAACCTGAACTAACCTGAACTAACCTGAACTAACCTGAACTAACCTGAACTAACCTGAACTAACCTGAACTAACCTGAACTAACCTGAACTAACCTGAACTAACCTGAACTAACCTGAACTAACCTGAACTAACCTGAACTAACCTGAACTAACCTGAACTAACCTGAACTAACCTGAACTAACCTGAACTAACCTGAACTAACCTGAACTAACCTGAACTAACCTGAACTAACCTGAACTAACCTGAACTAACCTGAACTAACCTGAACTAACCTGAACTAACCTGAACTAACCTGAACTAACCTGAACTAACCTGAACTAACCTGAACTAACCTGAACTAACCTGAACTAACCTGAACTAACCTGAACTAACCTGAACTAACCTGAACTAACCTGAACTAACCTGAACTAACCTGAACTAACCTGAACTAACCTGAACTAACCTGAACTAACCTGAACTAACCTGAACTAACCTGAACTAACCTGAACTAACCTGAACTAACCTGAACTAACCTGAACTAACCTGAACTAACCTGAACTAACCTGAACTAACCTGAACTAACCTGAACTAACCTGAACTAACCTGAACTAACCTGAACTAACCTGAACTAACCTGAACTAACCTGAACTAACCTGAACTAACCTGAACTAACCTGAACTAACCTGAACTAACCTGAACTAACCTGAACTAACCTGAACTAACCTGAACTAACCTGAACTAACCTGAACTAACCTGAACTAACCTGAACTAACCTGAACTAACCTGAACTAACCTGAACTAACCTGAACTAACCTGAACTAACCTGAACTAACCTGAACTAACCTGAACTAACCTGAACTAACCTGAACTAACCTGAACTAACCTGAACTAACCTGAACTAACCTGAACTAACCTGAACTAACCTGAACTAACCTGAACTAACCTGAACTAACCTGAACTAACCTGAACTAACCTGAACTAATCCTTTATATGATACCGAAATATGTTGTTAAAAACACTAGAAAACCACTATGAAATTTACAGAAAACCCGAGAAGTATCTCTGAAATCAGTAACAAACCCGAGAGAATCCTACAAAATATCCTAATCCTTTATAAAAATACTCTATGATGTTGTTAAAAACACTAGAAAACTACTCTGAAATTCCTAGAAAACCCGAGAAGTATCTCTAGAATCAGTAACAAACCCGAGAGAATACTACAAAATATCCTAATTCTTTATAAAAATACTCTATGATGTTGTTAAAAACACTAGAAAACTACTCTGAAATTACTAGAAAACTCGAAAAGTGTCTTAAGTATCCTAACAAACCCGAGAGAATCGTATAAAGTAAAGAAACACCGAAAAGTATCTAAATTTACGAAGTTTATACTCGGTTAGTTCAGATCTCCTTTGTCATTCTTTTAAAAAACAAGAAAAAGTGAAAAGTATCTCAATATCCTAACACACCCGAGAGAAGCATAGAATAGTACAAGAAATATACGAAGAAACAGAAAAGTTGTTTGTACCCGGTTAGTTCAGATCTCCTTTGTCATTTTCAGAAACAAGAAAAGTAGGAAATTATGAAAATATAAGCAAACTCGAGAAAATCTACAAAATCCTAGAAAAGTACAAAGAAACACAAAAGTGTCTAAATCCGAAATAATCTCAATATCCTAACACACCCGAGAGAAGCATAGAATAGTACAAGAAATATACGAAGAAACAGAAAAGTTGTTTACACTCGGTTAGTTCAGATCTCCTTTGTCCTTTTCAGAAACAAGAAAAGTAGGAAATTGTGAAAATATAAGCAAACCCGAGAGAATCCTAGAAAAGTAAAGAAACACCGAAAAGTATCTAAATTTACGAAGTTTATACTCGGTTAGTTCAGATCTCCTTTGTCATTCTTTTAAAAAACAAGAAAAAGTGAAAAGTATCTCAATATCCTAACACACCCGAGAGAAGCATAGAATAGTACAAGAAATATACGAAGAAACAGAAAAGTTGTTTGTACCCGGTTAGTTCAGATCTCCTTTGTCATTTTCAGAAACAAGAAAAGTAGGAAATTATGAAAATATAAGCAAACTCGAGAAAATCTACAAAATCCTAGAAAAGTACAAAGAAACACAAAAGTGTCTAAATCCGAAATAATCTCAATATCCTAACACACCCGAGAGAAGCATAGAATAGTACAAGAAATATACGAAGAAACAGAAAAGTTGTTTGTACCCGGTTAGTTCAGATCTCCTTTGTCCTTTTCAGAAAACAAGAAAATATAAGCACACCCGAGAGAATCCTAGAAAAGTACAAGAAACACACAAAAGTGTCTTGATCCAAAATAATCTCTAATGTACCAAGTTTCTAAAATTACCAAGAAACACAGAAAAGAGTCCCTTAGTTCAGGTCTCCTTTGTTATTTTTTAAGAAACACAAGAAATGTAGAAGTATCTAAATATCCTCATCCTTTATGAAACACTCTAAAGTTGTATGAAAACACAGTTAAAACTACTTTGAAAATACTAGCAAACCCGAGAAGTTACTAGAAAAAGTAATAAAAGTATCCCAAAATCGTTACAATTCCGAGAGACTTACTAGAAAAATGTTAAATAATCCCTCAAAAATCTCAGAAACTAGAAAATGTTCAAGTCTCTACGAATCACACACCGAAAAGTATCTCAAATTTCCTAGAAGCTCGAAAAAGTATGTTACAGTCGGTTAGTCTTGTTCTTTAAGAAAAATGTCAAAATCCGAAATAGTCTACGAATCATAGCAAACTACAAGAAATATACAAAAGTACCTAAATCTACGAAGAAACAGAAAAAGTGTTTGTACTCGGTTAGTTCAGATCTCCCTTGTTCTATAAGAAACGCTAGAAAAGGGAAAAGTGAAAAGTGTGTCTTAATATCCTAGCAAACCCGAGAGAAGCATAGAAAAGTACGAAAATATCCTAATCCTTCTAAAATAATTCAAAATGTCAAAATTCTAGAAGAATACGAGAAACGTACAAAAGCATCTAAATTTACGAAGTTTGTACGCGGTTAGTTCGGATCTCCTTTGTCTTATAAGAAATAATAATCTCAAATAGTAACAAACCCGAGAAGTTAGTAGAAAATAAGAAATAAGCCCTACGAATCATAAGAATACAAAGAAATACATAGATATCCTAAGCCACCCGAAAGAGTCATAGAAGAATATAAAGAAACACCGAAAAGTATCTAAATCTACGAAGTTACTGAAAAAGTTCGTGTCTCCTTTGTCATTCTTTTAAGAAACACAAGAAATGTAAAAGTATCTAAATATCCTGATCCTTTATGAAATACCTAAATATGTTGTGAAAACACTCGAAAAAAAATAAGAAATAGTCTCTCTAATCTAAGCAAACCCGAGAGACTTACTAGAAAAGGGAAAAAAGTCTCCACGGATCGTAAGAATCTAAGAAACACAGTAAAGTATCTCGATTCGTCAAGAAAGTGTTATAAGAATCCTAGCTAACTTGAGAGATATACTAGAAGACGTAAAAAAAAGTACAAAGACGCATAAAAATATCCTAATTCGTAATAATCCGACACCGAAGTTCTAAGAAACACTAGAAATACCCAAATCCTACTCGAAATATATAAAATCCGAAAAGTATCATAAGAATCATAGCAAATCCGAGGGACGCCAGAAAAAGTAAAAAAAAAGTCTACGAATCCTAGCTAACACAGGAAAATCATACGAAGAAAGAAAGAGTGTTTATAATCGGTTAGTACCGGTTAGTTTTGTTCTTTAAGAAAAAATGTCAAAAACAGTCAAGTATCTAATTATCCTAGCAAGTCCTAGAAAAGTACGAGGAAACACAAAAGTATCCTAATCCTTCAAGAAATACTAAATTATGTTGTTAAAAATCACTAGAAAACTCGACAAGTCTCTCAAAATCAGTACAAACCCGAGAGAGAGAGAGAGAAGCATAGAAAAGTACAAGAAATCTACAAAAAATCAAGTGTCTATACTCGGTTAGTTTAGGTCTCCTTTGTCATTCTTTTAACAAACACAAGAAAAAGTGAAAAGTATCTCAATATCCTAGCAAACCCGAGAAAATCACATAAAAATCTAAGAAACACCGAAAAGTATCTAAATATCCGCATTCTTTGTAAATCATTAGAATGTCTCGTGAAACGCACTAGAAATAATCAAATCCTACTCTCCATATATATATATAATATATATATGAGCAAACTGGAGAAGTTACTAAAAGTCATAAAAAATTGTCCCTACGAATCGTAGAATTATACAAAGAGAAACACCGAAAAGTACGAAGAAATACGTAAATATCCCAATCCTTCCGAATCCGACAGAAAGTTACATCAAAAATAATCTAGAAACGGTAGAAGACTACGAATTCCATAAAAGTAAAAAAAAAAAAACACAAAAGTGTCTGTCTTAATCCGAAATGATCTCTAAATATCCTAGCTAACGCGAAGTCATATAAAAGCACAAAGAATGTACGAAGTATCCTAAATCCTTTTTCTAGTTTATACTCGGTTAGTTCAGATTTCTCTTTAGTCTTTAAGAAACATAAAAAAAAAATCCTATCAGAATACAAGAAACATACAAAAGTGTCTAAATCTACGAAGTTACAGAAAAGTTGTTTTTACTCGATTAGTTCAGATCTCTCTTTAGTCTTTAAGAAAACACAAGAAATGTAAAAGTCTCCACGAATCGTTACAAATCCAAGAAAAGCACAAAAGTGTCTAAAAGTACAGTTACTCAAAGAAATATCTCAAATTACAAAAAAGTGTTTGTACTCGGTTAGTTCAGATCTCCCTTGTTCTATAAGAAACACTAGAAAAGTGAAAAGTATCTCAATATCCTAGCAAATCCGATCGAAAGTTCCGTAAAGTACACTAGAAATCCTAGAAAACTACTCTAATTATATGAGGAAACACGAAAAGTATCAGTACAATCCTGACAAGTTACTGGAAAAAGTGAATAAAGTATCCAAGTCAGTTAGTGTCGTCCTTTAAGAAAATACGAGAAATGTCGAAAATAATGTGTGATCGTGTAAAATCCACAAGATAATAATAAGTATAAGTTTCTGTAAAATAATAGAAAACACGAAAGTATCTCAAATCACACCAAAGAGTTCTTTCTTTTGTTTATAATCGGTTAGTTTAGGTCTCCTTTGTCATATTTAAGAAACACAAAAAATGTCCGAGTATCTAAATATCCTAATCCTGTATAATCCGACTCTGAAGTTATAAGAAACGCTCGAAAGAGTCATAATTTACTAAAATACAAGAAAAGACAAAAAGTATCTAATCCTAGAAATTCCTAAAAGTACGAAGAAAAGCGTCTAAAATTACAAAAGTGCAAGTTTCTGGAAATTCCTAGAAATATAATTAAGTATCCAAATTTACGAAGATACCGAAAAAAGTCGTTTATACTCGGTTAGTTCAGATTTCCCTTGTTCTATAAAAAGCACAAGAAATCTAGAAATATCTAAGAATCCTAGGAAACACAAGAAATGTGAAAAAGTATGCAAATATCCCATAATACAAGAAACTTCACAAAGTGTCTAATTTTAAATAAAGACGAAAAAGTATGTTTTAGTCGGTTAGGTTTGCTAGTCTTATAAATGCACAAAGAATCAAAAATAGTGTTTATCGTCGGTTAGTATAGATCTCGCGTGTTCTATAAGAAATCCAAATATCCTAGCTGACACGTAAAATGCAATAAAAGCACAAGGCATCTAAATTACTAAGAATCCGAGAAATCACGTAAAAGTACAAAGTCACGAAGAAGCACAGAAAAGTGTTCTTTTGTTTACAGTTGGTTAGTTTAAATCTCTTCTAGTCTTTAAGAAACACAAGAAATGTCAAAGAGTATGCAAATATCCTATAATATCCAAGAAATATCTAATTATCCCATAAAAGTACAAATATACTAAAGTATCTTAATCCTTCTAAAATCCAAAGAAAGTCTTGTCTTGTAAAGTTACTCTAGAAATTCAAAATATTCGAAGAATCACAGCAAATCCATCAAGTCCCATAAGAGCACAAATGTAGTTACTCGAAAAAGTATCCTAAATCACGAAGAAGCACTGAAAATGTTTAAAATTACTAATCACAGAAAATATCAAAAGTACTATGAAAAGTACAATTACTCCAAAAGTTGTTTATTCTCGGTTAGTTCGGGTTTCTTTTGTTCTTTGAAGAATCGCAAGAAATCTCGTAAAGTGTCATAATTTACTAAAATACAAGAAAAGACAATAAGAATCCCAATTCACTAAGAAACACAGAAAAGTATAAAAGTAGTCGGAAGCTGTGAAATCCCCAAGGAATTCAAAAAGTTCTCTTTTTTATTTTAGTTCCGATTAGTTAGGATTTCTTTTGTTCTATAAGAAATCACACGAAATGTCGAAAAGTGTCTAATTCTAGAAATCCTTAGAAAATATCAAAAGTTACAAAAGTACAAGTTCCTGTAAATTCCTAGAAATATAAGAAAGCGTCTAAATATCCTAGCAAATCCGAAAATCATCTCGATTACTAAGAATCACGAAAATGTACAAATAGTCGAAAAGTGTGAAATTCTCTACAAAAGACGAAAAGAATCTAAATTTACGAAGAATCGTAGAAATGCTAAAAGTACCGTAAAATCCCTAAAAGTCTCAAAAATCCCAAAGTTATTAAAAGTATGAAGAATCATAGGAAATGTCTAAAGTGCTATAAAATTCCTAAATCTATAAGAAGTGTGAAGAATCCTAGAAAAGTGTTGTTTTAGTTAGTTAGTTCGGGTTTCCTTTGTCTCTTCAAAATTACAAAAAGTGGAAATCATAGAATATATCTAAAAAGTACCGTGAAAAGCACAGTTATCCGAAAAGTCGTTTATAATCGGTTAGTACGGATCTCCTTTGTTCTTTAAGAAATCACACGAAAAGTAGAAAAAAGTCCAAAAAGTTCAAGTTCCTATCAAAATCATACAAAATGCAAAAAGAGTCTAATTCTAGAAATCCTTAAAAAGTACAAAGTTCCCATGAATCCTACAAAATCCATATAAATTGCAGAAAGTTCAAATCTCTGTAAAATGTCCAAATCATAGTAAATTCCTAAAATCACAGAAAAGTATTCTTTTGTTACAAGTCCGGTTAGTTTCGTTTCTTTTCAAAATACGCGAAAATCGAAAAAAGTGTCTAATCCTAGCTAAATCGACAAAGTGTGAAAAATGTTACAATCTATGAAAAGTACAAGAAATGACAAAGTTACTATAAAATCCCTAAATGTGAGAAGTTACTACAATTATGAAGAATCATAAGAAATGTCTAAATACTGTAAAATCCCCATACTTCCAAATTTATCAGAAGTGTGAAGAATTCTAGAAAATCATCAAGTTACTCGAAAAGTGTTGTTAGTTATGTTTCCCTTCTTTTCTTTTAAAACTTCCAAATTCGTCTCTTCTCCCTTCTTCTCAAGAATAGTCGATTCCTATGTTCTTATAAAATCACGCGGAAATAAAATAAGCAAATCCTAGCTAACCTGAGAATTCCTTCAAATTGTACAAAAAGTGTGCTCCTGTAAATTCCTAGTCGTACTGTTTCAGTCAGTTAATTCAATTTCCTTTGAGAATCCTAGAAAATCATCAAGTTACGAAGAAATAATCAAATCCTAGCTAACCTGAGAAATTATCCTTTAATCCATCCATCCTTTCAATCGTACAAAAAGTACGTTTCTGTAAATTGTTCACTTCGAGTCAATTTTGTCTTTTCTAAGAAATATCATCAATTCCAGAAATCTCTTAAAATTTCAAAGACAAATTAAATAATCAAATCCTGTACGTTTCTGTAAATTCCTAGAAAACACAGAAAATATTCAAAGTTACAAGATACTATGAAATTCCCAAAAAGTGTTGTTTTAGTCGATTACTCATGTCTCGTTTCAAGTCATCACGAAGAGATACTGAAAAATAGCAGAGTTACTATAAATCCTAAAATTGCAAGAAATGGTCGCAATTTATCTTCGTTTAGTCAGTTAATTCAATCTCCTTTGAGAATCATAGAAAAGTCGTGAAAAGTGTCTAAAAGGTAGTTTCCGTACATTCCTAAGAAGTTTCAAAAAGTGCTGTTTTCCTCAAAAATCCTAAAATAATGTTGAATCACTATAAATTCCTAAAATGCTAGAAATAATCTAAATCTATCTTCTTTTAAGTTTACTGTTTTAGTTGGGATTAGTTCAGTTTTCTATGTTTTCATTAAATTATGCAAGTTCCTATAATTACTTTGTTTCAATCAGTTGATTCACACTCTTCAAGAATCCTAGAAATCTCAAAAATAGCTGTTATCTTCCAAAGTTGTATAATCGGTTAATTAGGGTTTATTGTGTTTCTTTTTCAGAATCCTAGAAAGCTCAAGTTTTTGTAAATTCCATCGAAATGATATTTCAATCATCTAGTTCCAATTTATGCAGTTTCTTCAGAAGTCCTAGAAATCACTCAAATGTTCAAGTATCCGTATATTCCTTCGAAGTAGTGATTTATTCATGTAGTTCCTATTTCTCCAATAATCCTAGAAGTCACACAAATGCTCAAGTTTCTTGTTGATTCCTAAAAGCACTAGAAGTTACTGTTTTAGATAGTTAGTTCAGATCTCCTTGTTTTCTTTCTATTTCAATAAGTCCGAAATATCCGATTCAATCATCAATACTAGTACCTATTTCCACCATCTCACATCTTCCTTATATTCCAGTAATTTCACACTATCCTATATCAATCTAATCCCTTCATAATATCTTCTGTACGTTTCGATACTTCCCCCCTTTCCATCAAATCCAAAGAAATACACTGATATCCATCCTTCCTTTCAAATCCCATCTCTTCTCCTAAAATCACATCCTTTCTAATCAATACTTCTCTCTAGCTACTTCCAAAAAGTTCCTACATTTCTTATAGTATCCATATCATCCGTTACTTTCCTCTAATATCTATCATTCCCATAGTTCGTTCATCTTTCCCTATGTTCTCATAAGTTGGTTTAGTTATCCTGATCGCCTAATATCTCTCTCAAATTCAATACTAGTATCTCTCTATTCTCCTCATTCCCCACGCTGTAATATCTACAGTCTTCTTATAATATAGTCATCGGACCTATAATCCTTCTCGATAATCATCAATATATCCTTCTAATCTAGTAAAATATCAGTGTCCTCGTAGTTCTCTTAATAATCCATCATCTAGCTATCAATACACACTCATATCTCTCTCTCATTAATCTAATACTTCACCATCCTCTATAAATCTCACAGTTCTTTTAATAATCCATCCGCTTCTTATCTCTTCTAATACCTAAATCATCCATCTCTCAGTAGTTCCCTATCCGTCAGGAATATAATGTCATAATAATATCCCATCAGTGTCTCTTCTCTACAGTTCATATAAATCCCTAATCTAGTTCTCTTCTTCCTAAAATATCTCTCATAGCTATCCTTTCAATGCTCAGTAAATCATCTAGTCCCATCTAAATAGTCTTCTCACAAAGTTACTCATAGTAGCTCTCCTTTAAATCCTTCACAAATAGTTCTCTACTTCTATCATAATTCAGTTACTTCCTTCCTTCATCCCCATCTCCTATCCCTATAATAATAGTTCCTTCACTATCTCTCCCGCTCACATCTTCTAATATCTCTTAATCCATCCCTTTCCTAGTTCTCTTCACTCTCCCATCTCCCCAAATATCAGTTCTCTCTAATCCCTACAATCCCCCGCTTGCGAGTTCCCTTGGAAATATCTCCGAATCCTTCCCTATATCCTCCCACTACATCCCAGTTCTCTAGTAATATCAATACTTCCTTCCCTAATCCCCCATCAGTACACATCCCTTCTTTCCAATTTCTCCCCTTCACCCTTTCCAGCTCATCTCTTTCCGTTCCTTCTCTTATCCCCGCTATATCACTATAATCCCCTTCTCACTAGTCCCCTATCCATCATCCCTTCTAATAATATCTACACACTCCTGTCCCTCATCCCTAGTCCCCCCTGCTCACTTCTTAATCCCTTCCTTTCTCAATCTCTAGTTAGCTTACTCCTATCCATCATCCTCTGCTCCCCCCGTTGGAATACTCCGCTCCCTCATCGTTCGTCCCCCTTTGTATCAATACTCTCTTCCCACACCAATAATAGCAATACTTCTTTCCCCCAATGTTCTAGTACTCCTGTCCCTCATCGTTCGTCCCCGATTGTATCAATACTTTCTTCCCTCACTGTAATATCAATACTCCTTTCCCTAATGTTCACAAATTCCTATCCTTCATCCCTTTCCCTTCCCAATTCAAATACTCCTTTCCCTCATCCCTATAGCCCCCCTTTCCCCTCTCGCACCTTCTTAGCTCCCTTCCTAGTCCCCTCTCTTCTCATCCCTATCCCATTCCCACATCCTTTTCCATCCTCTTCATAATCCCACCTTCCTTCCAAAAGCCTTCAATCCCCCTCCCTCTCTCTCTTATCCTTCATCCCTTCTAAAATACTCACCTTCTAGCCTTCCTTCCCTTTCCTTTAATGCCCCCCTTCCTTCATCCCTCATAAAAGCCCCCATTCCCCCTCCTCCTTAAAATCTATATCCTCTCTAGTCCCCCTTTTCTGCTTCAGCATAGTCTTCTCCTATCCTGCCAATCCTCTCTGCTCCTTCATAATACTCACCTTATCTCTCATCCCTTTCTAGTCCCCCCTTTATCCTTCCTCTTAATCTCTTCCATCCCCTTTTAGTACACTCTTATCCTTCATCCTTATTCCGTGTACTCCCATCCCTCATCCCTTTTCTAAAATGTTCCCATACTCCTGCCCCTTATCCCTCTTCTATAATATCCAAATACTCCCATCCCTCATCCCTTTTTTATAATGTTCCCATACTCCTGTCCCTCATCTCCTTTTTATAATGTTTCCATACTCCTCTCCCTCATCCCTTTTTTTTAATGTTCCCATACTCCTGTCCCTCATCCTTTTTTTTATAGTATCCAAATACTCCTGTCCCTTATCCCTCATCCCCCTTTATAAGTAAAACCCCCAATTTCCCTTCATAATGTCCCTTAATCCCCCATCTTCTTCTATTCCCTTTTTTCTAAAATCCTCAGTTCCCCCTCCCAAATCTCATCTTCCCTAAGAATGTCCCTTTTTTTTAAATACTTTCCAAATCATCTAATCTAATTCCCCGCAGTATCAGACAGACAAATAAGTAATACATCATCTCAGCAATAAAGAAATACAAATATAATCTCAATAGTTCTATCTAAATAATTACAAATTAATACTAACACCCGTGAAAATCTAAAAAATTCAAAATCACACTGGAAATGTCCCCCTAAATCTACTACACACTTTAAGTCAAAGAATAATCTCCCCTTTACTTCAAAATTCATAGTTATTCAATTTCTCAAAAGACAGTCAAATCAGAAAAATACAAATTACTTTAGTTTCTCTATCTTCCCTACATTCCCAAATTTCCACAGTGCACCCTGACCCTCACAATCCAATTTAATAATCAATATATACCACCCTCTAATGTGTCACTTTTCTTTAAATATCTAAACTATCCTCTACTTATAAATAAATAAGAGTACATGTCTTTATTCACACTTTACTCATCTCTCAATATAATGCAGACCATGTATCTCTTCTTCATTCATAGAAAAACCAATAATATCCAATCAGTAAATACTAAATATACAAAGTACAAGCTCTAAATCAGTCATAATACTGCGGGGAATGTTTCCAAAAATATAGACAATACCTATAAAAAGTTACTACATTTCCACAAAATAAGACAATCCTCTCCCCAATCCCAAAAGACCACTTTCCTATTCATCGGGTAACAGGTTTAGAAATAATCTCACACAAAATCCTTCAATTCTGCTTTTATTAGTTGCAGTCAGAAGAAACACCCTTCTTTTAGTTCTAAAAGCTTCTTAAAAAAAAAAAATAATAATAATAATAAATAATATACAGTTACCAAATATACCACCACTCCAATGTATCACCTCGACAAGTACTCTTTCGACTCATCAAAAGTAATACAAAAAGAGTCACAAATTTAATAAATATAATATCCAGTTAGTAGAATACAAACAGAAATGTTATCAAAAATCAGTTAAATAATACATAAACCATAGAAAATTAGTTGTCTCAATTTTAAATTTCATCTTTTATCAAAAATAACACTTTTCATAATCATTAAATCGAAAACACACTCATTTCCTATCTAGGAACGAAAAGTTTCCTTGCACTTTTACTAAATTCATATGTTTCTCTCAAAAATTCATTAAGAAACTAGTACTCTTCAATGTACTTTCAAATCTTTCCATTTATTTATCCCTTAACCCCTTTTACAATTCAAAAGAATCCATCATTTCTTGTTACACGAGTCATGAGCAATGCTAAAGAACCACACAATATCACAAACTGTACTGCTCGAGTACCAATTACACATCTACTCGACTCTCAAATTTAGAGGAAAAAGTACAATTCACTTTTCGTTCCTCACAAAATACTCTTCTTCTCAAATCCCTCCACCTATCACTACTTCTTATTTCTATCACTTACCTACCATTGGTTCCTTCCATTTCTCCCTTTTCCTTTCTCAGTTGCTCTATGCATTTCATCTGTTTTCTCACAAAATTAATTAAGCAGCTTCAAACCTTCAATGCTTTCTTGAAGACATTGTCCCCTCGACTTATCTTGTGGCACCCATCACAAAATGCAAGTGTTCCGAGTACTTCATCCTTCGGAATCTGAAACAATGACAATTCATTGCACCTAGTTCAATGAGACACCACATAATACACATAATAATCTTCTGAATCCATCATTCCCAACACTCCTCAGTCATAATACCTACTTTCATAGCTCGGAATGTGCAAATTCTCAAACTATGCAAATCTAAAATACAAATAATCCTCAAATACTTCCAAAGGCACCTTTACTTGTTCCACAAATACCTTCATCCCCACACCCTGACAAAGTACGATGGGGTTATGTCCCAGGTGATGGAGCCATGACTCGTATAACCTCAGTTCATCTTCGAGAATGTTATGTGGAATCCTTCGACCAATTCCAATTTACACCAGTGGGTTACTTCTTGTCCCCAGTTTTCAAAAATTACTTCCGAGACAATCGACACACGTAATCAAAGCCCCAAGAAACGAATTGGGGCAGTGTGCAATTATCACCCCACACAAGTTCTCGACAATGTCTTCAAAAGTATCAAGTTCTGGTAAACTTCAACTTTCAAATTAGTGGACCGCATTTTCCACAATTATTATCAATGTTTTAAACAATTAGACCGCTTTTCTTAAAAAATTGTCTAAATTTTCAATCGAAATCTTCAAACTTAAAAATAGTAATAAATAAATTAATATAACCTCACTCTACTCTGTCATTCCAAATCGCATGATCGAATTGCGACTTACTTCTCATCTTCTATTTCTCTCGTGTAAATTACCACGGCTGACTCCTAATGCTAACCTAAAATTCGTCAATCGAAACCCGCCAAGAATTATACACGTACAGTAAATGTACAGTGTTAGGGAAATAACTTTGCTACTTTTCTACTACCTATTTTAATCGTGGTTAGTTCCGGTTAGCCGTTCTAATTTTCTAATTCTAAATAATAATTCCTCAATTTACAAACGTTTCTCTTTCCTGTTCAAAAGAACTCTTCGTTCCAAATAATGTTCTCGATCGTCGGTTAAATTTGACAAAGTTATTTCCCTATACCCTGTACAATTCAAGTAGAACCTACGTCCTAATAGTCTATTTCACACAAGACTAAAGCACTAATAAATTTCTAAAATAATACAAGTTATATCTCACCCACACAGTACGTGAACTACACAAAGAATCTACTACTATAGGAAACGCAGTATAAAATACTAATCAATCATAAAATGTAGTACAAATTTGGAAAAGTAAACGAGCAAACGAGCAATTCCCTACCTCTCTTTTTCTTAACTCTCCCAGTTCTAATAAATCCTTTAGAACCGTAAAAGTACCTACTAGTAGTGCCAGTTAAGTGTTACCTCAATAATTTGCACATGTGGCCCACTTGTGTGCAAATTATGTGAGGCATCCTAAAAAGGCCCCTTCAGCCTACCCTCCTCTTCCCTCTTATTCTCTATTAATGTTACATTCACAAAAATTATCCTATATACATAATATCTTAATTTAAAAACAATTAAGACCATTCCTTTAAAAATCGTTCAAATTCATCCTATCACTTTGCCCACTATATTCAAACTCTCCTCAAAATAAACCGACCCTGTTATCCACCTTTTTTCTTATCTCTTCTCTTCTCCAATGAATACTGCACCCCCGTGCTCCAATCTCTACTTCTCACTTGACTTGTCCACTGCTGGAAATGCTTTTTTCTTCCAAGTCTTTTTCCAGTTTTCCTCATCTTTCAGAATAAATCTTATCTCAATTCACCAGTTCCGGCCCTTGCTAAACCTCTTTCAAATTTTCCCCTTCGCTAAATCTCCCAAGTTCGTCTTCCTTAATTCCGGTTACATCCTTTCTAAGACCTCACAATTTCGGTGAATAAATTTCGTTCACCATTTTGTCCAAGGATCCCCAAGTATTGCTTAAAAACAGACTTTTTTCCAAATATCCTCCGGGAAAAATTCCTCAAATGGCTTTTCTACGCCCTAAAGTTCCTCTACAATTTTAGGAAGCTCCTAGCTGACACATATCTAATGACTACATACTAACACTAATGAAATATAATAATGCAACTTCCCTTATTCTATCCCTCCAAACGTGTTTCTCACAAGTTACCTAATACCCTTATAAATATCACTAATTTTAATATACATATTACATATTCATTTGTTCCTTCTAAAAGCTCTAATTACTTCCCTCTGAAATACATGTACTTTCTTACTCTTATCCTTGAAATTCACAAGAAATAATCTTTACTTTCTTATTAACTATAAATACATAAATAACCTAGTGGCAAATTCTACTTTTCCAATATACATTCCTTCCCATTTTTCTTACATATGCTCAAGTTATCCTTCCATATAATAAATAATGTCCTATTCTTATGTTTAAATCCCTCCTCTTCTTTCGCACCCACCATTTACTTCTAATTCCTATCTTTTCCAATTTCTCTCGAGTTTTGCAGTTTTACATTCTATGTGCATGTTTCTGTTACATTTTTCCACCTACATCCCCTCCCTCAAAAGAAAAATTGCCTAAAAAGTCCTTTCCTATGTCCCTACCTACTTAAACTTACTATGAATACCCCTAATATCTTAACAGAATTACTTCACCTAACATATGCATCGACAATTTCAAATTTACAATTCTCTTTTAAATACATAATTCCTGTACCTTCACAAAAATCACCAGTACCTTTACACTATGCTTTCCTATCTGATATAAATATTCAAATCATCTAAACAATTACAAATCATGTACCTAGTTTTTCCTATAAAAAATAATACATCCAATTTACTTTCTATTCTAAATTACTACATCTTTATCCTTAACACTTAAATAATAATCACAATGTAATTCACAATTCCTACAATATCTACTAATTTAAAAATAATATACTTTTCCTATGTTTATATAAATAAAATCTAATCCTCAATTATTTCTAATAATACTTATAATGGTGAATCTTTCACCTTACATTTCCAAATACCAATCAAACACCCTACCTACTGTACTAACTTATAAAATCACCCTTTACAGTAATATGGTGCCCCAATTAAATACTCTACTTTCTCAAATTACAATTCCACAATAATCCATAAGTTATGGTACAATTTTTCACACATTTCCTTTTAAATTAATCAAATATCTTTCTGATACATCACTAGACACTAGAAAATTCTTAATTAACTTTCAAAATTAAACTCACAAATTACTTATTAACTACAAGCAAATTCCTATTCTTCTTAACATAAGAAAGCAATCTCGTAATAATCCACTTACTTGCAATCCTCCAAATCTCACAATCTCCTTCCTTGTGAAAAAATACTTTGGCCCTTATCTTTTTCCCTTTCCTGGGCCCCAGTCAGCTTCTTCGATCATTTTCACTTTTGCTGTTCTCGTAATTTCCTACTTCTCTCTTGCCAAAGTTCCATGTATCCATCTGGTGAGCTTCCTCTTTCCTTCCCTTATAAATCTTATTCTTTTTGCTAAGAGGAAATAAATAAACCACTGTCCTTCGATAAAACTACAAAGTACTACCTTGCTATCTTTTTGCCCTTAACTTAAGTTCTTTTGAATCCGACTACTCCGGTGAAAAATCTATCCTTCCTATCCTTGAATTTGGGCAAAAATCCAACTTTCGATACAAGTTTTTGGTAAAGTTCCTTGTCTATATCTCTGGCCCCTCCGTCATTGGTGATCTGTCGAGGAAATCCACTATGATCTTAATGGTTCCATCATTTTATGTCAAAACTGTGGGGCAACCCACCTTCTTTCTTCCTAATTTGTAGGTTAAACGTTCGATCCTTCCTGCTGGGTTTTCTGTTGAAGAACCTCACTACTAATCTGGTGCTCGTAAACCTAACCTAAAAGGTATTTGCTCCAGACCCTTTCTTTCTGTGTTCTGTTTTTCCATGAGCCCCTCCGTTTGCTTCCTGGAAATTTATGCTTTTAGATCCTTAATTTACCTCTTTGTTGTAATATTTCTCCATCCACGATCCCATTTCGAATTCCACTGTTCCAGTAAATATTATCCAAAATTCCGGTATTTCTTTACTTTTTCTTACTCTGTTACAGAGTAAATTTCTGGATCCCAATCTTCTCATCTTGAATCCCGTAGATCATCGATTCTTTTATTTTTTAATAAATTAACGTCCAAAATTTTCAATCTTTATTTACTTTTTCCAGACACTCTTGACGATCCGAGAGGTTATCCCATTCTCGTCTTTTACCGTTTTAACTACCTTTCCGAACCCTTAAAAGATGGAGCCACGCGAAAAACCCACCGCTTCCAAAGAAACAAGTGTATAGACATTCGCGCTTTTGCCGATTCCCACCGTCTTCATCTACTCGGGATTCGAGACCAGTTAACGGCAACGACGCATGTCGCCGCCATCTTATCGGAAAGTGCCGGGAACTAAGGCATCTTTCATGCTGGCCCCATGAAAGATTCCCGCGTTCCCCCGCTTTCTAGGGGATGGCTCCGATGTGTTCTCGACGGTGTCGTTCTGCCGAATCCGAAAAACGAGGGTGAAGACCCCCAAAGAGGGGTCGGTCCAAAGTGGCCGACTCCTCGCCAGGTTACCTGGAGGCCAATCGCCTCCACGTAACTTTGCGTCGCGTCTGTCACTTTGCCGGGCCCTCTTTGGGCCCGGTGTCGTACAGTGTTGCCGGCTTGTGCAAGAAATCCTAAAATTTTAAGAAATTCTAACCCGGATCAAAATCCCCAGTTTCCTCTGCCAACAGTTCCCAATTCCCCCCTTTTCTCTCAAAATAAAAAATCATGTTTTTCAAACCTTCCCCAAATTCACGGTGAAATAGCACATTCGATCATATCTCAATTAGACAAAACCACCCCAGAGGTGTTTCGGGCAGTAAATCTGTTAAAAAACCACTAATAAATCGATCCTGTATCAATTATTACCGTTCCTTCATCGGTATCCTTTCCTACACGTGTTTCTGTTTCGAAATTTTCATAATAATTGTCAAAAGATCTATTTAAATCGAGTAAATACAAATATTCATGACTCAACAGTAACAATTGATACATCTTCGGTTTATTAGGTGTTTTTTAACACGTTTACTGCCCGAAACACCTCGGGAATGGTTTTTCCTATTTAAAATAGGATGATAAATAATTTCCCTGAGCAATTAATTTGTTAATGTGCTATTTAACCGTGAAATTCAAAGATCAAATGAAAATTAAATCTTTCATTTTCCTTTTGGGAGAAAAGGGAGGAACTGGCAACGTCGCAAAAAAAACCGCGAATCTTCATCTAGGTTAGAATTCCTTCAATTTTAGAACTTGCAATAATAAAACACATCCATGCAATACTAAACTAAATACTTTGGCCCACTTTTTTGTAACAAAACTTTAAGCGTACTTAGGTAATTTTAATTTAAGAATGTTATAAATAAAAATAACCTCATTGTTCTAAAATTTTCCACACCCGAAATCTTCAAAACAAAACGTTTACGAGCCTATGTTGGTATGAAATTTTCTTCCAAGTAATTATTCTATGTACTCTTAAAGCCCTACTACAAAAAATCAAAAGAACAAATCGAGGTAAAAGCTGTTTCATAAATCACAAAAACCTTAAGCAAACTTACCTGCAAAAATTATAACTGCATGCAAGCAAATTCGAGTGAAAGCTTCGATAAATATCAAACTTTAAAAACAATTCACTTTATCATTATTCCACAAATAATAAAGGCCCTTTGGAATAATTAACATCTTAATAAACAATTTTTCTTTGATACCTTTAATAAGGAAACATCTTTTTCCCAAAACATTTAGTAACGAAACTTCTTTACAGTTTAAACATCAATTTTCCTAAAACATTTAGTAACGAAGCTTCTTTACGGTTTAAATATCATTTCTCCCCATAACTTTTAATAAAAAGACAAAAAATTCTTTAAAAAATTAGGTATCACTTCACCTATTTAAAATCTTAGTGGTTGTTTCCACCTCTGCTAAAAAGTACTTGCAATTTAATACAAAACCCCAAAAGAAAATCCTTTTGAAAATAAAATCCACTTATTTTTGTATATTTACACTTTTCCTATAACCCCAGAAATATCAGAGGTGGTTCGTTTTCATATTAACACCCTGTTAGAATACTCTTTCAATTCTTTTCAATATTATTTTCGTCAACTGCTTAACCCTCAAATCTGGCACCATAAGAATTTTAAATTCCTACCTTTGTCTGTCTTCTTCGGGAATACTTCCTTTGGTGGGCACCTTGCACTTTCCCAGATCACACCATCTTTATCGCTGCATTCGAGGTAGACACACACACACACACAATTTCACATCCTTTGGCTGCACTTCTTATCCTGGAAGGAAAAGAGAGGCTACTATAGCACATACTTTCCACGAAGAATTTAATATTCAATATCCTTAAACATGAGAACTTTGAAATCTTTACATTTCATCGTGGCAAATCCCACTACATGACCCCAGAATATAAGACTCAAAACAATTAGATCTTTATCAAAAAGCTGCTTTACTTGTTAGACAAATTCCTTCATCCACGGCTCGAATAACCTTAGTTTGTCTTCGAGAATGTAGTCATTCCTTTCGTAAGTTCCAGTACTGAGCATATTTACCCACCTCGGCCCCCACGCCTGACGCCCCTGGGTGGGTTCCTTCTTGTTCCCAGTTTTATAAAATAACACTTTTACACCGTAAGCACACCTAATCAAAGTCTCAAAGGACGAATTTGAGCAGTGTGCAGTTATCACCCCACCGGTTCTCCGCGATGTCTTCGAAAGTATCGGAGTTCTGGTAAATTTGTACGTTCAAGTGAATGGACGACATTTTCTACAATTATTGTTCATTTGTCGAAAGATTAGAATAATTTTGTTAAAAATTAGTCATACGCCTTAACTTCTTCGAAATACAAAGTAAATATGGCGACGTAACCTCTCTCCGCTCTGTCAAAAAGTTCTTTTTGACAGAAAATGGTCGAGCTACGCGATGCGTTCCTCGCGACCTACTTTTCGTCTTCCGTTTCTCTCGTGCAAACTTCGAACGTCAATTTTCGGTGCAGATGTCGGTTCTGATGGTTCCCTCGGTACGATAACTTCCGAAAATGCGCGGGAATCATCCCGTCCTCTTTCTTTTCGTTACTTCCTCGTCTCGTTACTTATAATGACCAACGATGACACCCACTTATCCTAAATGTACGGAGTGTTAGGGAAATAACTTTCCTACTTTAATTTCTCTTATTCTAATTTTCGAATTCTAAAGAAGTATCCAAATGAAACAAACTAAAAGACACATTGCCAATTCTTTAAATGTATCTCTCTTTTTCCAAAGAAATCAAAATAGTTACGTTTACGAATCTTCTTCCTTTTTTCTATTCCGAAGTTATTTCCCCGACACGATGTATAATTAAAATAAAATGACAAATAATGATCTCTCTAACGAAAGACTAAAGCACTCGTGAAAAATTCTTCAATTTAAAAATAATGTGTAAAACGCACAAATATAAAATACTTTTCCGTGTTTCTTCAAAACGCAGCATAGAAAAACAAACTAGCAATTTTAATGTTACCCCAATAATTTGCACACTTGGCCCACTTGTGTGCAAATTATGTGGAGCCTCCTATTATTTTAAAAAGGCTACGTCGACCTACCCTTCTTTGTCCCCTTAACTGTCTCTTTCAATGTTACATTTACAAAAGTTAAAAACTAATAAATATCCTACTTATCCCTAAATAGTATTCTAATTTAGAAATAATTAAGACCATTTCTTTAAAAATCCTTAAAATCTCTAATGTTCTATAATCCATCTTCCTTTTAATGTCTTCTTAAGAAGACCTCTTTCCCCTTATCGTTCAAATTCATCCTATCACTTTCCCCACTCTCCTCGAAATAAACCAATCTTGTTAGTTGTCTTTTCTCTCTTGTCTTATACAATGACTACTGCACCTTCGTACTCCAATCTCTACTTCTCTCTTCACTTGCCTAATGCTTTTTTCCTCCAAGTCTTTTTCCAGTTCTCCTCTTTCAGGAAAAAATCTTATCTCCACTGACCATTTCCCTTCCTTCCTGAACTTCTTACCAATTTTTAAAAGCACCGAATCCCTAAATCCTCTAAATTAATCATCCCTAGTTCCAATTAGACCCCTTTTAGGACTCCACAATCTCGGTTTTTTCCCATAGTCAATTTTCCTGACTCCACAATTTCAGTCAATACATCCCGTTCACCATTTTGTCCAAGACTCCCCAAGTTATCCTGAAAAAACAGTGTTTTTCCAAAGATCTTCCAGGAAAAATTGCCCAAATAGCTTTTCTAGCTCCTGCAAAAGCTCTTCTGGAATTTTAAGAAGCTCCCAGTTCACAATCACTACTTACTAATACTAATAAAATATAATAAAGTAATAACTTCCCTTATTCTATCATTTCAAATATGTTTTCCGTAAATTATCTAATACCCTTATTAATATCACTAATTTTAATGTACGTTTTCATTTGTTCCTTCTAAAGCTCCTCTTATTTACCTCTCAAATATACATAAGTTCTTCCTCACCTCTACTGTTAAAATTCAAAAGTAACAATCTTTACTTTCTTATGAACTATAAATACATAAATGACCTACTGGCAAATTCTACTTTTCTAATATACATTCTTTCTCATTCATTCCCATTTTTCTTACAAATGCTCGTATTATCCTTCCATATAATAAATAAAGTCCTATTCTTATGTTTAAATCCCTACTCTTCTTTCGCATCCACCCTTCACACCTAATTGCTATCCTATCCAGTTTCTTTGAAGTTTTACGTTCTGTATGCATGTTTCTCGTACATTTTTCCACTCCCTCAAAAGAAAAATACCCTAAGAAATCCAGTACTATGTCCCTACCTTTACTTACTATGAATACCTAATATTTTAATACAATTACTTCACTTAGCATATACATTTACAATTTCAAATTTACAATTCGAGTTTATACACATAATTTCTATATCCTCACAAAAATTATTAGTACCTTACCACTATCATTTCCTATCTTCTATAAATATTCAAATCATCTAAAAAATTAAATATCAACACTTACAAAAATGTACCTAGTTTTTTCCTATAAAAAATAATATATCCAGTTTACTTTCTATCCTTAACACTTAAATAATAATCATAATGTAATTCACAATTCCTACAATATTTACTAATTCAAAAATAATATACTTTCACTATGTGTATACAAATAAATTCTAATTTTCAATTTATAATAACACCTGTTATCTCACCTTTTAAACAAATTATGTCAAATAATACTTATAATGGTGAATTTTCCAAATATCCATGAAGCACCCTACCTCCTGTACTGACATACAAATTCAAAATAAAATTACCCTTTACGGTAGTACGGTGCTCTAATTAAACACTCTATTTTTCCAAATATTCAATTCCAAAATAATCCATAAGTTGTGGGACAATTTTTCACACAATTCCTTTTAAATTAATCAAATTTCCTTCTGATGCATCAAAATAACTAAGAAATTCCTATTCCTCTTAAGACAAAAAGCATTCTCCTAATAATCCACTTACTTGCAATCCTCCAAATCTCGATATCTCCTTCCTGCTGAAAAAATACTTTGGCTGCCTTTCTTTTTCTCCTTACTCGATCATTTTCACTTTTGCTGTTCTTGTAATTTCCTATTTTTGTCTTTCAAATTTCCATGTATCCAAGTAACGACTCTCTTTCCTTCCCTTATAAATCATATCCTTTTCGCTAAGAAGAAATAAATAAAGCACTATTCTTCGATAAAGCTACAAAGTACTACCTTGGTATCTTTTTGCTCTTAACCTAGATTCTTTTCGGTCCTCCACTCAAAAATGTTTCTTTCCTATCCATGAATATGGGCAATAATCCAAGTTTCCCTACGAATTTTGGATAAAGTTAATTGTGTCTACCTCTGGACCCTTGGTCATTGTTGATCTGTCGAGGAAATCCACTATAATCTTAATGGTGTATCTTATTTTTATCAAATCTGTGGAGCAACCCACCTTCTTTCTTCCTAGTATCTAGGTTAAACTTTCGGTCCATCCTCTTAGGTTTTCCTTTGAGGACCCTCACTACTAATCTCCTGCTCGTAAACCTAACCAAAAAGGTACTTGTTCCAGACCATTTCTTTCTGTGTTCTGTTTTTTAATAACTCCCTCTGTTTGCTTTCTGGAAATGTATGCTTTTAGGTCCTTAATTTACCTTTTTGTTGTAATATTTTCCCATCCACGGTACCATTTCAAATTCCACTGTTAGAGTAAATTTTATGGAAAAATCCAGTATTTCTTTACTTTCTTCTTACTTTGTAAATTTGTGGATCGCAATCTTCTAATCTTGAATCCCGTAGATAATCAATTCTTTTATTTTTTAATAATTAACTTCCAAAATTTTACATCTTTATTTACTTTTTCGGAATACTCGTGACGATCTGAGAGGTTATCCCATTCTCGTCTTTTACCGTTTTAACTACCTTTCCCAACCCTTAAAAGATGGAGCCACGCGAAAAACCCACCGCTTCCAAAGAAACAAGTGTATAGACATTCGCGCTTTTGCCGATTCCCACCGTCTTCATCTACTCGGGATTCGAGACCAGTTAACGGCAGCGGCGCATGTCGCCGCCATCTTTTCGGAGAGCGCCGGGAACAAAGGCCTTATTCATGCTGGCCCCATGAATAATTCCCGCGTTCCCCCGCTCTCTAAGGGGATGACTCCGATATGTCGACGTTGTCGTTCTGCCGAATCCGAAAAACGAGGTTGAAGACCCCCAAAGAGGGGTCGGCCAAACTGGCCGACTCCTCGCCAAGTTACCTGGAGGCCAATCGCCTCCACGTAACTTTGCGTCGCGTCCGTCACTTTGTCCGGGCCCTCTTTGGGCCCGGTGCCGTACAGTGTTGCCGGCTTGTGCAAGAAATCCTAAAATTTTAAGAAATTCTAACCCGGATCAAAATCCCCAGTTTCCCCTGCAAAATTTCCCAATTCCCCCTTTTCTCTCAAAATCATTTTCACACCTTCCCCAAACCGGGAATTCATTCATCATCATATCTCAATTAGACAAAATCACCCCCGAGTTGTTTCGGGCAGTAAATGTGTTAAAAAACCACTAATAAATCAATCATGTATCAATTATTACTTTTCCTTCCTCGGTATCCTTTACTACACGTGTTTTTGTTTCCAAATTTTCATAATAATTATTAAAACAACCATTTAAATCGAGTAAATGCAAATACTCATGACCTAATAGTAATAATTGATACATCATCGGTTTCTTAGGTGTTTTTTAACACGTTTATTGCCCGAAACACCTCGGGGATGGTTTTTCCTATTTAAAATAGGATGATAAATAATTTCCCTGAGCAATTAATTTGTTAATGTGCTATTTAACCGTGAAATTCAAAGATCAAATGAAAATTAAATCATTCATTTTCCTTTTGGGAGAAAAGGGAGGAACTGGCAACGTCGCAAAAAAAACCGCGAATCTTCATCTAGGTTAGAATTCCTTCAATTTTAGAACTTGCAATAATAAAACACACCATGAAATACTAAATACGGTGGCCCACCTTTTTGTAACAAAACTTTAATAGTACATAGGTAATTTTAATTTATGAACGTTATGAAAATAACCTCATTGTTCTAAAATTTTCCACACTCGATGTCTTCAAAACCAAACGTTTACGAGCCTATGTTGGTTTGAAATGTTCTTCCAAGTAATTATTCTATGCACTCTTAAAGTCCTACCACAAAAAAGCAAAAGAACAAATCGAGGTAAAAGCTGTATGATAAATCACAAAAACCTTAAGCAAACTTACCTGCAAAAATTATAACTGCATGCAAGCAAATTCAAGTAAAAGCTTCGATAAATATCAAAATTTAAAAACAATTCACTTTATTCTTATTCGACAAATAATAAAGACCCTTTCGAATAATTAACCTCTTAATAAACAATTTTTCTTTGATACCTTTAATAAGGAAACATCCTTTTTCCCAAAACATTTAGTAACGAAGATTCTTTAAGGTTTAAACATCATTTTTCCCAAAAACCTTTCTTAACGAAACTTCTTTACCGCTTATACTTCAATTTTCCCAAAACCTTTCCAGAAAACCAAAAAAATTTTAAAAAAACCTTTCGAATAAGGTATCACTCAATCTTGCTACCTATTTACAATTCCCAATTTTATTCTTAGTGGTTCTTTCCCTTCGTACTAGAAAGTACTTGCAATTTAATAAAAAAACTCCAAAAGAATGTCCCCCTTGAAAATAAAATCCCCTTATTTTTGTATATTTACACTTTTTCTATAATCCCAGAAATATCAAATGTGATTCGTTCTCAAATTAACTCACTGTTGTAATACTCTTTCGATTCGTTTTCAATATAAATTGTTTCTTTGATAACAATTATATTCTTCCTTTGCATAGTAACACTCCCTCAAATCTAGCACCTTAAAAATTTTAAATTCCTACCTTTTTCTGTCGCAATCAGCAATACTTCCACCAGCAAACAGCTTCCACTTTCAGAGATGGCACTAACATTTCACTGCATTTGGGACGAACACAGACACACACTCACACAACTTCACATCCTTTGGCTGCAGTTCTTGTCCTGAAAAATAAGGGAGACAGCTATAGTACGTACGTTTCCCCGAAGAATGTAATATTCAATATCCTTAGTTAAACACCAGAACGTTGGAATCTTTGCAACTCACATTAAATAACCTCATAGTACAAATACCGGTGACTCAAAACAATCAGATCTTTATCAAAAGGCTGCTTTACATTTTAGACAAATTAAGACACGGTTATGTTCAACTTAATATAACCACAGCTCTTATAACCTTAGTTTACCTTCGAGAAGTCAATCGATCGTTTAATAAGTTCGTGCACTAAGCATATCTACCCACCTTGGCCCCCGCACATCACACCTCTGGGTTGCTTCTTGTTGCCAGTTTTATAATACTTTTACACCGTAAATACACGTAATCAAAGTTTCAAACGACGAATTTGGGCAGTGTGCAGTTATCACCCCACGAATTCTCGACCGTGTCTTCCAAAGTATCAAAGTTCTGGTAAATTTGTACGTTCAAGTGAATGGACGACATTTTCGACAATTATTGTTCATTTTTTAAACAATTCGACCTCTTTTCTTAAAAAATAGCTTAAATGTTTAATCGAAATCTTCAAAGTTAAAAGTAGTAATAAATAAAGCAATATAACCTCACTCTGCCCTGTCGTTCAAATTCGTACGATCCCGCTGCGACCTACTTTTCATCTTCTATTTCTCTCGTGTAAAATTCCACAGCTGACTACTAATGATTCAACTTCGAATGGCCATTTTAAATGACTCAGTTTAATAGTTCCCTTCTTTACGACGACGTCCAAAAATTAAATCTCCTCAAATATCACGGTAATTTCCCTATTTGCTTTACTTTCTCATTAAATACAAAAGCAACGTTACGTTTCTAGCTTCGTCAATCCCAACTCGCCGGGGATTACACGCACCCGCCGTAAATATACAGTGTTAGGGAAATAACTTTGCTACCTTCCTACTTCCTATTTTAATCCTGGTTAGTTCGGGTTAGCCATTCTAATTTTCTAATTCTAAATAATAATTCGTCAATTTACAAACGTTTCTCTTTCCTGTTCAAAAAAACTTTACGTTTCAAATAATGTTCTCGATCGTCGGTTAAATTTGACAAAGTTATTTCCCTATACCCTGTACAATTAAAATAGAACCTACGTCCTAACAGTCTATTTCACACAAGACTAAAGCACTAATAAAATTCTGAAATAATACAAATTATATCTCACCAGCACAGTATGTAAACTACATAAAGAATCTACTACTGTAGGAAACAAAGTATAAAATATTAATCAATCATAAAATGTAGTAAAAATACGAAAAAGCAGACTAGCAAATTCCCAGTTCTAATAAATCCTTTAGAACCGTGATAGTACCTGTTGGTGCCAGTTTAATGTTATCCCAATAATTTGCACACTTGGCCCACTTGTGTGCAAATTATGTGGAGCATCCTATTATCTCTTTTACCTTAGTTTACAATTACAAAAGTTAAAACTAATAAATATCCTACTTATACGTAAACAACACTATAAAAAATTATCATACATAATGTTAATTTAGAAACAATTAAAATAATTTCTTTAAAAATCTTTCAAATCTATGACGTTCTATAATCCATCTTCCTTTTAATATTTTCTTAAGAAAACCTCATTTGCCATATCGTCCAAATTCATCCCTTTATTTTACACACGATTCCACTTGTTCAAACCCTTCTCAAAATAAACCAATCTTGTTTTCCACCTTCTCTCTTATATCTTCTCCAATGAATACTGCACCCCCGTGCAATCTTTACTTCTCACTTGAATGGTCCACTTGAGTGCTTTTTTCCTCCAAATCTTTTTCCAATTTTCCTCATCTTTCAGAAAAAAATCTTATCTTCCCTGACCAGCTCCGACCCCCTTCCCGAGCTTTTTAGGAATTTTCAAAAACATCAAAACACTAAATCTTCCAAATTCGTCGTCCCTAATTCCACTTAGACCTCACAATTTCGGTTTTTTCCTGTAATTACTTTTCCTAACTTCACGGTTCCAGTGAATATATCTCGTTCACCATTTTGTCCCAGAATCCCCAAGTTATCCTTAAAAACCAGTGTTTTTTCAAAGATCTTCCGAGAAAAATCTCCCCAATGGCTTTTCTAAGCCCTAAAGTTCCTCTACAATTTTAGGAAGCTCCTAGTTGACAATGACTACATACTAACACTAATAAAATATAATTAAAAAAATAATATAACTTCCCTTATTCTATCGTTCTAAACAAGTTTTCCATAAGTTACCTAATACCTTTATTAATATCGTTAATTTTAATATGCATGCTCATTTGTTCCTTCTGAAATAAATGTTCTTTCTTAGTCTTATCCTCGAAATCCAGGAGGAATAATCTTTGCTGTTAACAAATAATCTACTAACAAATTTCTCCATTCTTTTATGCAGCTATTTGCATTCCCTCCCGTTCTTCTTACATGTCTATATTATCCCTCCATATAATAAATAAAGTCCTATTTTAGTAGTTAAATCTCTCCTCTTCTTTAAAGTTTTACATTCTATATGCGTGTTTCTCGTACATTTTTCCATCTACCTCCCCTCCGTATCTTTTATCCACTCCCTCAAAAGAAAAATACCCTAAGAAATTCTGTACTATATCCCTACCTTTACTTACTATGAATACCTAATATTTTCACAGAATTACTTCACATAACATATACATCTACAATTTTATTTTATGCACATAATTCCTATATTGTGACAAAAATCATTAGTACCTTTACACTATTTCTTCTTACCTTATATAAATATTAAAATCTTCTAAAAAATTAAATATCAATACTTACAGAAATCTATCTAATTTTTCTCCTTAAAAAATAATATACACAGTTAATTTTCTATCTTAAATTACTACATCCTCCTTACCTATAACACTTAAATAATAATCACAATTTAATTTCCTACAATATCTACTAATGTAACAATATATTTTCACCATTTCTACATAAATCAATTTTAATCTTCAATGTGTAATACCTTCTGTTGTCTCTTACCTTTTAAATAAATTATTTCCAATAAGACAAATAATACTTATAATGGTGAATTTTCCAAATATCCATTAAACACCCTACCTACTATACTCACATACAAATTCAAAATAAAATTACCCTTTCCGGTAGTACGGTGCTCCAATTAAATACTCTATTTTCTCAAATATTCAATTCCAAAATAATCCATAAGTTATGGTACAATTTTTCACACAATTCCTTTTAAATTAATCAAATGTCCTTCTGATGCATCAAAATAACTAAGAAATTCCTATTCCTCTTAAGACAAAAAGCATTCTCCTAATAATCCACTTACTTGCAATCCTCCAAATCTCGATATCTCCTTCCTGCTGAAAAAATACTTTGGCTGCCTTTCTTTTTCCCTTTACTCGGCCCCAGTCAGCTTTTCGATCATTTTCACTTTTGCTGTTCTTGTAATTTCCTATTTTTGTCTTTCAAAATTCCATGTATCCAAGTAACCACCCTCTTTCCTTCCCTTATAAATCATATCCTTTTCGCTAAGAAGAAATAAATAAAGCACTATTCTTCGATAAAGCTACAATGTACTACCTTGGTATCTTTTTGCTCTTAACCTAGATTCTTTTCGGTCCTCCACTCAAAAATGTGTCTTTCCTATCGAAGAATATGAGCAATAATCCAACTTTCCTTACAAATTTTGGATAAAGTTAAGTGTGTCTACCTCTGGACCCTTGGTCATTGTTGATCTGTCGAGGAAATCCTCTATAATCTTAATGGTTTAATCTTATTTATATCAAATCTGAGGAGCAACCGACCTTCTTTCTTCCTAATGTGTAGGTTAAACGTTCGGTCCATCCTTTTAGGTTTTCTCTTGAAAATCCTCACTACTAATCTCGTACTCGTAAACCTAACCAAAAAGGTACTTGTTCCAGACCCATTCTTTCTGTGTTCCCTTTTTTAATACGTCCCTCCGTTTGCTTCCTGGAAATGTATGCTTTTAGATCTTTAATTTACCTCTTTGTTGTAATATTTCCCCATCCACGGTACCATTTCAAATTCCACTGTTAGAGTAAATTTTATGGAAAAATCCAGTATTTCTTTACTTTCTTCTTACTTTGTAAATTTGTAGATCGCAATCTTCTAATCTTGAATCCAGTAGATAATCAATTCTTTTATTTTTTAATAATTAACTTCCAAAATTTTCCATCTTCATTTACTTTTTCCAGACACTCTTGACGATCCACGAGGTTATCCCATTCTCGTCTTTTACCATTTTAACTACCTTTCCGAACCCTTAAAAGATGGAGCCACGCGAAAAACCCACCGCTTCCAAAGAAACAAGCGTATAGACATTCGCGCTTTTGCCGATTCCTATCGTCTTCATCTACTCGGGATTCGAGACCAGTTAACGGCAGCGGCGCATGTCGCCGCCATCTTTTCGGAGAGCGCCGGGAACAAAGGCCTTATTCATGCTGGCCCCATGAATAATTCCCGCGTTCCCCCGTTCTCTACGGGGATGACTCCGATATGTCGACGTTGTCGTTCTGCCGAATCCGAAAAACGAGGTTGAAGACCCCCAAAGAGGGGTCGGCCAAACTGGCCGACTCCTCGCCAAGTTACCTGGAGGCCAATCGCCTCCACGTAACTTTGCGTCGCGTCCGTCACTTTGTCCGGGCCCTCTTTGGGCCCGGTGCCGTACAGTGTTGCCGGCTTGTGCAAGAAATCCTAAAATTTTAAGAAATTCTAACCCGGATCAAAATCCCCAGTTTCCCCTGCAAAAATTTCCCAATTCCCCCTTTTTCTCTCAAAATCACTTTCACACCTTCCCCAAATTCACGGTGATAGCACATTCGACAAATTCCCCCAGAGGTGTTTCGGGCCGTAAATGTGTTAAAAAAACCACTAATAAATCAATCATGTATCAATTATTACTATTCCTTCCTCTGTATCCTTTACTACACGTGTTTTTGTTTCCAAATTTTCATAATAATTATTAAAACAACCATTTAAATCGAATAAATGCAAATACTCATGACCTAATAGTAATAATTGATACATCATCTGTTTCTTAGGTGTTTTTTAACACGTTTATTGCCCGAAACACCTCGGGGATGGTTTTTCCTATTTAAAATATGATGATAAATAATTTCCCTGAGCAATTAATTTGTTAAATGTGCTATTTCACCGTGAAATTCAAAGATCAAATGAAAATTAAATCATTCATTTTCGTTTTGGGAGAAAAGGGAGGAACTGGCAACGTCGCAAAAAAAACCGCGAATCTTCATCTAGGTTAGAATTCCTTCAATTTTAGAACTTGCAATAATAAAACACACCATGAAATACTAAATACACTGGCCCACCTTTTTGTAACAAAACTTTAATAGTACATAGGTAATTTTAATTTAAGAACGTTATGAAAATAACCTCATTGTTCTAAAATTTTCCACACCCGATATCTTCAAAACCAAACGTTTACGAGCCTATGTTGGTATGAAATGTTCTTCCAAGTAATTATTCTATGTACTCTTAAAGTCCTGCTACAAAAAAGCAAAAGAACAAATCAAAGTAAAAGCTGTATGATAAATCACAAAAACCTTAAGCAAACTTACCTGCAAAAATTATAACTACTTGCAAGCAAATTCAAGTAAAAGCTTCGATAAATACCAAAGTTTAAAAACAATTCACTTTATTCTCATTCAACAAATAATAAAGGCCCTTTGGAATAATTAACATCTTAATAAACAATTTTTCTTGAATATCTTTAATAAGGAAACATCATTTTTCCTAAAAACCTTTCATAACGAAACTTCTTTACAGTTTAAACATCAATTTTCCTAAAACATTTAGTAACGAAGCTTATTTACGGTTTAAATATAATTTCTCCCCAAAACCTTTTAATAAAAAGAAAAAAAATAAATAAAAAATTAGGTATCACTCAACCTATTTAAAATCTTAGTGATTGTTCCTCCCCTGCTAGAAAGTACTTGCAATTTAATACCAAACCCCAAAAGAAAGTCCCCCTTGAAAATAAAATCCACTTATTTTTGTATATTAACACGTTTTCTATAATCCCAGAAATATCAAGTGGTTTGTTTCCAAATTAATACACTGTTGTAATACTCGTTCAATTCATTTTCGATATAAATTACTTCTTTGATAACAATTATTTTCTTTCGTTGCTTAGTAACTCTCATTCAAATCTAGCACCATAAAAATTTTAAATTCCTACCTTTTTCTGTCGCCGTTGCAATACTTCCACTAGCACACAGTTTCCACTTTCCAAGATGGCACAATCATTTCACTGCATTCGGGATGGATACACACACACAATTTCACATCCTTTGGCTGTAATTCTTGTCCTGAAAGGAAAAGAGAGGCAACTATAGTACATACGTTTCTACGAAAAATATAATAATCAATATCATTAGTTAACCACAAGAACATTGAAATCTCATCAATCTTACAACTCACACTAGATAACCTCAAATTACAAGTACAAGTTGAATTAAAACAATATGATCTTTATCAAAAAGCTGCTTTACGGCGGTACCCAAAATAAGTTTTCTTTGCGTTAGAAAAAAGACAAATTTATTTAATCTGCGAATACTACAATAGTTATTGAAAGTCGACAATTACTAAAAACTCCTTTGACAATGAGTTTCTTTTCTTTCTTACCTCTTAATTTCTAATTCCACGGATATTCTATGGATCGACTAAGATGACACCACTTTTATTGTTGTGCTTTTCAATTTTAAATTCCACAGTTTCTTTTCAAACGCACGCTTTTAAGTTAATTTGTTAATTTCCACATTTCGATATAAATAAACAAACGAAAAACTTACAGTACAATTATAAAAAAATGTCATTATTGTCATGCACGATGTGCAGAAAATTACCACAAACAAGAAATCTACAAGTTTACACGAAGAAGAAATCTGCAAAAACACACCAAAAAGAAATCTGCAAAACCACACAAAGAAGAAACTTGCAACCCAGATTCCCAGATGGCACCACACAGAAAAATCTCTCTTCTTTCGCATCCACCATTTAATCCTAATTGGTCCTGCTATGAATACCCATTGTCTTAACGCAATTATTTCACATAACATATGCATTAAGCAATTCCAAATTTACAATTCTATTTTATACACATAACTCCTGTATCGTGATAAAAATCATTAGTACCTTTGCACTATGTGTTCTTATCTTATATACATATTAAAATCATCTAAAAAATTAAATATTAATACATACAGAATATCCTTAAAAATAATATATAGTTTATTTTCTATCTTAAATTACTACATATTCCTGATCCATAACACTCAAATAATAATTACGATAAAACGTTAATATTTCATAGGTAAATTTATTTTAAGAAAGTATGAAAAATAATTAAAATTTCTTCTAAAGTTTTCCACACCCGATATCTTTAAAACAAAACGTTTATGAACCTATATTGGTATGAAACGTTCTTAAAAGTAATTATTCTATTCACTTTTAAGGTCTTACTATAAAAAAGGAAAAAAACAAATTAAAAGTGATGTCCATATGATAATTCACAACAAAGCTTAAGTAAACTTACCACTACATGCAAGCAAATTCAAGTGTAAGTTTCTATAAATATCAAAGTGTAAAAACAATTCACTTTATTCTTATTTGACAAATAATAAACGCCCTTTAGAATAGTTAACATCTTAATAAACAATTTTTCTTCGATACTATTAATAATGAAGCTTCTTTACGCTTTAAACATTATTTTTCCTAAAAAAACCTTTCAAATTAGGTATCACTGAACTTTGCTACCCATTTTAAATCTTAGTGGTTTTTTTCACATCTACTAAAAAGTAGTTCCAATTTAATAAAATAATCCCAAAGAAAAACATCCCTCTTGAAAATAAAATCCACTTATTTTTGTATATTAACACATTTTCTATAATCCCAGAAATATCAAAAGTGGTTCATTTTCAAATTAACTCACTGTTGTAATATTCATACAATTTTGAATATAAATTATTTCTTTGATAACGATTATTTTCATCAATTGCATGGTGACTCTCATTCACATCTAACACCATAAAAATTTTAAATTCCTACCTTTTTCTGTCGCCGTCAGCAATACTTCCACTAGCACACAGTTTCCACTTTCCGAGATGGCACAATCATTTCACTGCATTCGGGATGGACACACACACACAATTTCACATCCTTTGGCTGTAATTCTTGTCCTGAAAAGAAAAGAGAGGCAACTATAGTACATACGTTTCTACGAAAAATATAATATTCAATATCATTAGTTAACCACAAGAACATTGAAATTTCATCAATCTTACAACTCACACTAGATAACCTCAAATTACAAGCACAAGTTGAATTAAAACAATATGATCTTTATCAAAAAGCTGCTTTACGACGGTACCCAAAATAAGTTTTCCTTGCGTTAGAAAAAAGTCAAATTTATCTAATCTGCGAATACTAGAATAGTTATTGAAATTCGACAATTACTAAAAACTCCTTCGACGATGGGTTTCTTTTCTTTTTTACCTCCTAATTTCTAATTCCACAGATATTCTATCGATCGAATAAAATGATACCCCACTTTTTTTTGCTTTTCAAGTTTAAATTCCACATTCATTTCAAACGCACGCTTTTAAGTAAATTTGTTAATTTTTACATTTTAATATAATTAAACAAACGAAAAACTTACAGTACAATTACTAAAAAAATGTCATTATTGTCATGCACGATGTACAGAAAATTACCACAAACAAGAAATCTACAAGTTTACACGAAGAAGAAATCTGCAAAAACACACCAAAAAGAAATCTGCAAAACCACACAAAGAAGAAACTTGCAACGCAGACTCCCAGATGGCGCCACACATGAAAAATCTCTTCTCTCGCATCCGCCATTTATTCCTAATTGGTTCTGCTAAGAATACCCATTGTCTTAACGCAATTATTTCACATAACATATGCATGAAGCAATTCCAAATTTACAATTCTATTTTATACACATAACTCCTGTATCGTGATAAAAATCATTAGTACCTTTGCACTATGTGTTCTTATCTTATATACATATTAAAATCATCTAAAAAATTAAATATTAATACCTACCGAATCTCCTTAAAAATAATATATAGTTCATTTTCTATCTTAAATTACTACATATTCCTGATCCATAACACATAAATAATAATTACGACAAAACGTTAATAGTTCTTAGGTAAATTTATTTTAAAAAGGTTATGAAAAATAATTAAAATTTCTCCTAAAGTTTTCCACACCCGATATCTTTAAAACAAAACGTTTATGAACCTATATTGATATGAAACGTTCTTAAAAGTAATTATTCTATTCACTTTTAAGGTCTTACTATAAAAAAGGAAAAAAACAAATTAAAAGTGACGTCCATATGATAATTCACAACAAAGCTTAAGTAAACTTACCACTACATGCAAGCAAATTCAAGTGTAAGCTTCTATAAATATCAAAGTGTAAAAACAATTCACTTTATTCTTATTTGACAAATAATAAACGCCCTTTAGAATAATTAACATCTTAATAACTAATTTTTCTTCGATACCATTAATAATGAAGCTTCTTTACGCTTTAAACATTATTTTTCCTAAAAAAACCTTTCAAATTAGGTATCACTCAACTTTGCTACCCATTTTAAATCTTAGTGGTTTTTTTCACCCGTACTAAAAAGTACTTCCAATTTAATAAAAAAATCCCAAAGAAAAACATCCCTCTTGAAAATAAAATCCACTTATTTTTGTATATTAACACATTTTCTATAATCCCAGAAATATCAAAAGTGGGGCGTTCTCAAATTAACTCACTGTTGTAATATTCATTCGATTAATTTTGAATATAAATTGTTTCTTTGATAACAATTATTTTCATCCATTGCATGGTGACTCTCATTCACATCTAACACTATAAAAATTTTAAATTCCTACCTTTTTCTGTCGCTGTCAAGAATACTTCCACTAGCAGGCAACTTGCACTTTCCTAGATATGGTACAATCTTTTTCGCTGCATTCATGGTGGAACCACAATTTCATATCTTTGGCTGCAGTTCTTGTCCTGAAAAGAAGAGACAGGCAGCTATAGTACGTATCTTTCTACGAAGAATGTAATATTCAAAATATCATTAATTAAACACAAAAGTATTGGAATCCCACTAATCTTGCAACTCACACGAGATAACCTCCAATGACAAGTACAACTTGAGGCACAACAATGATCTTTATGAAAAAACTTCTTTAGGACGGTACCAAAATTAAGTTTTGATAGCATTAGAAAAAAGGGATATTTATTAATAGTTTGTATGGTCTGTAAGTATTAGAATAGGTATTGGAAATAGAAAATTATTGAAAACTCCTTTGACAATGGGTTTCTTTTTCTTACCTTCAAATTCCTAGTTCCATAAATATTGTATGGATCTACTGGTATAACAACCTTCTTGTTTTTTCCTTCTCAATTTTAATTAATATAATATTTTTATTACAAACGTAAAATTTTAAGTTAATTTCAACATTTCAATTAATGTAAATAAATAACCGAAAAACTCACAAAAGAAGAAGGTTCGCTCAGCTGACGCGTCGCCGACGCCGCCGGTCGTAAGGGATGAAGCGATGTTGCCGGCACTACACCCGACTACAAACACTGGAATAAACGGCTAAACAAATCAAACGACAAACATACTACTTCGTAAACCTCTCTCCTATAATCAATCAAAAATATGTTTGTCCCATTTGTTTTGTCCAACAACTTTCAATCCTTTCATTGAAGTTAAAAATGTACAATTGTGTAACATTCTCCAATTTGTCAAGATTGGTCTTAATAGAAAATTTAAATACGAAACACATATCCCTCATATTGCCGAATATATATCTGTCTGTAGTCTTTCCTTCATTAGCTTAATAAGCCTTTTTATAGCTTCATAAAATCAATAGGTAGCCTTAATAGCAGATCGAGAATAATGAGAGGCTAAAAGCGTTAAATCGATAGCTTTGGATACTAATTATTACTTCTATAATCTTATTTTTTAACTCACTTATTCGGCATGTAAGAGCAACAAAATGGACGGTGAGAGCTATCGATATCACATTTGAAAAAATGAGTGCAGACAGCTGTTAAATACATGCATATCATTATGCTTTGTCTATAGAGGCAGAGCTATAAATTCAAACAAAGCTCCACGTGGCGTTACAATTATCAATCATTTTCAAATGGGAAAATAGAGGCTTTTGGATTGTCTTGTGTCTAGGATAATAGTTACTAACCCAGAGCAACAAAATAGCTGCCACGTGGCAGCCATCTTGTTACTCTTTGAATAACACTTGCTATATATATATATATATATATATATATATATATATATATATATATAATTAACATCTGAAAAACAAAATAGCAAATGTCTGTTCGACAGATGAAGATCAATCGAGTTTGCGTCTGACTTGAACAATCTTGACTTAAAAGCAACAAGATGGCTACCGAAATGTCTTTCATTTGACACATTGAAATCGTTATATCCCGGTGCGTCCACAATCAATGCAAACCAAGTCAGACCAATCGAAACCACAATAAAATACGAAATGGCTCTTCATTATTGAATTTAGTGCTAGCTAAAGAATTCTTACCACTTAATAATACCGTAAAAAAGCGACCAATTAGGCCATCAGACTTGCACCTTTATCATCGAGCTAAGCACGATGTGCGCGGAATATTTAGCAGCCCATTACGACACCATTCGTGTGTATAATAAAAACGGACTAATAGCTATAATGCATTTCTTTTTCGCTTTAATGAATCATGTCCGTTATGAATAATGATCTATTTGATTGGTGCGCGCTGTCAAATAGATCGTTATTATTTAGTACATGAGCAATGCAAAGGAAGACTGGTGTAAGACAATTTTTGGAAGTTTAAATTCATATTTTTTCTATTTATATTTATATTAATATTCCCTAAGTCGTTCAAATTCGAAACATTTCTAAATCCCTCATAAAACGTTTTTATCAACATTGCACCACTCACCTTCTCTTCACAGTTCATAAACACGATCAAATTAAGCCATATGTGCAGCACCTTTCAACAAGGGTGAAAGTTCTGAAGGTATCGAACGTAAACAAGTTTAAATATTTACCTACATAGCACTTTGAGGGGTGTTATGGGGTTCAATGTGTAAATCGTTTATAAGTTTTAATGTTTAAATTCGGCTTGAAAAACATTTCGGGGTGTTAGGGGATGGATGCTCCACAAGGCAACAGCGCGTCTCCGGCTGGCCGGATGTGGGGCACACTGTTTCTGGGTACGAAATTCGACTATGTCCGAAAGGGTGGCAATTACCGGGTAACCCTGCATGTCATTAACACGCGACGGGCCCCTTTTTCGGCACAGGTTACTGTCTTTTGATACACTTTGAAAGAGGGAGTTCAAGTCCACCCCTTTCGGGCTTTGGTTTTATAGCGGTTATAAAACTGTGATACTAAACAACTTTCTAATAAAATTATTAACGACCCCTACACCTCACTAAGTTACGACGCGGTATCGTCTAAGTTACCTACATTTCCCCCGAGGGCCGCTCAGATGTTCGTAATTAATAAAACCGTGTTAATTAAAGCGTTAAATTAATCGGCACTGATAGAGGCAATTTCGAAAAGGAACATTTTCTCAGTCAGATGTTAAATTGGGGAATTTATTTCAGTCAGACAGAATAGGCCTACCACGACCTATTCTATCAGTAATGTAATTAAAAAATTATTGGAACTTTCTCCAGATTTATTTCAATGAAGTTTTAGATGAGATTCTCCTCTCGGCAAGACAACGTATGTGATTCAAGCATGATGGTGCATCTCCTCACTTTTCAAAAAATTCTAGAATGTGGCTGCGTCAAAAATATCCCTACAAATGCATCGAATGATAGGTAAATGCACCAGTGCATTGGCCAGCACGATCTCCAGATATTACCCTCATAGATTATGGCCGATGTTTTTTTTTGTCGTGCCTGCACGGCCGGAGTGTCTTTTTTTGGACTTGTACTATTTTATATATTGTAGCTAAAGCATACGATATAAAAGGAGTAACGAAGTTGAATTTTACGTTACAAAATATTCTGGATAGCATTTTTGCTTTTTTTAAAACTAAAAAGGTAACCGAGTTCCACAATTTATCAAATTTCCAAATCGCCCTGTATATCGAAATGGATCAAGTTAGCCGTGAAACGATGCTATCTTAAATTTTTTATCCAAAATCGAACCTGAGAATGTGCTATGAAATTTCATCTATCTATTATCCTTACGTATTCCCATAGAAATCCATATAAAAAAAAACGTCCCCTGTACATGTTTAATTTACATTTCAATACGGGAATGCTTCCAGAAAATCTGGATGGACACACATACTGAAATTGAAAGCTCAGGGAAGTGGGAATGAATTTATTTGAGGAAAAACCTACGATAATGGTATTGAACCGTAACGCCGGGTGACGAAGGGCGCAAGCGTGCACTATAAACCTGCTGAAATCCTGCCGGATTTAGGTGGAAAATTGGCCGCCCACTATGTTTAACCCAGAGACAAGTCCTAAGATTTAAAAAAAATCTTTTTTTTCCATATAACCCAAAATGTCCTTAAAATTAGATTTTCTGAACGCTTAAACCAAAAATTACAAAAAATACTAATGTAAGGGTTCTTAGAGGATGAAAGGGGCTAAAAGATCGGTTAGCTTCCATAGTAGGTCTGGCATGGAATTATTCTAGTCCAGACTGCAGTCAGCTGACTGAGATAGTTTAGGAATCACAATATTGCAAGGTACGTGTTGAAGCTGAATGATTCGATGACGGTAATAGCTACAGCTTTTATATGCGATTGTTATACAAATATAGCCGTTTGAGGATACCCATTAATAAACCAGAGCTTTAAAATAACTGTTTGCTTTATCTAAAAAAATGTTTATCTAACACAATCACTCATAGATTAAAAGTCGCTTTATCAAAATAAAAATTTTCAAGGAAATTTAAACATTACAAAAATGCCCCTGTTTCAGGATTATTGTCCTTTTCTGCCATAAATAAAACATTCTAAGATAAATTCTTATACGACCGATTCGTTAAACCTTTAAGCTGATATTAAGTAAACTTATAAAAGCTTTTAACGACAGAAAAAATCACTATTTGTCTGAAGAGACTTGGTTGGGAAAATGGACAAATTTACGGGGTGTTCAATTTTTCTTTTAACTATACATTTGGTTTTCGCTGGTGTTTCTCAGGAATGGATAGACAAAATTGTCAAAAACGCTAAACCTGGCCACATGGAACTAGACCCGAGATACGGGAACATTTTCGATACGGCCTTTTTCCAGAATTACAACGATTCCGGATTGCGCATTGGTGGAGGTGGATGGGAGTCTGAACCCAATTCCAGACCTTACCAGGTAAGTTAGTATATTACAGAAAAATACTTGTGATAAACAAAATTAAATGAAAAGTTCAATTTTGTACGTGGAGTGACGTGAAAGTGCAGTAGCTGCTCATTTTTGCAAAATAGAATTTTGGTAGATCACGTAATTTGGCGTCAGCCCCGGCGATATATTAGATACTTATTGATATCTGGAAGTTCTATATAGATATTATTGAAAAATACTATGAAACAGACAACTATGCTTTAACAACTTCCTGAGAAATAACTATCAGCGAACACAATAGACTTAAGTTTAAGTAAGGAGCAAATACTTTGCTAATAACGTTAAAATGGACCTAGTGAACCTTTCTGCAATTCATATTGTTAGCAACAACGTCATATTAACGTTAATCTGACGGGATACGTTATAAACGTGACTTAACTAATTAGTCTTCCTATAACGTTATTTTGAAGTGATTATCGATGGATTCGCTGTTTTCCAAAACAGATCGAATTTGGTATGAATAAATAGCCGTATTGACATTTGGTTAACAATAATTACTTTACTGAGATCACAATATCTGTGAACTTTAGCTAAATGCTAATCACTCAAATAGCATCCCCATATGAAGTCGAGGTGATGTGTAACTATGCAGTAATATAAATAATAACTCATTTTGACGTTAATCTAGGGGGATTATACCAATCCCCCTTAGCACCTACTTATTAGTTAACTCAATTAATAAAGAATCAAGAACTAATTTACCGTTAATGGCTTCAAGTTGTCATAACTAAACAATCGTTCAATCAACATTACTAATCTCGTCTTATTCTCATCAGTTATTCCCGGTGCCTTGGTTATACGTAACACTGCTGCTTTATATCGTGCTTACTACGTCATTTTGACGTCATTCACAGACAGAAGCAAATCCCTAAGAAATAACGTTAAAGTGACGCGATTGTTTGACGTCATTTTTTTTCGTCACGTCTTTTCACATAACTCTGTGAATTTTGCTACTCCCCAGTATCAAGGAAATCTAGTCTCGGTAAATACTTAAATTACCTACTAGTAATGTCACTTTATAAATTGCATTATTAGCAACGTTAGTTACATCGTTTCTGTGGAATTGGCTAATAATGTAAAAATCGAGGATGTTTAAATTGTAAAAACCTTGAGACAATTAAAATATTTCAGGTAGGAATTTATGTAACAACCTCAACCGGCTCTAGTTTCTGCGGAGGCACACTCATAAGCTCCAAAACCATCTTGACCGCTGCTCACTGCCTCTACCTGTAAGTTTAAAGGGATATTGTAATATCAAATATCTACAATAAATACTTAATATTTGCACTCTAGATCTAATGGAAACCCTATTGTCATATACATTGGAGCTCATAATATGCCTCCAAGCAAAGAAGAAGACATCGAAGCGGTCTTAGGGCACCTTTTCACCTTGCATCCTGATTGGAACCCTTCCACCCTACAAAACGACATTGGTCTGATACATTTGTTTGAAACTATTCAAGAGACTGGTAAATTAAAAATTCCACCTTCACAATTCAGATTTTCACCACTATGGGTGCTATAGAAACTGTCAAATTCATCCCCCTGGCATCGGATCCTTCCATTAATTATTCAGGAGAAGAGGGTTTGGTCATAGGTTGGGGTCTTCCAGGAGATGACCATACTTCAGCTTCTCCAGTACTAAGAGAAACAACTAATAGAATAATCAGCAATTTGGCCTGTAGATTGGCTTACATGGGGCACGTCGTTGCGACGAACATATGCATGTCTGGGGAGGAGAAGAAGAGCACTTGCAGGGGGGATTCTGGTGGGCCCTTGATTGTAGATGGAGTGCAGGTAATGAGACTCTTAAATTTTTATTTTGAGTTGTATTCGGCAGTCTCACCTTTTCAGGTAGGGATAACGTCGTTTGGAACTTCAGCCGGGTGCGAAGTGGGGTGGCCACCCGCTTTTACCAGAGTGTCATCTTACATTGAGTGGATTAATGAAAATAAGGATTAAGACTTGATTTATTTATAATCAATTTTTAATAAAAGTGATAAAATAATAATTTAATTATTAATATATTCAAGTGATAGTATAGTAAAAAAAATCTATAGGGCTTTTAGTCCCCATTTTTAATCCCAAAGGGGAATTAATTCAATGCAAACCCATATAGTGAAAGTGCTACAAGTAAAAAGCCACGAAATCTCGGAGACGTAACTAGAAAAAAAGTTTGCAATCCACAGCGTTAACAATGTCACTTTGACAAAAAGTTTGGACAATTACACAAAAAAAAATTAAATACAATTACAAGTAGATAACTACTAGGTGGGCTGTTATACCTCACACCCCAAAATACCACATTTGGCACCTATTACCAACTCAAATTTTCCAAATCCCCAGGTACCTACCTAGCCCCCAATCACCGCCAAAAACCCATCGCACTTATATTTTCGTCTCACCCAAACCATCGGAAAAACTTTTAAGCAAAGACATCAAAAACCCTCTCAAATCCCCAGGTACTCACCTGGGGAAAATTAAAGAAATTTTTTTTTATTTCCCCAAAAAAGTCACTTTGCACAACATGTGACGAGTGGAAGGAAAACGTTTAGGTGTATCTTTTGTTAGAAAATTGTTTCTCTAATGTAGGCAACTGAATGTAACGGTTCGCTCCAAGAGCGAACCTATACGGAACCTAAAATGCATGAGAAAAAACGTTCCGGTTTTATTCTGCGATTCACAATTGAAATCGAAAATTTATAAATGAATTTCATTTTGCAAATTCGATTCGACCTTGGGTGCCGGGACAGTTTTGTTTCGTGTATCTTTGTTTACATGCTTTTTAAATTGGTGCCACAAAATACTAAAGCTAAAAGAGGAAATTTAATGTTTTGAAGTGAGTTTAATCTGTTAAGTATATTAGTGTTACACTTACGTTACACGATTATACCGTCAGTATTTTGTTAATGTTATATGGATGTCGGAAGCATCCTATTAGGGTGCTTTGCGCCCGTATAAAGATTTTATTTTAATATTAATAAATAAATATTAAAATTAATCCTGAACAAAAATTAAAAATTTACGAACTAGTTGAGTACGAAAAGTGTTCTATAAAAAAAATAGGACGTAAATATAATACTTCTAGAGCGAATGTGTTGCGAATTTATAATCAAATTAAATCGATATATGAATATATGATGAATAAACATGGACTAAAAGATCCTGTAACTAAGTTGAAAGAGGAACTTAAAAACGCTACTACTCATATGCAGCAAATGCGTATTAATACTAGTACGGATGCTGAAGGCATCCTATTAGGGCATAATATTCGACTACGCTCGTATACTAAAGCGCAAACACAGTGTGATTATAATGAAACGGAAGCCAGAGGCTTCCTTCGCATGCTAAAACATCTGATACTATAATTAACAGTAACGAAGAGATCATGAAAAGCGAACAAAGTGAGCAATTGAGACTATTAAAACAGTCAGAAGGTTACAAATACGAATAATCAATCAGAAAATGAACAGGCACCTGACAAATTTATATACAATTTAAATGATAAATATCAAAATGGTAATTTAACCAAAAAACAAGTTGAGGAAATAATTAAAAATTTAAAAACCAAACCACAAATGTGCTTGCATGTAACTAAGCATCAAATATGCACAATAAAAGGAAGAACTAAGAATTTTAAATGTATTCATAGTTAATTTAGCAACAAAGAAGTTTCATTTTTAGAAGATTAATTTAATAAAATACTACATGCGCCATCTATCCGCCGTAAGTTGTGTTTAGCGTTACGACCTTTAATAGAATATCAAACTGTATCACGCGCATGCACATGTGAAACAGAAAAAACTAGCAAACAGCTGTTCGTCGCTATCTACTAAGGGTCATCAATCTACCGTTCAGTTTTGCATTACTCTGCTTTGCGAATTTTCATGGACAATTTGATTATTCGTCTCAGGTAAGAATATTAATTACGTTTTATTTTATTTTAAGTGTGAAGAAAGATAACACGTTTATTTATATACGGGCTTCGTCCAAGACCAAGCCCTACTAGGACGAAGACCGTATATTAAATGCTTTCGATTGACCATAATTTATGAATTGCACTATTATGTGTTTAAACATACTCTTATCTCAACTATAAACGCCGGTTTTTCGCAAATATTTGCATAAAACATGTTTGCCAGATTCGCTTTATCTTAAAACATTGTTTTTGATTTAGGCAACGTCCATTGCGAAAGAAAAAAACTATAGAGGGTATACACAAAAATGTTGTTGTGAAATATTTAGATGAGCCATTGAAAGAAGTACACATAGTAGTAGTTAAAGATTTGAAGGTTTTACACATCGATTATTATGATGGTGACGAACCGAAATACATTCAGTTCAAAAATATCCAAAACTATAGACGCTACAATAAAACGGTGGAACTCATATTGAAAAATAACAGCGGTGCAGTAGTGTTCCATTTCAAGGATGAGGAAGAACAGGATCGATTCAGAGTAGATATTAATGCCCTAAGGTAAAAAACTTTATCAGCAATTTACCTTAATTAAATTATGTTGTACTAATTATTACATTTTTTGCAGCAGCAGCAGTGAATCAGAGATCTGATTAGAATATATATGTCGTGTAGTTACTTTAACAATAAAAATTTATATAAAATGTTTTTTTTACTCATTTTCAAGAAATAATAATTTCAATCTTTTGGTTGTTTTTTAAAAGTAACAATATACTTTTGAAAAATCACTTATCGGAAGAAAACAATGATGGATACTTTTTTGGATTTTTGTAAACGCTTATTTGGTTCATTGATATAAATTTAATTATAGCTTCTCTTTCGATTTTTTTTAATTGAAAGTTTAAAGTAACACTCATTTGCAATCATTTTTGTAATGTTATGCACGATGCAATCAATACTTTCCGCTGTTAATTTACCAAGTAAGTACGTAATTCTTTAAAATCATTTTGACGCATATTTTATTATAAAAATTTTCATTTAAAATATAGTTTGGTTTTTGCATTCTTCGAGGCCATATTAACAAAATATGCACCTAAACGTCTTCCCCCCACTCGTCATATGTTGTGCAAAGTAACTTTGTTGAGGGAATTTAAAAAAAATTCGGAATAAATTTCTTTAATTTTCCTCAGGTGGGTACCTGGGGATTTGAGATGGTTTTTGATGTCTTTGCTTAAAAGTTTTTCCGATGGTTTGGGTGAGACGAAAATATAAGTGCGATGGGTCTTTGGCGGTGATTGGGGGCTAGATAGGTACCTGGGGATTTGGAAAATTTGAGTTGGTAATAGGTGCCAAATGTGGTATTTTGGGGTGTGGGGTATAACAGCCCACATAGTAGTTAGATACTCTTATACCTTTATTTGCAATTATCCACAGTTAAAACCAAAAAGACGTTTTTAAGACATCAAGGTAGTATAACTATCCATCCTACAATTTCCATGATACGTCGTCAATACTACAAAATCTCAAACGATTTTAGTAGAGATGCAAATCCACAGATAATTGTTATACATTAAGGTTGCGTTACTAACATTGCCATTTATAGACTACACAATGTTATTCATATGATGCCATTTGTCATTCTCGCAAAAAAAATAAAGACCAATCTTTCGTACAATGATGTGCACTGACATTATTTGAGTAGCTGTGATAATGAAGTGACAATACGTTATACGTAAGAGCGCTGACTTGCTTTGATGCTTTTATTAATAATCACGTCGCTATGACGTCATTAAACATTGTGTCCATTAAAACAAGTGCGACTAAAGGATACAGGTGGGCCTCTCATTCAGATTTTAGCCTCAAAATGACAGATCTGGACTTCTGGAAACTTGGAATGGAGTTAAGGAGTGGAAATCTGGAAATCATATAATGGTATTTTATCATAGTTATAAGTGTATAAGAATATATTAAAGTACGCGAGATGCAAAAGCTTTAACAGTTCTTATACACAAATATTATACAATATTTTTATTACAAGTGTATCAGTATTATAACTAATTGATGCTTTTAAGCATCATGAAGTGTTGAATTTATCAGTGTCTAAAAATGTTGTAATTGGTATTACTAATATTGTATTCATTGTAACCATCATAAAGACCGTTTTACGTACACGGTAGACTGCTATAATATTTCAATATGATGCATGCGTAATAAAAAAAGAACTACATGATCCTAGTGAGACGTGCTTCTCATACAACAACGGCCCACAATACGAATTATTAACGAATGCTTAACGCTATTAATAACGAGTCCCTGTAGATTACAATAATTAAAGAAATACATGAAACCGGCAATGAAAGCCTCTTAGAACACACAAAAACTCGAAGCTATTACGTGAAACAGAATAAAACACATTTTGTTTCCACTAACGACGTCTTTTTCTCGGACTCCTATCTCTAGAGGACTCGCTAGAGTCACTGCTGCTGCTCGGAGCCCTCCTTCTTGTTCTGCCCTTTGAGGGTGACCGAGATTTTCTGCCCAAATTCTTCCTTCTGTATTAAATATATTGAACAATTCTTCATTATTATAAATAAATTTTAAAAAAACTTTACCTCTGAATTCTAGAATCATCGCTGCTACTTGAAGACAGAGAGCTGGAGCTGCTGCTCCTCCTTCTCTTTTCCGGTGCAATTTCCTGCAACACCTTCATGGTTTTTATTAGCTTTTCCTTTTCAATGGCCTCACGTTTGATTTTTTTAGCCCGATCTAACATCGCCTGTTCTTCCTTAGCCTTCCTTTGCTTCTCTTCCAATAATTTTTGCTCTTCCTCTTTTCTTTTCTTCAATTCTAAAAGCTCCATTTTTTTGCGTAAGATCAGAAGTTTCCTATATTTCTCCTCCGCGTCCGCATCGTCGGCTCTCTTCGGCACCTCTTTCTGGTCTCTTGACTGAATTTTTTCCTTTGATGCAGAACGGGAATGTGCCTTGTGTCGTTCTTGGCTTCTTCGATCTCTATGTCGGCCACGTGACGAGGACCGACGATGACCCCTACTGTCTCTTTCCGATCTCTTTCTATCCCGGTCGCGTCTTTCGTGCTCTAGGTTATCGGATTTTTCCGGTTGTTTGTTGGTTACAACCTGGATGCGGCTCTTTGTCGTTTCGGCCAGTCGACGCTCCTCCCGTCTGGAGCGATGTTCCTGGAAACTAAAAGAAAATAATAAACATTGAAAACTATAATTTATGTTAATATTCTCTATTATTAATTATTCCTCTTCCTACCCTCGATCTCTCTCCGCTTGCGGCTTTTCAATTTCAAATTTATTCCTGCCCTCCCTTTCACTATCACCAGACTCCCTTTTGCGACTTCGACCACCCCCCTGCCTCGGAAACTCGTGCCCTGCCATCTTCATCAAACGTGCATTGACCTTGATTTTAATGCAAACTCAACTAATGAGTAATAAAAGAGTTTTGGAATCAATACGAACTAACCTGATCCAGTTTACTCATATGAGGTGGTTGCATCTCCTGCATTTGTTGCTGTTTCTTCGCGTAACCACTGAAAACGATTTCCCCGGTGGGTGGATCGTCGCCCTTTTTAATTTGCACGCCCAAAGCCATGGCCAACATATCTGAACGTTCATTCACTACTTCCGGTTCCTTGGGGGTGATTTCCTCAGGTTTAGGACCTAAAAAAATTACTAGAACCGCTTCTTAGATTGAATAAAAATTTAACCTTTAAACTCTTTGTAAGCACCCGGGAGAGGGTATTGCACCAAGCTGGGAACCTCCTTTCTTGGCATTTCTTCGTCAGATTGATTCCCTTCGTAATCTAGTGCGTTATAGTCGACTTCTCGGTGCTTTTCCGATCTTCTCGGAGGAGAAGTTGGAGGCGTACCAGTTGAAGGGTAACGCCTTCTTTTGGTGGTGATTGACAACATGGCCTTCTTCTCCTCTTGCCGTTTCTTCTCCGCCTCAATTTTCTCCAAATCTGACAGTCTGATGACACGTCGCTCCTCCTGCTTCCAGTGAATGGGAGTGAGGCTTCTTGATCTACTTCGAGACGGCGTGTGGAAGCGCTAAAGCAATCGCCAGTTAGCGAGAATGACAGTGATTTTTACAGTCGACTTACAAAACGCCCCCTGCCTTTAATGACCCTACCGCTCTTAGTGGTGATTACAGGCCGCCTTCTGCGACTGTACCCGTTTCCATTGAAGTCGTTGCGATCGCGTCTAAAGCGGTCGTTATCTCGATCCCGGTCTCGATCACCTGATTATTGAAGAAATTATGTGTTATATTAATATTATACAGAAATATTATCCCGAATTCTCGAACTTTCATTTAATAACAAAATAGTAAAATCCTAAAAATATACAGGGTTTTTAGTTTAATCCATCTTATAGCCATTCAAATAATCAAAATCCCATGGCAAGAACTTGCAAAATAATTACTTTGTAGATCGATTCAAAGTATCAAAAAGACAGTTCAATCAGACTACCTAGATATTTACCCCGCTTTCTATCTTTAATCTGCTTTTCCTTGTCAGGGGCACCTCTCATTAGAAACTTATTTGAGGGAACTTCAGGAATTTCTTCAGGTTTAATATTAGACACAGTCACCAGCCAGTTGGGCTCTTTCACTTCTCCTTCCTCCTCTTCCTCTTCCTCTCCTTCTGACTTTTCAGCCTCATCTTTGCTACAAACAAGATTAGTAACTGGAAAAAGTAAAAAAATGTTTTTTACTTACTCCTTAGATTTTTTCTTCTTTTTGGCCTTCTTATCTTTCTTGCGCTTAGATTTCCCCTCTTCGTCATCACACGATTCCTTATTCTTCTCTTCTTCATCCTTCTTCTTCTTCACTACAGTGAAAAAAACTCATCAAATGTGTTTTTTAAATTGTAAGAAAATGAGCTAACCTTTAGTTTGCTTAATTAATTCCCCGCACTTGACAATTTTAGCATCTTGCAAAGGCCTACTATTGGTATCCACTGGTAAGTTCTCAATTTGCCTCACTAAATCAGCTCCACTCACTACTCGTCCGAATACGACATGAACACTGAAATTTTCATAATTACAAATAGGTCCAATGAATACAGTAAGAACTTACTTGTCGAGGTGTGGGGCCGGTTGTGTTGTACTATAACATAACAAGGCAAAAGATTTGATCAGCATGGGTTGCTTAGTAGGAAAAAAGCCCGCACAGAACCTTACCTAAGGGTTCTGCAGGCACACTTTACACATGACTCTTAAATAAATCTAAAAATTGCTTTACAACGCTATGGGCTGAAAGAGAAACATTGCGAAATTATGTTGGATCATTCATGCTTTGTAAAACACATTTTAAAGGATACACAATATTATGGCCTGTTCAGAAACCTTGAGATTAAGACTTTTACCTGCATTCAAATTGAAGAGAACAGACAAAAATTTAAGTGGAAATATAACTTACATGAAAAATTGGGACCCATTTGTATTGCTCCCTTTATTTGCCATTGAGAGCAAAAATGGTTGGTCGTGTTTAAAAGTAAAGTTTTCATCTATAAGGATGATTTGATTAAAGCAATTAAAATTCCATAAAAAAAATGTAAACAGACCTTCAAAAGTTCCTCCATAGATACTTTCCCCACCTGTCCCATTCCCATTGGAAAAATCACCTCCTTGGATGATAAAATCCTTTACCACTCTGTGAAATACTACATCCTAAAAAAATTACAAATTGACAAATAAGAGTGATGATTTTACACTTAATTTTAGAAATAATAATAATAATAACCTTTATTGTCTCACTAACCCTAAAACATAACAATGCTACAGTTAAAATTCATAACTAATCATTGGAATAATTTAAATAAAACATTAAGTGTATTCTAGGTATGGAATAAACTAAGATTAGAATTAGAATAAAATAGAATTTAAAATTTATTGAAATCTACTCAAAATTATAACTTTGCTACTTATTAAATAACAATTCTATTTTCAAATCAATTAAATGTGGAAGCACTTTTAAAATGAGAAAGAATACAATTAATTTTATCACATAACAAACTTTCCCATTAACAAAAATTTTGCTTACCTTATAATTAAGTGGTTTCTCAGTTTCCAAGCCGAGACCCCTTTCCCCAGTACACAGGGCCCTGAAATTCTCTGCAGTTTTTGGAGTGACATCTGTGAATAACTCGAAAACTATCCTTCCACAGCTAAGGCCGCCAATGGCGACATCAAAAAAGCAACGAGCTCTCTGAACTGGCTCAGACATTCTGAAAAAACAGTAACTATACTTTGAGTGTGTGTATTGAATGGGTGTTTCAGTAAAGATGCATTTTACTGATCTTTTGGTTTTTTTAGTAGAAACCAGATAGAGGAATATACAAAATCATTTTTGAGTCTTTTTGGAAAAACATACTAATGCTGGATTCAATAATTAAAAAATATTTTGTAGATTAAATTAAATATTAAGACAAAACTTTGTAACTTAATGAAGAAATAAACAAACTAAACCAGATTCCAAAAATTAATGTAACTGAATTTATTAATGATGTACTATGAAAATCTACAAACCAGGGTTAATAATTTGGCCCCAATAAACACAAGAAACTTTCCAAAAAGTGTACTGACTGAGATTTAAACAAGATCTAAATAATTGCTGAAGTACAATCTATATTTTCGAATGATAAAAGAATATAAGTTCTTGTTATGGATATTTATATATCATTAAATATATAATATAACTTTTAATCCTTTTTTAAGAGTTTTTAGAACTTTGCTTGTACTACACCAACCTAAGTATTTCCTACTATAAAATCACTTACTCATCAGACTTATCAGAAAAGTCTAAAGGCTGCTCCAAAGAATCTATCGAATTACTTAAAGGGCAGTAGATTTTCCACTTATGTTTTTAATACAAAAATTTTCTCCTAAAAAGTAAGGAAATGGAATATGAAAAATGTGAAACGTGAAAGCCAAAGGGCAACAAATTGCAAAATGGCGGATATAACGTGTTAAGTTGACAGTTTGATTTGACGTGGGCACGGGAAAACTTTGATGGTATTATGAGCAGTTCAGGCATATTTGCATCTCACTCTTACTTGCAAAACTGATAGTGAAAAATGAAACAATGAGTTAGTTGGAATGGTCCCAGATCATACCGATAACGGCATTTGTCAATTGGGTATATACTAAGCCCTTTTTTATAGGCAATCAGGAATTCAACTGCAGAGAATACGGGAATGCGGGTTGCCGCAAACACAAGAAATCGATAGTTTGTATTATTGATATTTTATACATATTATTGTGAATTAATTTATTGAAATTAACAAAAATTTTCAACATTCTCAATAAATACAATGGCCAGAAACAATAACATGGTTCATTTAGGTTACGAGGACGAATTCATAACTGACAAACACATCGCACAAGTCGATTTTACCACAAACAAGCTGGGAGGAAAACCCGTGAGTTTTTTAGGTTAATTTGTTTATGTTATTAGAAGAATGAAAATTAATTGTAATCACCGAGATTAATAAGAGCGAAAGTACATTTCTAGAGGAGGATAGAAGGAAAATGTTAAATAAAAATAAAAAAAAGTTATTGGAGGAGCTGGGATTTGAACCCAGGACTTTCCGCATGCGAAGCGGACACTCTACCACTGAGTTACACCCCCGATGAAATGACAACTACCTTAACACAATACTGTTCTTCCTGCTATATTTTTAAACATTTTTTTAAAATAATTGTTTTTTAGAAATAAAATTTTCTTTTCTTATCACAGAAGCAATTAATTTACATTTATTCGAAAGAAATAAATTTTACATTGGCATTTTTTGTATATTTACATATGTAAATGGCATTTTCTGGATACAGACCTTCTAGTTTTGAGTAGGTAGATTGTTGAAATTAATTGAATATGTTATTGCCCAATAGATTTTTATTTATTTGCAGGACTATCCGTACTGCACAGCCAAATTTGATCAACACATCATTTGTCCTTTGTGCAAGCTTCCTTGTCGCCTCATTGTCCAGATTTATGCTCCGCTTGAAAACTCGACTTACCACCGCACTTTGTACGTGTTTGCTTGCATAAATACAATATGTTGGAATAGACAAGAAAGGTAGAACATCTGTTTATGCAACTAAAAAACTAACTAATAAGCCTAATATCTCCAAAATAATAAAAATGAATAAATGAAACTTGTTGATTTTTGGTGGAAGTTCCGTTGAATTTGAAAGAAGCGTGTGCGTTTTAATGAGCACATAGAAATTCTTTATTAGTATTGCTACATTTTCTCAGACACTTAAATTTATTTTAGAGGTATTAAGGTGGGTTCTTGGTTTATTAAAAAAAAAACGTGCAATTGATTTTCAACCAACATTAACCAATTTCAGTTGGATCTGTTTAAGAATTCAAGTAAAAAGTCTCCAAACTAATACGGTAGAGCTTAAAGAAAACGTACCCAAAAAACTAAACTCTAGAGACTGGTGTTCTAAAGCTGACGACTGGGGCGACAATGATAATAACGCAAATTTGGGTACTACTTAAATCTTGGTTAGAAAACATTAAAAACATTTGTGTATGTGTTGATTTTTTAGATGAAGAGAATTGTAATTCAATAGCTAATAATACTGGTGAAGGTAAAATTTCTGAAGATGAAGAAAGTAGCAGTTATGACGATTCTCTCCAGTCTGCATTTTGTAATGTGTCAATAGAGGAAAATGCCAATAATGGGGCGCAGGGTAAGTGACAAAAACAATGTTTTTCTTTCAATCTTTTTTAAATTTTGTCATAATAATTATTAACAATAACAATTAAACAATAAATTAAAACAGTTTTACCCAACTTCTATCTAACATAGAACTTAAAAGTGAAAATTATAAAACAAATCACAGGAATTTTTTTATGGTTCTGAAGGCTTATCATTACTATTCTTTCTAGTCAGCAATAAATGTGATATATTTTCATATACTAAAAATGTGATCATAGTGGCGGGGATGACTCTAATTAAATTTGTACCTAAACCCTTATAAAAACCCTTCCAACCTTCATGTTTGGCAATTTTCTTCAAACAATCCAAAGAACCCTTATAGGAGTAATGTTGGTTTTGAAGCCGGGCCCTCACTACTTGATAGGGATAAGTAACTAAGACAGCAATCAGTTTTGAACTCGCTGAGAATGTGAGATATTCAAGTGTGCCTGAAAAAGTAATTTAAAAAAAAACTACTTTGCTAGAGAAACAAAAAATTAAGAATGTTTAAATAATACTAAAGAAATTCATTATCATTAACTCTAATTTACCTAATTTTTGACTAATGGGTAAGTCATAATAATGTTGATAGTTGTTTTTCATTTCCTCATAAGCCATAAATTGCACAGCCCCATGAGAAACTCCAAAAATCCCAGGTACCAGTCCTTTATAGTATCCCTTTAACCCACTGGTCTTGTAAATTTTAGCTAAACAATCAAGCATTCCATTGTAGGAATTTGGTTTGTCAGTGTTTGAGAATTGAAGGCACAGTCTAAAATATTCAATCTGTTTAGAGATGAACTTAGGGACAGGTCATTGATACTCTGTTAACTTTAAGATTAAGCTGGTTTCCATAAAAACTAAAAACCTGAGCCATACCTACCTAATATATAGGGTGACTTTCTACATTTTTATTAAAGTTAGCCTGCAGATAAAGTTAACAGTACATTAATAATTTAGACTTTTAACAATAGTTAAATATCTTAAATGAAATTTGTGCACCAATTATTAAAAAATTTTATATTTTTTCTAAAAATTTCAAAAACACTAAGAGACTTACCGCGTTTTCACCACCCAAATAGGATTAGTAAGCAACAGTGTAGTAAACCCTGCCTGAGATGCAGCTAATAAATGATAACCAGCACCAAGTGGTTTATTCACATTCCCCCCTTGTATGAAATTTTTAATGGAATTGTAAAAAAAGAAATATAAACCCCATGAAGCCCCTGCTCCACATATATTAGGCTTCACCCCCTTGTAGAGCCCTTGGAAACCCTCACTTCTATGTATAGTCACAAAGGCATTTGCAATGCTAGAGTACTTAGGGGTGCCATGGATCCCATCATGTATGGCAAACCTGATCTTCACCAAATCGAGAGGGTGCAGAATGAGGGTTGCCACAGTCCCTGCAGTAGTTCCCGCAATTAAATGCTCGTACTTTACGTGTTCCAAAAATTTAACTTCCTTCTCTTTTAGAAGGGTAACTGGGGATTTATCTCCAGTTAACGCGGTCATTGCACAAATGTAGGGAAAAATATGGTTGACATGTTATCTCTTATCGGTTCAATTCATAACAAAAAATGTCGATTTTTGGGTAAAATGGCGACCTACTGATAATTACGATAATTGAATCAGAAAAGGGAATAATTCTTCTATTTGTTTTGAAATGTGAAATTTATAGGTTATGTTATATTCACCATTACACAGTTAACGTCATGGTACTAGTGATATGAAGGAGTGTATATTTCCGCGCATATATACATATATATATGTATATATATACAATGTTATTACATAACAAATTTTTTATGGTTATACATAACGAAGAATATACTGACAGTTAATAACTGTCTAACGTACATGACGTGACGCGCTATCGGCCTTCCTACGGCGGCGGGCTTCGTGACGTTATGTGGCGTCGACGCTGTTGCCGATTTGCAGGGGTTCCCATTTTCCCTGATAAAAATACGTCTCTGAGGTTGCGAATAATCAGGACCGTCTTAAGAACCTATTTCATCTAGCAATTGATAGGGGCTCGTGAATCTCAATCTCCAGGATATCTCGCCGAAAAAATCAATAAAGTCGTATATTGTGTGGTACAAAGTTTTAATTTTGCGAAACTCTCATGCAATTTTTCTTGCAGACTACAAATGAAAAAACCCTCAAATGTGTTTCCAAATGTCGTTGAGACCCCTAAATGATGGTATAATAAAAGCTCTATTTTTAATTCATACAGTCCCGTGGACACCATTAATGTAAATGTAGCAGTTGCACGTGACAATTTTATTTTTGACTTCGTACGATATTGAAAAGATTCTTTTAATGCAAACCTGTCTACGCCACTGATTTTGCAGAACTGGTTTTTCAGATAAATTTTATTTAAGTGGAGTGAGATATTTTCTAGATACAGGATAATTAATTAAAAAGTAAGAACTTTTTAAAAATACCTCGTGATTTTTTTAACTGTCCAAAAAACGAAAACCCTCGAAACATGTGCCAAGATATCAACCAAAGCCTCTCAACGACATTACAAATACAAGTCTAATAAATATAATAAGATTGATAAGATTAGCTAGAAAATACAAGGGACTAAAAAGTAACAATTTTGCATGGCTTTTTTTTCACCCTGTATGCCACTGAGAATTTTTAAAAATTATTTAGCTGTACACATTTCTGTAGCTTTTCTCATGAATAAATACAGGATGTAACACATCATCATGGATATATTTTAAAGAGCGATAGTACTCTGCAAAATAATAAACAAAGTTAACAGATCTATGGGCCAAAACGTACCATTTTCGATATACAGAGAGGCAAAGGTTTGAAATGTTTTCTCACGTATGCCTTGAGTTAAATTTTTGAACTGTCGTACACTTATTTTCTTTAAGACCCTCTGCAACAAAATATTAATATCGTCGGTAGCCATATACAAAGTGTTATGTCTTTTTGTCTCATGTTCTATTTTATGCTTTGAATTATTTTTTGGAACACCCTGTATGAATTGTGATTCCAAATTTAAATTCCTTCTTCAATATTTTAGATTTTTGATCTCTTGCAGTATTTTCATATTTTTCACCGTTTTTGTAGAACGTGCAAAAATATTTATTGGTACAAATTAAGAATGTAAAGAATATAAAGAAAAAAAAAATATCTGGCTCAGTTATCAAATTTCAGAAGCAATTCGTGACATTTAATTAAATTTCTTAAAATAAAAATAAATATAAACGAAAACAAAATTTTAAAAACTATTTAAAATGTGCCACCCTATATATCGAAAGTGGTGCGTTTATGATCATGTGTCAGTTAGCATTTTTTATTATTTTGCAGAGTACTATCGCCTCCTAAAATATCTCCATGATGATATGTTACACCCTGTATATGGATAAACTTTCTGGCACTTTTACCAAGAGGATGTTATCCATCGAAACAATGCATTGATTTATTGGTTTTTATAAGAGTATTTTATTACGGTTTTGGCAGAAATTAGAAAAAATATCATGCTTTTTAATGGTCCATAGGACGTATGTAATTGTTGAAATCCCAGTTTCATTTATAAGGAAAATAATAGCGCAAGCACTGTTTTTTTCTAACTTAGGAGCAGTTGCTCGTTTATACGCACCGATGGCCACCGCCGAAATCGAGGCTGATGAAAACGGCGAAGTGGTCTCCGTAGAGACCCCAACGACCCCCAAAACCAATTTGGAGGCTTTGTTACAGGACGATAACTCCCAGGTGATGAACGTGCCAAATCAAGCCGGTTTTATTCCTCATTTCATATCTGTTTTTCCCGAGGAGGAGGTAAGCAATAGTAAGAAGACGAGTGATGATAATTTACTGATACTGAGAGTTAACGTATTATGCAGCGCGTCCGGAAAAGGATAATTTGCTTGCGCAAGAAATCCATGGTTAATGGATCGACCTCGTTCGATCACCCTGTATATCCCGCATCTATTATTTTGAGAACATTTAACATACAGGGCGAAAAAAACATTTTATACAATAAAATTGCTTTGACTATATTCTTTATAGGTAAATCTCAATATTTTTTATAAAAAATCTGTGGTTCAGTTACTCTATACAGGGTATTTCAAATTCGACCCTCACCATTGGGATCTCGGAAACTAGAGGAGATACGAAGAAGTTTAAATGGGGGCAAAGTTGCGTAATCTAACGCTTGATCGAATACCATTTTCAAAATTTTAATTTTCCGAGTACTTCCGAAGATATCCGAGAAAAACTAAAAATTGGAGAATCCATTTTTATTTTTTTTTAGCGTTATTTGACAAGAAAGATGAAATCCGTAAGCACATTTTCATTGCCACTTTTTCTCAGCTACACGATGACATATTCAGATTTGCCATCCGACGTTTCGTCTTTCGGCTACTATTATCAACTTTATTTTTTCTTATGGCGCCATATTGGATTTTTCGACAGAAAAATAGTGCGTTTCATTCTGATTTCATTGATATAAAACTTCTTATATTTTACTTTTTTAAAAGCCGAAATATTAAAATAAAAAGAAATATTACATAGTTGGCCTTGACTTCATCGAAAGACTTTCTTTTGTTCGCGTTATATGACAGAACTCCTCAAACAAGATTAGAGCGTGCGCAGATTTCCAATGAAAATGAGCTTCAGAAATGAAGAGAAACGAGATATGTTAAGACTTTATTACAAATTTGATAGAAACAGTACGAAAACAGCTCAAATGTATTTTGAGTTACATCCGGAAAGACAACAGCCGCATAAAACATTATTTAAAACTTTGGATCAACTCTTTGGTGGATGGACTCCTTAGTGTCAAATAACACTAAAAAAAAATAAAAATGGATTCTCCAATTTTTAGTTTTTCTCGGATATCTTCGGAAGTACTCGGAAAATTAAAATTTTGAAAATGGTATTCGATCAAGCGTTAGATTACGCAACTTTGCCCCCATTTAAACTTCTTCGTATCTCCTCTAGTTTCCGAGATCCCAATGGTGAGGGTCGAATTCGAAATACCCTGTATACATACTTTTACTTATGGGACACTCTGTATGTGTCGAAGCATGTACTTCAACACAATTGAGGTACTACAACCAGTTCCCCTCATTTCTTTGTAGAATGTCTCAGCTGGCACGAAGATGGATAATCACGTCAAAGATTTGTTAAACGACTACCAAAAAAAAGACGCTAATTTGTCACTCAATGTCCATGTGGATGGCGATTCCACACGAGATGTATCGATCAAGGATATGGAAGTGACTGGTGAAGAGTACGAGAAAAGCAGGCCGTTGCATGGGGACAAAATGTTCCATCATTTCTTAACGAGAATAAAATCAAACCCCGAACAAATACTAAGGTAAATTAGTCAGTTAGGTACATATTTACATATGATAATCCCCCAATTAATTTAATTAAAGTATGTCAAACGGTTTTCGAGATATTAATAATATTAAAAACTTATTTTCCACCCTATGTGTAACATTTTCTTCCAGGTACAACAGAGAAGGTTCACCACTCCTATTGTATCCCTTACACGATCAAATTGGCGTATGCAAATATTGCAAGAAAGAGCTGATCTTCGAGTTTCAACTAATACCCACTTTAATCTCCAAGTTAAGACTCTCCTGTGATCCGCCCTATTGCAACAGGCTGGATTTTGGCACTGTATTGATTTATACCTGCAGGGATTGCTGCTGGGAACCCAATGATTCCTTTAAAGAGGAAACTGTGATTGTGCAACGAGAGATTTTTTAAGTTAATACTAGACTAAGTACCTATGTCTATTTTGGTTGAGAAATTTAGGTAGTGTTACATCTTAGATAACTGCATAAGATGGATTTGTTGTAAGTTGTAAGGAAGAGGTTTCTGCGAGAAACAATATACTTATAGAAAAAGATTGTTTAGAATATTCCTTAAAATAAAGTAGGTACTCTTTATGCTGTAATATGAAAGTGAGATGCATATATTATAGATTAATACATCGAAATTACAATAGAAAAATGCACGAAAATGTTTAGTAGATGTATGGGTACATAAAGGGTGTACGTTTGAAAATTTTGCACCTGGCTTATGTTAAACTACGATCAAAATATTAGAAATTGCTACGAGATGTCAATTTTGTTTTTCAAGGAACACATTTTAGCGTTAAATGCAGGTTCACAAAAACACCCCTCTTTGCAGAGATACACATTATCTCAAACAACAGTATAGGTGAAAATTAAAAAAAAAATTACATGCAGACAATGAAAATTAAAAACCCTTTCAAATGAGGTGTCACTCCTCCTCTAGTGCCATTTGAGATTCTAAATAAATCAATTGATTGCATCCCCGCGAAGGGGTTGTTTTGGTAAACCTGCATTTAACACTATAATATATTCACCTCAATAACACAATCTAAGTGCTGCAACAATCATTTTGTTCGCAGTTCAACATAAGCAGGATACGAAATTTTTGAATGGTTCACCCTGTAAACTTTTACAGGGTGATGAGAATTTCGATGTCTGCTATTGGGATCTTCGAATGGGAGATGGTTATGTCTATACAAGGTTTGTTAAATTATAAAAAAAGTTGTGCAATTTTCGACTTACTGCTTTTGGACAGTCCAAGATCACTCGAAGGGCGATTCACGTATTTGGCTTTACAAGATGATCATTAAAAAAAAACTCGTAGTAGACTTTGAATCGTAAACATAGGGCTTAGATTAAATTACTTGCTTTAAACCGGTAATCTAACTGCATGAAAACAGGTTATAAAAAGAATTTATCCAAGAAATTATAATAGTGTCTTTGATACTTCTACGATTTTAAAGATTTTAATTTGACATGCTTTCACTTTTTTTTTTAAAACACTGCTGGACAAAAACATCCGGACAAGCTTATAACAACAGTTTTAGAAAAAAATAATATAAAACCTTTTTGTTTTTTGACATAATTATATTAGAAAAATTTTAGGAAAAATGAAATACATGAAAAAATTAAAAAGAATAGTAACATATAGGATTTCTTTGTTTACTTCAAATAAATCCAAAAAAATGCTAAAAACGCAAAAAAACCGACCGAATATTGCTTTTTACACAGAAATCAATATCTGAGATTATTCTGTTTACGTTACTTTTCTCAAAACAAATGCTAACAGCAATAATTTTTAAAAACTCAATAAAAGAATGTTGGATCTGATGCTGTCTTATTTAAAAATACTTTACCATCCAATTTCGTGCTTTTTTCTTTGAAAACTTAAATAATAAACTTATCCGGATTTTTTGTCCGGCAATGTATTTCAGAAACTATGTCAGATAAATCTAGTTCCACGATAGATTGCGCGAAAATGCGCAACTTTTTTCCTAATTTTGCGAACCATATAAATGTCACTCTTTTGAAATTATTTTCGAAATTTTCACCACTCCATAGGGTGTTTCCTAAATATATGGCGTTAATTTAAGGGGACATTCAACCAGTCAAAATAAGAAAAAAATCTATAAATCTGTCCAGAATCGCTTCATTTCAACAGTACAAGATGTTGAAGTCTAGAAAAAAGTTAGTTTTTCGCTATTTAAAAAAAATGTTGATTTAATAATAGTTTCGAGAAATTAAAGTTTATCTAGAAATTTCTTTTGTTATTTTAGCTTGAAGAACATCTGTTGAAATTTCTGTATATCCCATTTATTTTTTATTTGAAAAACAGTATTCCATGAACTTTATTTTTTCTCTACTTTCGTCCCTTTTGCGCTTATCAGGAAGATAAGTAAACAATGTCGAAGTCAAATTTCTATGGCTTGCCGCAATGCAAATTATAAATAAATGGATTGTACAATTTCTTGTGTCAAAGCAATTCTTGTGCAAAAGCAAATGCAATAAAAATGCTTATTATTATTATATTAACCTGAATATTGATTTCCCTAAAGTATTTAAAGTATTAAGCATGTGAGGGCAGTATTCGTCCCTAGATTTGTAACACCCTGTATAATTTTTTCCACTACTAACAATTCATAACACTACAATAAAATTGTTTAAATTATAATTAAATTCATAACACATATTAAACGCGCGCCACTTGAAATTTGAGTAATCAGTATGCTCTACCTATATTTTAAATTAAGCAGTTCGGCAGTAATTCTTTCTAATAAATCTCTTATTTTGCTTTAAAAATTGCAAAAAAAAAACCTACGCAACGACGATATTAGTCACACAATAAAATGAAGCAAGCAATCGCCATCAAACGATAATCGATACGATTACCTTACGCAACAGCAACACATTCAAACTTCCCGCGTTCTCTATTCGTTTACAACGCTTCAATACTTCACATACGTTTCCCCTTTCTCGCGTTTGCCAGAACGTGTCCTTTTAGATAGGCACGTCTTTTTCTGTCAAAATTCTAGATCCTCCCAACGTGGACCAATCACGACCAGACAACAAACGTCATTGCGACCAATAGTGACCGAGATAATTTAAAACTCAGCCAATGAGAATAGACCACGGTGGAAAATGTCTAGTATATTTTGGTAGTGACAGTAGAATTGATCCAGTCATTGGAGTTTTAAGCGAACGAGAAGTGAAAAGATCGTGATTTTTACGCCTTTTGCAGTGCAAATTTTCGTTTTATTGTATTAAGTTGTTTGTGAAGTATTGTTAATTTCATATTTGGTTGTTTAAGTAAGTATCAGGTGAGGGTAGTTTGCGATTTTAGTGGAAACAACTGAGGAAGAGAGTTGTCACCCGGTGTTTGTTCAGCAGCCTAAAATCTCAAAAAATCTGCCGATTTTTGGAGATTAAGATTCTTTAGAACTAAAAACGATTCTTTAGTCAAGGCAACAGAACTACATCACAAAATTTCAATGTTAAACGCATTTTATCCACAATTTATGTGTATAAGTTGACGTGTCACCGCAGTCTGAAAACAGTTAACTCTTCCAACTGGGTCATCATTGTCCCGTTATAATTAATTCCACTCACAAACTTCAGGGATTTTCTTAACGTATTTGAAACGTGTAATTTTTTATTTTTCACCCTAGGCAAAGTTGAAAAACATGAAGCTAAATTTGCTATTTGGGGCATTCTGCCTCCTTGCCCTTAGTGTGTGGGCTAAAGAGGACAAAAAAGATAAAGAAGATGTTGGAACTGTGATTGGTATTGATCTGGGAACAACATATTCATGGTAAGAATCGACACTGTAACTACTAGACAAATAAAAAATGTATTGTGAAAAATATGTTCATGTAACTTTGCTTTAGTAATAGTTTTTCCTCTGTATTGTGGTATTGTCTTTTTTTTAATGCTAACTTCAATGTCTTTTGATTTGTATTCAGATTGTTCAATTCAATGCACTATACTGTGATTTTGTCTTTCATAAATAATGGCAATAAATTCGTAAGCATCTTCTCTTCACCCATCATTGTTACAAGTCAGTGCTTTGTTTCTGAGATACAGATGTTTAAAATGTTTCTCAATGTTTTCATTGCAACCCTTATGTGATAGTTCTAGAGATATTTGATTTATATTTGAATCGAATATCAAGTAAGTACTATTTTTGAGTACTAATAGCATTATAAGTTTGCTTTAAATTAAAAACATTTTTAAAACCTCAAATTAAAACATTGTATCTTGGAAACTCTGGCAGTAAACCTTTAGCAATTTTAAGAGATTGGTAGAGTATTTTTTATCTTTTATAGTTACTGACATAATCTTCAAAGTTCCTTAATTTACCAAAAACCAAACTAAAAATGCAATTTATCAATTTACTCTCCGTGACGCCCATTGTGCCATTTTTTTAGTAGGAATGCCTGACTTTCACTTTTACCTAAGTGCATTATCTCACGGTTTATTTTGTAAAAAAGCATATTTGCCAAAATATGCCACACCAAATTACTGCCATGCTTTTTTAATTTTATGGTTTAATATTAATTAGATGGGATTTCATTTTTTGTACTGTTAAATAAGTGCTTGTTCAATACCAAATGAATTCTTAAAATAATGGTTTATTAAGTGAAAATATATCAGTGTTTATCTAGAAAATCTTAGTAACTATTGAAGATAGAGAAAAACTAATAGAATACTCTCAATGTTTGGTTTCAAACTAATATCCAGGTAGCATTTCAATATTTTTGGAGAAATTAATTTCCTGACAGCAACTAAGTAATTTTTTCCCATATGTATGGTACTGTCATGAAAAGGTGGAGACCCACTGACATTGTCATTTTCATAGCCCATTATTTACATATTGTAAATTGTAAACTTCTATTCCCCAATTTTTATCGAAACTTATCTTGCAGCGTTGGTGTTTATAAAAACGGACGAGTAGAGATCATTGCTAACGACCAGGGTAACCGAATCACACCTTCATATGTGGCCTTCACCGCCGACGGTGAACGTCTTATTGGAGATGCAGCCAAGAATCAGCTCACCACCAATCCAGAAAACACCGTCTTCGACGCCAAACGTTTAATAGGTCGCGATTGGAACGATCCCACCGTCCAACATGACGTTAAATTTTTCCCATTTAAGGTTGGTAGTGGTTTTAAACGAGCTTCCTACCTTACATATCTTTGAAGAAGAGAGCTCTAAAACATTCTGAATTGAACAGGTTATCGAGAAGAACAGCAAGCCTCATATCAAAGTGGAAACAAGCCAGGGAGAAAAAGTTTTTGCTCCTGAGGAAATTTCCGCAATGGTGCTGATTAAAATGAAGGAAACTGCTGAGGCCTATTTGGGCAAGAAAGTCACTCATGCTGTAGTTACAGTGCCTGCTTATTTCAATGATGCACAGCGTCAAGCGACGAAGGATGCAGGAGTTATTGCCGGTAGGTATATAAATATAAATCTGGTACCTACTGGAATTGGTCGGATTCTAAACACCATAGAATGCCTTTGACCTTTTTAATTAGAACTCTGTTACTCTAAGATAGCGATATGTCATTTCGCTCTCATATTCTCATTTGCGAGGTGTAGACCACACTACTTTACTACTCTTATAAAGTTTGTGTTTTTATAGTGTATTCTTGTATTTTAGGAATGACCGTAATGAGAATTATCAACGAACCGACCGCTGCCGCTATCGCCTATGGTCTGGACAAGAAGGACGGCGAAAAGAACGTATTGGTGTTCGATTTGGGTGGCGGCACCTTCGACGTGTCCCTACTTACCATCGACAACGGAGTGTTCGAAGTAGTAGCTACCAATGGAGATACCCATTTGGGTGGTGAAGACTTTGACCAGCGGGTAATGGACCACTTTATCAAATTGTATAAGAAGAAGAAGGGCAAGGACATCAGGAAAGACAACAGATCGGTGCAGAAACTGAGACGTGAGGTGGAGAAGGCTAAGAGGGCGTTGTCGGCTAGCCATCAAGTCAGGATTGAGATTGAAAGCTTCTTTGATGGAGAGGACTTCTCAGAAACGCTGACCAGGGCGAAATTCGAAGAATTAAACATGGATTTGTTTAGATCGACTTTGAAGCCCGTGCAGAAGGTTTTGGAGGATGCTGATATGAACAAAAAGGACGTAGATGAGATTGTCTTGGTCGGTGGATCTACTCGTATTCCTAAAGTGCAACAATTGGTTAAGGAATTCTTTGGTGGAAAAGAGCCTTCTAGAGGTATTAATCCTGATGAAGCTGTTGCCTATGGTGCCGCTGTCCAGGCCGGAGTGTTGAGTGGCGAACAAGATACTGACGCCATAGTTCTCTTGGATGTAAATCCATTGACTATGGGTATCGAAACTGTAGGAGGAGTCATGACTAAGTTAATCCCCAGGAACACGGTCATCCCCACCAAAAAATCACAAATTTTCAGCACCGCTTCCGATAATCAGCACACGGTTACCATCCAGGTTTACGAAGGCGAGCGTCCCATGACCAAAGACAATCATCTGCTAGGCAAGTTTGACCTCACCGGAATCCCACCAGCACCCAGAGGTGTCCCCCAGATCGAGGTCACCTTCGAAATCGACGCCAATGGTATTCTCCAAGTGTCTGCCGAGGATAAAGGCACCGGAAACCGCGAAAAGATTGTTATTACTAACGATCAAAACCGATTAACCCCTGACGATATTGAGAGAATGATCCGGGACGCCGAGAAATTCGCTGATGAGGACAAGAAACTTAAAGAAAGAGTTGAGGCCAGGAACGAGCTGGAGAGCTATGCATACTCACTAAAGAACCAGTTGGGTGACAAAGACAAATTAGGATCCAAAGTGAGCGCTGATGAGAAGACCAAGATGGAAGAAGCTATTGATGAGAAAATCAAATGGTTGGAGGAGAATCAAGACACTGATGCCGAGGACTACAAGAAACAAAAGAAGGAATTGGAGGACGTCGTGCAGCCAATCATTGCAAAACTTTATCAGTCGACAGGTGGCGCTCCTCCTGCTGCCCCCGGGGAGGAGGATGATGAACTCAAAGACGAATTGTAAAAACCCCCGTCAGAACTAAGACTGATTTGACTGTTCAGTGATTGTATGTAGTGTGAACGAGTGAGCTGCGCGTGTCGGCAATTGTTTTGTGCATCTGATTTCTTTTTTTTGTATCAAAGACTACGTATATAATTTATTTATTCATGTCGAGTGCCGGGCATTCGAGTGATACTTTTTATTTGCAAATAAAAAGAATCTTGGTTTCATTAAAACTTCCTATTACTATGCTAATAATACATTAGTAACTGGGCAATTAAGTGCAGTGCCCGTGGCGCTTCATCCTAGATCCACTACAGACTTCTCACGGAAAAGATGAGTACAACAAAATATGTTGTCATTTTTAAGAGTCTGCCTCTCTTAAATGCTTTAACTGAAATTCGAAGATTGATCTTAAATGATATTTACTCTATTATTCAAAATCAGTTGATGAAAGGTAAGTCACTCTATATGGCGGAAATACCGCAGCCTAATAACTCTAAAAGCTCATTCATTGTAAAATCAGTGACGTAGTTTGATGATTAATAAAACGGTTCTATTCTATGATGTACAAGGGTAGCAAAAAAATCTAACAAGAAAGTGTTCCGTATTCTGTTAATTATGGCAGATGCGTTAATTTAAAGACTTTGTAATATCATTTACTATAAAGTACGGTCGATATCTTGGGACGTTTGCGGCAGTTTTTTTGGTCCATGAACATGATTATGGGGATTTTATAGAGGGTTCGCCCTTTCTTATAAGTTACTCTGTATCGCGGAAACGCCGTTGCCGATTTCAATAAGATAAATTGAATCTAAAAGTTCATTGATTGTAAAAACAGTGACGCAGGCAGATGGTTAATAAAACATTTCAATTTACAAGAATTTCATCCTATTAAGGTTACATTTACAGTTTAACGGGTTATGATTTCCGAGTGTATGGTTGCCAGAATGACAAAAAAGTTAAATTATATAAGGTAGACAATGAAAACAAAACTCTTAACAGGAAATGCGAGTGTCTGCCATTATGTTATTTAAATGTTTATTGAATCTAAGTATTCGCTATGTTTTTACTTATAGAATATGTAATGTAGGTACTAAAATTATGTAGCAAAAACACGAAGCGGTAAGATTTTGAATATAGATAACAGGAAGGTACTTACTGAGGTGGCATTTCAAAAATGGAATCTATATTTTAGCATAATCCGAATGTTCATCAAGGATTAGAAGTGTACATATGACTTTTTTGTTAATAAAGCAAGTAAAAAATAGATCTTAATTTTTTTTAATACGTGGAAATAATTCCTAAATAAAGCACCTAAATAGGCGTTTTTCTCGAGTCAAATTTACACCTGCATAATAAAACAGTTTTGTTCGTTTATCATCACGATTTTTCCATTCTACCAAGTGCGAAATTCTCATGCAATTCGAGATTCAAAAAGTTCATATCATGCTACTTTCTATGTCATTTCCACAGATATTTGAGGCAATAAGTTAGAAAATATGTGCGACCAGGATTCTTGATGAGCTTGACTTAATTTTGCCTTCTAAGTCAATTTTTTAAAATTTTATTAATTTTTATTGAATGAACAAAAAACTAAGGAAACCGACTACTTGCAGGACTACTCATGGGATCTCTTGCGCATTTTAACGCGGAATGCACTGATTAGGCCTGTGATGGATCCTTAATGATGCCAGTCACTGGTGTTGGCGAAATCTTAGGTATTAATTACATTCAACGTTCATGTTCAAGACCCAGCATTCCTCCTCTGAAGTAAAATTTATTCCAAAAATGAGAAAAATGCGTATCTCGAGTAACTACAATTCCAAACATTTGCAAACATGGATCCACTCGATTCTATTGTAGTATTGAAGAGGGTAATACTATTTTAGTCCTCCATGATGGTATTTCAGAGACGTTCCTGATTGTTTCTCTTACATACATATGTGAATTCTTGATATCAAAATTGTTTGAAAAATGGACAACGTCGAACTTTCTTTGAATAGAAAGTTTATTTTCTGCGAGAAATAGTATAAGTTTGAAATTTTTAGCGGTTACGTAGGAATAATATTCATATTCATTGTACGTACTTCTGCGGAAACGTTAAAAATTCCTTACAGGAATACCTTGATAGCATTAACACTGAGACTACTATTAAGTTAATTTTAGTTAATAGTTAGTTTATCATTCGCTAAAAATTTGAACTCGGTTTTAGAAAATAAAATTTTAGGCTTAACTTTGAGAAAATATACAAAACATCTTATATCACCCTATATGGGACTTTTTTTCAAATGTTTCCTCTTAAATTTAACGCCAGCTGTGCTTATGCACGTTTTTGTTTTTTCAAGTTATTCATCTTTGAATTTAGAGTAAAAATTAGCATAATGCGGGTGATTTGACCAACATTTTATTTCAGGAAACAATTTAGTGTGTAAATAGTCTCATTTCTGGATAAATTGGTGGTTAGAGATTACGTTCAACGCATAATCTATTTGCACCATTGCCGGAAATATTCCCCAATTCCTGTGATCGCGTTGCATGTACCTATAACTGCTTTATCATAGTTTAAAAAAATCACCATAAAGACATATGTACATTGATAGTGTACAGGGTAAGGTTAGTAAGTAGTAAACGGGCGCAGTTTGGTTGACCTTGTATTTCTCAGCGAAAACCGCAAGAGATAGCCAACCAAACTATATTTTTCAATTTAGGAAATTTCAACTGATTTCGAAAATACTCGAAAAAAAACAATATTTTATGAAATAGTCTTTACTTTTCCTTGGGTTTATTTGAAGACATTTATAAAATAACCATTAACTCTACATAGGCGTTTTTCTTCTTTAGAGAATGGTGTCATCAGATTTTTAATGTAACACTTCGCATTTTTAGGATCATCAACTTCTTTTTTTTTTTAAATACGGATCTGATATTTTCAAAAATGTAGTAAAATAGATAGGTCCGTATTAAAAAAATTAAGTTGATGATGATTTGGAAAATCCGAAACGGCGTGTTAAAAATCCGACGACCCTGTCATGCAAAACATAAAGAGTGCCAATGATGAAGTGATATTTATTTACATTTTGTTACGGTAAGCGGACTAAACATTTGATGACTGACTGCAATAAACTGAAGTGGAATAAAATATGTACTTAAATATTATGCAGCTATCTCAGACCTCAGAAGCAAATAATAATCACGATTCTAATTTTAAGCATTACCTTAACAATTTGTTTTTGTTATTGTTATATACTATATAATTTGAGACCTTCTTTGTTTTATCTCGCGGTTACATCTATTCACGTGAAGAACTAATCTAGTTTCCTAGTATTGATCACATTTTAAAGGTGCCTACCAAATATTAAAAATGAACATACACCGAATCGTACTAATCCTAAAAAAAAAAACATAAATAGTTTCATGGGTTGGTTTATGAGGATAGGATCTATGATATGATATACGCAATCTGTAAACAACCTGCGCGACATATATTAATCATAATTGACTTATATGTCATTGCCTGTCATATTACTATGATGTCAGAATTAAATTTGTCCCAAAAGTGTTTCCGTCAACTGAAGAAAAACTTCTTTTAGTAGAGCATCATTTGCATTCATACGGAGATAGTGGAAATTATAAGTGTAAATTTTATTAGAAACAAACTTGCAATGGAAAATTGCAATGAAGTTGTATTTCAAATAAAATCATAGTAACGATCTTTTTTCAGGAATTGTCCACTGAAGTTTCTATGACAATGAGCTGCCATTCTATTGAAAAATATGCGTTTTTTGGAATCTATTTTAGAACCCAAAGTTAACAATTTTATGTCAAAAACTAACATATTTTCTCTGCATATATGTATATACATTATTGACCTAAATTTTAAAGTCGATATATCTCTTAAACGGGTGTCAAGTTTTAAACGGAAAGGGGGGGGGGTCAGACTTTAGCCGCCTACTGTACAGAGTCTGTAGATTCTAGGCTAAGACAGAGCATAGAGCTGAAATTATTAGGTCACTCCTGTGCATTGGCTCTCTGCCATATAGAGCTGGGAACGTGGCAACGCAGCACACAAGCTCACGAGCATTCACTTGTTTCTTGTTTCCCCGGCCTGCTTGCCGTATCAGCCAAATGGTCAGAGTCAGCATCTATTTCGCACGGCCACAGTGTAGTTGAATGTTCTGACGTGCGCGGTCGGCGATTGTTTTTAGTTTTTGTTCATTTGTGACTTCATTTGAGTGAGAAAATTGTGCATTACATCAATACCCAAATGATTACGGATTTATGGCGGTGCGAACACTTCAGCTCTGCATTGTGTTTGCAGTAGGACTTTTCGTCGGCCCTGTAGCAGGTAAACAATCCCGATTCAATAAACGACTAATGCGTGTGTGGAACCATTCAACATGGCGGTGTGTTTTGATACCCTGCACGGAATTTCCGGGTTTATTTGCCCCTTTCCAGACCCTTGGATGGGGGATGATTATTATTTCCTATTCCCCATTTTATGTTGCGTTTATGGAAGTTTGATTCCGCTCAGTTCAGCTGACGGTGGTTGCTGTCAAGGCGAAAACATGTATGACGATATTTATAGTAGGTCAGCTTCCTAGGCTAGAATAAGGACGGTCGTCGTTTGTTTTACCTGGGCCTACGTTGTTGGTTATTTTTATAGGCGGTGGGATTTATTAGGCACCGATTTCGGATTTGCGTAACTCCTCTATTAAGCAATTTACGCACCAACAACACATGCTAGAAAATAGATTAATCGCAATTTGCGCTAATGGATTTTTTATTATTCCGGATTCAGTCCGATTGTTTTTTGTTTTAGTGTATGTGTACCGTCTTTTGTTTTGTCATATGGAAAATATACAGTGTGTTCACATGAATCCCTAGATACTCAAAAAAATACCCATAAATTGAGCTTGTATCTTTTTCAATTAGTTATTTTTCTGCCATTGACAAAAAACTTACCTTTAAATGCCACAAAATAGACTGTAACTCCTGTAGTAAAGTGTCAGTTTTAGTGCCCAATCTGTAATGTGGTACTTTAACTATCTAAGAATTAATTTTTTTTCAATTCCCGTCATCTTGATTGAAATCCTTTAGCAGTATTATCTCAAAAGATTCATCATCCAACTTCCAAAGATCACTAATCAATCATATAAATTAAAGCTCATGAACCTTCACAATCAAGCCTGTAAATAGTGCTGGTCGTGTGAAAGCAAAGTTGAAAGTTTGCAATTGACAAATTTGAGGATGTGTCTGTTAAGTACTACTTGGTGCTAACTCACCTGAGTTAACATGAATTCACTTAACTACTCGTTTTTTTGATAATAAAAGTGATGTTTCATATTCAAAAATTTTGGGCCATTGTGTGTCATCATCATGGCCCAAGATTATTCTTGCCAAAAATTGAAGTTTGCAGTAAATTTGGCCTTCAAGCAGGTCCACATTTCACCAGTCATATGAATAGGTGAATAAACATGTACAATTGACAAGTTTGTCAATTAATGGCACACATTAAAATGAGAGAGAAATTTAAAGAATATTATAGAAAAATCCAATGATTCACCAGTTAAAAGTTCATTTGACTATAGATAAAATATTTGCTAAGAAGATACATAATTCCCATTGAAATTATGAGATAAGGGCAGAATTGGACAGTTTCTTGCTTTCCATGGAAAATATGTTTATTCTATCTTCTAGATAAAATTGCTAGTTAGTTCTTTGTAAGCTAATACCAAATAAAAGAAAAATTATGTATCTATTACTCTTTGGCGTATTTCATTGCTTTTTGCCTTAGTTGCATAATAAAGTTTTGCAAATCCAAAATCATGTTCAATTCTTTCACAATCAATTGCTTTGGTTAAAGACAGGGTCTTATCCTGACAAGCCTTTTGTTTCAAATTTGTGTAACACACTGTAGAGCTTATGATAATTTTTAGTTTGTTGTTATTTATTATCTAAAATTTTAAATATACAAAATACTTTATATACAGCAATAGTACTCTGTAAAATAATAAACAAATGCTAATGGACCCATGATTAAAAACGCACCATTTTTGATATACAGGATGGTACATTTTCAATAATTTATATAATTTTGTCTTTTTAAATCTATTTTTATTTTAAGAAATTTGATTAAATGTTAAGAATAGCTTCAGATATGTGATAACTGAGCCGGATGATTTTTTTTTTCTTACTTTCTTTACATTCTTAATTTGCACTACTACATATTTTTGCAAATTGTGTAAAAACAGTGAAAGATACGAAAATACTGTAAGAGATTAAAAACCTAAGGAATTGAAGAAAGAATTTAAATTTGGTACTATAATTTATACAGAGTATTTCAAAAAAATATACACAAAGTATAAAATAGTACATGATTCAAAAAACAAAACACCCTGTATATGGCTCCTGACAATTTTGATATTTTCTTGTAGAGAGTTTTAAAGAAAATAGGTGTATGAAATTTCAAAAATTTAACTCAAGGCATACGTGAGAAAAAGTGTGAGACTTTGCCGTCTTATATGTATCAAAAATGGTGCGTTTTTGACCATTGGTCTATTAGCATTTTTTATTATTTTGCAGACTACTATTACTCCCTGAAATATTTTCATGATGATATGTTACACCTTATATAAATATATATATACCATATATAGTATGTTAGGTTATATTATATATATATTACATATACATATATGTATAGTGTGTTATTTAAGTACGTGGCTAAATTTTAAGGGGCGATTCTTTGAATGATTATAAGATGAAAACTTTAATATATACATAGGTCGAGTAATGCTTTGTTTTCAACATACAGAGTGTCAATTATTTTTTAATTGTTATATATTAAAAAAAACTTCTGAATAACAAGAAAATGTAAATATAATGTTGAAACTTGGTGACAAGTTTTAATTTAGTACAGAGGAATCTTTGAAGCTAGAAATTGTTTGTCTCCTTTTGCTAGTAGCGTGCACAGCGGTAACGCCGGAAATTAAAAAAAACAAATGACAAAAACGTTTTGTTAAAACTATCTTTAAACAGATAGTACGTAATTTTTCTACTAAAAAACAATAAACAATAAGTAAATGCCAAATTTCAACAAAATTGTTTAAAAGATTATTAAGATTTTTATGAAAAAAAAAAGAAAAAGTTTGACACCCTGCATCTTAAAAACGAAGCATTATAGGACCAATCTTTATATACATTTTTTGTTTTAGAATCACTGAAAAAAATCACCCTTGAAGTTTGACTATGTATTTAAATAACACCTTGTAGTGTTAATTTCTGGAGAAAAATTCACCATTTGGTCTTTCTACTTTGGCATACAAACATATTTTTATACATGTTTTTTTTTTATTTAACAAAGCATGCATTATTAATAAAAACTTGGAATTCTTCCCTGGAATCAGAAATATTGTGGTTAGTATTCTGTATCCTTCCTTTTGCAGAAATAACTGCCTCTCATACGACTTATACTTGGAATTAAATTTCTAATTTCATTTGTGTCAAAACTTCCCCAAATTTCCATTAACTTTTCTTTAAGTTCTTGCGGGTTAATTGAATGTCGAGGAAGTTTTCTCCGTCTATCTGTCCATAATATGTCAAAGATTTTCTGTTGGGTTTTAGCCCAGGCCTCTGGCCAACATATTGTTGTAGTGTTTGTTTTTATTTTAAGGTTTTCTTCTGTTGGAAGCGCAAATGGCATTACATAGTATCTAAAAGGCTCTCTGTCTAAGAAATGGCGATTATGATTCATCTGAGATCACTATTAAGTTCATATGGATTTCAGAAGTAATGCCTCTCTCCAAACCACTGTAGATCCCTTTATTCGACACTACCTAATCCTATGCCATGTTAAACTTTATATAGTGTTCATTTAATCTGTACAAACAAAATAGAGAGTCATCACTGAACATAACATTTACCTAATCAGCCTCTAATCAGTTAACATGTTCCCAAGCAAACATTAATCTAGCTCTAAAATGATTAACATTTAATTGAGGATTTAGTGTAGGTCTTCTGGGTTTTAAATTGCAATTACGGAAACGGTTCCCTATAGTAAGAGAACTTTACGTACATATATTAGTCGATAACAAGAATAAATAATACTCATTTAATATTTAAATTTGACCTTATGCCTTTTCCCGAGTTTATAGAGTGTATGAACAGGGAGGGAGTTGATGAAAAAATTCTGAAGAATAAGAATAACAATATCCGCAATTCGCAATTGTAAATGAGGCTTTAAAAATGAGCTGGGCAAAGAAACCGACCCTTTGATATTAAATAGTTAATGGATGTAAATGCAAAAGACATGTATGTGCATTTTATTTTGATTCTCACTATTAACCTCTCCATGTACCCTCACGTGCGCCTAATTAGTACGCAGCCTCCTTATCGATGCCGAGATGGGTAGGCCATCATAGAATCCAAGACCATTTTTTTGAGCAAGTATTTATCTCGATCGATTTTCCGCCAACAACACGAAGATACCAGTACCTCCCGTAAGTACTCAAAATTAACATCAATCTGCAATCTCCTACTACAGTCCCGTTTCTGACACTAAATCGCAACGATTTTAACGGTTTTAATGATACCAATATACTTGTTTTCATGTAAAGACCATTAATTCGACAAATAAACACAATTACAATTCGCTAACTGATAGTCCACTAATGAATCATTATTTCAGTATTAAAAACTTTAATGTCGATTATTAGAACCGCTTCGTGCATATAGCTGTACTACTCCTAGACTAAGTCACTCTTCACAATGGTCTCCGGTCTAGCTAAAGATCCTATGATTAGAAGATTCCATAATTTTCTTAAGAACACGCAAACATTAACATAAACAAACATACCAGAATATTCGACATATTTAAGAAGCAATAAATTACTCGTCGAGCGTCCACTATAATAAACCCTCTTTTTTTGTCTTTGATTTTTACCTGCGGCAGTGGCCCGCCAGCCGTAACAATATGTTCTGTGGTCATACCTATCCATAAGCAAATTAAACATTTTTTATTGTTGACAATTATTGCTTCGTATTTTTCTGGCAGTACAAATATGTGGACATTTTTCAACTAATTTTTATCCCTATTTCCAAGACTTGCCACCTCGCTTGTTACCAAGGCCAAGATTCAAATTGGAAGTTATTCCGGGTTTGGTCTAAATTCGGATTTAAAGGGGGGTTTAATCCGACGCTAAAACCTCAAACCGAGACAACCTGATCGCTCTGCATGCGAAAAATAAACAGAATTCCATAACATGGAGAATGGCAGTCTTTTTAATCTATTACGTTGCATTGGAAATTCTTTGATAAATAGATTTAGAAAACGTTTTAATAGATAATTAAAAAAATACATATACTTATGCATTTATTATGAATGTATATTCTCGAATAAGTACCATATTATAACGGTGGAGCATCATAACGCTATTTGGGTTCCTAGGTATCGTAACAAGGTAATTCTAAAACCGCTTTAATTAAATAGTTATAACGGTACTTTCCCTAGAATGCGTTAGACTCCCTAGGTATCTTATATTATAATAGTAAATTATAATTGATGCACTTTAACACTTCGGCGGTTTTAACTGCCGCGTTGTCTTAATATTGCTATTATTCCCCTATTATGGTGATTTCATAAATAAATGAGCTCATATTTGAATTCCCGTTAGAGTTATTGTTAATTAGCTCAATTAATGGAGATTAGACTCTTGCAACGTTGTTTTGTGAAAAATATGTATCAACCTCAGTATGTATTTGTATCTGGTCTGGCCATCAGCATCACTTGTAAACATCGGCAACAATGTTCCCTATTGAATATCAGAAGGTATTGTGTAATGTCTCGTTTCTTGTGCTACCAGAGCAACGGAAGTGGAGTTCAGGGCCAAGCAGCCCTTTTCGCATTTTAACCGTGGTATTCCGTTGTGTACCGCCTTGGTCAAGAGATGGAGTGCTGACGTAGCCCTCTAAGTAAATGGTATTCCTCGAAATATCACCCTTAAATCGTTTTTAAGGTCCTATTGACGTGACTCGTTGACGTAAATTTGAAACACCCTGTATGGAAATAAAAAATGCATACTAAGGAAAACCTTATACCTATGTTGACTAAAGCGAGTTTTAAATGCTGCACATTCAAATAGGTTTTACAGTTAGGAATCTGAGAATCCCAATGACAACATCTTCACATTCGCACCTTATCACCGAGAATTTATCTCGCATCGGACAGGTAACTGACCATCGCAAACACTGACCATAACCAACGGTAATCATAATCGTCAATATGTACGAGAGTGTGGCATTTTATTATGACGTGGAAGATAACCATTACATCGAGCATTACATCCTCAATTTGTGCACTATAACGGTAAACCTTCTCGCTAATTAGCCAGCATTAGCTTGGCGGTGCATTGTGAACATCTAATAAGGTGTCTCTTTCTCTTTTTGATTAAATATTCAAATCGGTTTTATGCTTTGATCATCAGACTATACCTTAAGTCATTTCTTAGGAGTTGTGCCATAGTGAAGAGAACCGGATATGGTTACACATTATTTCCGTTAATAACGTCCTTTTAATATTCATATCAGTGGTAATGAGTAGTAAGCGAAGAACACGACTTAATCCGGACATAAATTACCTGTATATTTCAAATCGTGGTCTGCAACTTAATAGAAGTAAAAGCTTCTAGACAAGGAATTCTTTGTATGTTGGACTCGAAGTTTTAAGAGAGAGAGAGTTGGATAGGAGTGCAGGAGGTATAACAAGGAGCAAAACAGAAATCCACTATATTTTTATCGAAGAAACTATTTGAAACCGACTTAAAATTTCCTTTAAAATGATGTGTTACAAGTTAATATTTGACGAAGTACATATTTGGTAAAGATATGGCTGTCTGTGTCCATTTTTTCCAAAATATCAAGATGGCTCCATTTTTCAAAATAATTAATCTGTAGGGACAATGAATTTAAGTAGGCATTTTTTACGTACATATGTGACAGGTGACATAGATGACCGCCTGCTGTGATTTCCCGAGGTACCAGAATTGACATTACAAAATGACGACTTGTCGACGTTTTTCTAAGATATCAAAAATACCTTTTTTTCCTCCGTAATTTTTATCACTAATTTTTTTGACATACAGTATGTGCAAAATAATAGCAGCGCTAAGAGCAGTTTTGCAGAAGATTGATTATTAACTAAGGTAATACTTTTTGGGAATCATAGATGTCAGGTCTTCTCACGATAGTGTATTAAGTCTTAAGTAAATACTATTACAAAAAATTTATGTTGAATTTTTGAGATTCCCCTATTTATGTGAATATCATACTTATAGACCTGTGCAGAAAAATAGCAGTGTTGTCTGTGGTATGCATTAAAATATTGCGTAATTTCATTCTATAGTTAATTAAACGTTTTGATTTTTTTAAGTTTTCAGTTAAGATGAATGTAACTTAAATAGTAAGATTGAACTGTACATCGATCATTTTTAGTCGAAATACTATGGGTAGAAACGCTCATCGTATAACAGAAACGCAAATCAGGATTTTAGCACTTACAAATAAAGGGAAAAGTTATACATTTATTCAAAATGTATTGAAATATTCCGCTAAAATGGTCAGCAATGTGAAATTTGTAGAAAAACTGGAAACGCGTGGCAGAAAAAGAAAAACCACGTCAAAAGATGGTAGACGAATACAGAGGGCGGCGAAAGTGTCTTAACATCTAAACAAATAAAAACACAAATTGAAATTAATGCGAGCACTTCTATAATATGGAGGCGATTGGCTGAAGCAAATTTATATGGAAGAAGCTTAAAGAAAGCTCCTAAACTAATTAACAGACAGATCTCCAACCGCCTAAAATTTGCAAGAGAGCATGTCTTTTGACCCTCGTCTAGGTGGAGGAACATTTTTTGGTGAGACGAATCAAAAATTATTCTTTTTGGTTTATTTGAACAGAGACAATATGTTAGAAGACCACCGCAATCTGAATACAACCCAAAGTATACCCTGAAACCTATAAAACATGGCGCGTCCTTCATAATAGTATGGAGTCGTTTTCCATGTTACAGTATAGGTCGGATACATCGTATTGAGGGGATCATGGATCAAGTTGTCTACGTTGATATCCTGGAAAATGTAATGTTTCTTTATACTGACAATATGCTCATCAGATGGATCTTTATGCAGGATAATGATCCTAAACACACGAGCAGAAGGGCAGGGGCATGGTTTATCTTCAATAGGGTTGAGGTTTTGTAGTGGCTTGCTCCATCTGCGGACCTCAATCCTATTGAGCATTTATGGACAAATGTTAAAAAAGAGGTTCTGCAGCAAAACCAACCAATAATGAAGATCTGTGGAAAACTGTTCAGGATACTTAGAATGCAATTCCAGCTGAGGGGTGTCGGCGCTTAGTCGACTCAATGTCGAGGAGAAGTTTGGCTGTTATTGTTCAACAATAAGAGTAAAGTATTAATATTAGTTTACTTAAATAAGTTGGTTTTTTTTCTTTAATTTTAATACTTTCCTTTTCGTTCTCTTTAATTTTTAAGAAAGGCTGATATTTTTTTGAAACGTTTATTTTTAACAGAAGAACATAAATATTTTTTTTATTTGAAGAAGGGTTTTTTTCATGAGTTATTTTGCTCTTCCTTGCGTAATTAGTGAAGTTTTATGTTTCTTAAAAAAAACAATAAACTATTGAAATTTGTTCAAAACTAAAGGATTTTCTTAAAAAGTACATGCACACTGCTATTATTTTGCACACGAATGTATGTGCGGTCAAAAGTTTTACTGCACGCAAATCAAACTATCATGTGCCAGTGCCAAAAATTCTGCAATACGCTAAATTTGTATCGAACTTACAGAAGTCATTAAAGTTAACACATATGCTCTCAAAGGAAAAACACCGTATTTAATACATGTGAAAGTATATCGATTTTTACCTCACTCGATTGCTGAAACACGCTTCACGTCGGATAATTGCAATCAGTATGCAGTAAAGTATAACTTTCCGTACTTGTTAGGGAAATAACAGTTCACATTTTAAAAGCAAACCAACTTCGTCAGTTAAGCTGGATTTATGAACATTACGTTGTGGTTGGCGCTCGCTTTGGTGAGGCGTTCGTCGTCGCCCTAACATCCTTGCAGAATTATAAATCCGATGTTGGCGTCACGACATAACTGCCTAGTTCATTGTCACATGCCGGTCACATGAAATTATATCCGAAACTTAATTAATTACCTGAAATTTTCAACGAATATTCTTCTATGGCCACCTGGTCAGCGCCGGCGGTAAAAGATAAAGATGGTTCATGTTGAATGGTGACGCCAACGCCGGCGACTCTTTAATAAATAATTACGATTGGAAGAACATTATTTTTGTTTTGGCGTGGACACCAACGTAAAGTTTTTAAATCCAGTTTTAGTTCAGGTTAGATGAGCTTGCTTATGTCCATTTTTCTAACAATACTTCCTCGCTTGCATTTGAAACCCAATTGATTCATAAGAATTTTTGTAGAATTATACAGAAAACTGTTGAACAGTCTTCTAACTTTTTTATTCAAAATTTAAAATCTCTTGACGTTCACTTACTAAAGACTCGTCAACGGTTTAACGTGTGTTCACAAAAATTTAATTTAACCGATAATGCCATACGCATTTGCCAAAAATGCGAGTGATTTACCCTGTAGAGTAGCATGGTCCTTTAAGCCAAAAATACCTTGTAAAGGCGATCAAAGTTGTATACATATGCGGAAAATTTGACATTGAAATTGAAGCATACATAATGTAATGGGATGGATATTCGACGAGTCTCCGAAAATCCATCCTGTTTAGGCCCATCTCGAATTCGTCTGGCCACGAAATTTGCAACATTGACGAGTATTTTGCTTTGCCATTTATTAGCACCCAACGCCAACGCGAATGCTTTTTGAATTCCTTAGGTACAACCTTGGCAGTACTTACAGAGTTGCCTACAATTATCGTTGACAATCAATTAATTAAATATTAAAACCTTAATCTTCAGTAAACTGCGTATGACGATAATTGATCAAAACCGGTCCTGGAAATATATATTATTACGTATTCAAGCTTAAGCCCCCCTCTGTTTATCCTGAACCAACCCGAAGTGAACCCCGAACCGAATCGACCAAGTTTATACTAGAGTTCCGTGATTTGCTATGCTATGATGTCATTTTCACGATAATAAAATAGTTGACGTATTGCTATGTGATATGTCATTCTTAATTTCAGTGTTTGTTTTTAGTTGCATTATTTTATTAAATATTTATTTTTTGTGCAATTTTTAAGGGCCAATGGTCGTTGTCCGGCTCTGCAAAGCATAACAAATTCGTTATTCGTCCGCTATTTTTCAAGCTAATAGACCGAAGAGTTCCCATGAATAATGTTGTTTTGAAAACCGAATATTTTATGTTTTATTGAGTAGTTTTCATTTAGCGGACGTTTAATCAATATGTTGATGATAGAGTCTTGTATTTCTTCCGGGTCCCCCATAACATTCGACGTTTGCAGTAAATTAGAATATCCTTCTCTGGGATTGATCATTTGGCTCTAAGAAATAATCTAAAAAAGAATATTGTTGAATTTGAGGTTGAATCTGTTGAGGTTTTTAATACTTGAGCTAAGATTTGAGCATAACCTCACAAGAATCCAAAGGAGATAATCGAACAAATATGAAAGTTTTTGCGTGTTTATCCATGTGTTTGTAGATCAATTTCTATGGCCTTTTTGAGACAATTGCTTTATTTATGTTTTATTTACGTTCAGTTACGTTACTTCAGATTTAATTCTGGAAATGCCTTCCACGAATTCTCGAAATTTATGAGACACTTACTCTTTTTACCAGAGATTTTTTTATGATTTCGCCATGGATTCTCAATATGTAATTTAAAACTTTAGAATTCCAGAGAGTTTTTTGACTATCCTTCCGGTTGTTTCAAAGGGTTTAAAAGTCCTCCTAAGAAGTGTAATTTAAATCGTTGCGGGTCTATGCATTTCAGATAATATTGTGTTTCCTAAGATTTCCCAATCTCTTTTGAGCTGTTTGTTTAATTTTTTTTCCACGAGCGTCTTGCGAAGATATCCGTGATAGAAGCCATATAGAATTTGCACTTCTGTAACTGCAGGTGAAGTTTCCATACTTCCAGTGGTAACAGAACTTCGTGCAGATGACGACCATGTTGTTCACATGTTGGAGCTATGATGAAAACGAAATCTAGGCAAAGTAAAACACCAGGAATTGTGGTCGTACAACATTCCATTGTCCGTTGGAGCACACTCTGTGCAATTTGTGAACCAAAAACAAGGTGGTTGTACTCGAATAAACCGCGGTGGGTATTAATTGTGGTCAACCTACGGTTGGTGTCGTCAAGAACTAGTTGGTGGTGGGCATCAGCAAAATCGAGCTGGGTGAAAACATAATTGCCACTAAATTTGTCCGTGATCCCTTCATATTATGTGGTATCGGGTGCTCTTTAGGTACGAAAATTTTGTTTAGGTTGGTAGAATAATCAGCAAACAGGTGATGGATCTTTCTATTCTGACAACAAATCACCACAGCTGGGGCAGCGCACTTGGACGTTTCCACTGGTGAGTTTTTCTAGATTCACAAATCAATCTCTCTTCAGATTCAACTAACTTGGAACAGTCAATAATGCAACTGGACGAATAAACTGGATGATGAAATAGTCGGATTACAGTTTCCATTTTGCCTAAGTTGAGAGATGGATTTTGGTCTTCTTATAAGTGTGCCAATTTCAAAGTCAAAAAGCTTAGAGTACTTAGTGTGTTAGAGGTAAATCTATATTCTATTCGCTGGAGATAACTTTGATGTATTTTTGCTGAATAACCTCCAGTTCAGTGAGAACAGCTTTCACTCGGAGGAAGTCATCTTCCTTATTTGAAATGGAATATTCTGTACGCTTATCCGGATTCTTAAGAATGCTCTTGAAGCGGAATCAATAATTTTAAGATTTTCCTTATGGTTCATCCTGTATATTTACAAAAATTGTTTTACCCTCACGAAACTCTCTTATTATCTACTAATGATTTCAAACGTTTTGCCACTTTGTATTTCAATTTACGGAGTTCAAACATCCGTACATATTTTGAACAATATCGACAAATTTCATGGAAAACGGTCTATTTTTTATCTCAAAAACTCCAAAATTTGCATTTTATTATCCCGAGATTTTCGGGACTAATACAATATGGGCGACAACGGGATCATATTCCCCAAAAGTTAAATTTATGCTAAATATTTAAATGTAGAAGATTCTTCTTTATGTGCTTGTTGATCTCTCCGAAAGATCAATGGTTTTGGATATCTTAGAAGGCGATGGAAGCCGTAGCCTTAATAAAATTTGATGTGAACGTAAATCACAGTTCGCTTATCTGAGACTGCATTTGAAAGGGCAAAATCAACCAAAAAGGCTTTGACCTGACAATGATATTTAATAGTATTTTGTACGCCTAAGCTTTTGCCATCGAACGGGTTTTAGTAATTAAATAAAAAAAGATTTTATCTAGTTTTCCAGAATATATTAATTTTTTTATAACGCGTTTAGTAATTGTTATTTTATACATTTTTAACCTCTTTTACCTCCTACAGTTTTTGAGATTTCAATGATTATGCTCGAATTTGGTCCTCCTTGTACGTAATAATACAATACCCATTATGATTAAACAGCGTTAGTTGTCCTTCGTATCTACGTCAATGTTAGGGCCCCATTCCCCCCAGTCGAAACCCAAACCTGACCTGGCCCAACTGAAATCTGCGAGACGTGTAGAAAAAACTTTATTGATGAAACCGGCAGTTTCAAGTGTAACCGTTCTCTCTCTTTCTCTTTCTCTTTCTCTCTCTCTTTTTTGCTTTCTCAATGAAAAGAAATGAAAACGTATGTTGAACAATTGTAGGATTTAAAAAAGCTGGTTTCGGGGCTTACATATGGTCCATAACGGTCATTTTTTATTTGTGGGAAGGGGGCAAAGTGCAAACTTGACCTTTGTCCAGTCCCTTATGGATGTGTTTGCGTTTTTTTTTTTTAATGACTTCGTTGTAGCTATCTTCATTCGTTTTATTTTTAAAGCTATTTGCGCCATGTTCAAAGTGCTAAAACTATTTTTTGAGATAAATATGTATATTATAAGGTGTTTTGAATTTGCCACCGATTAATTTCTCTTGGGTTTGAACTAAGATGAGAATTAATGAGGTACGTTTTCAGAGTTTCTTAAAGATAGCTTTGCACATGCTTCTCATTAAATTTTGGAAACCGAGTTTTTTCATTGGAAGATTCTGTATGTTATTGAACATTATAAATCTGCCACTTACAGGAGCAATTCACTATAACACATTCCTGTAGTTACCTTTGCAGTTTTTTTGGGTAATTTAAACCTTCATCAGGTCTCGCGTCAAAACTCTGCAAATAATTTTTCCAATGTTCGGAACACTTAATCCCTACATTTTCATAGAGAACACCTTGTTCATTATGCAACTTTTTGAATGTGTTACCCATTAAAGTTAATTTACCTCTATGCAGAAGTCCAATTTTTGCATGTATAACTTGGACCAGATTACACGTGGGAACCCGGCTGTCCCATATTAACAGGGTTTCCACGGACTTTTGTAAGTGTTTAATTTTTACAAGCACTTGTGAATGTAAAATACACGGCAAATACGTATGTCATTTCAATGCATCATGAACTGTTACCTTCGCCTTAATTTGTTTTCTAATTTTATAAAACAAATAGTATTTGCTTTTGTGAAAACGATGCTATATGAATTTTTGGAATAAAATTGGGTAACATTTAATAAGCTGTCGAACAAAATTAGGGTAGGTGGGGCTACTAAAAAGTGGAAAAATTCAATTCGGCTTAAGGAGAGTTGCGAATAAAATCAGGTTAATCTGGTTTTTCGAAATATCGTGGATCGTTCGGGAAAATTTGATTTAAGAAGATTATCTAAGGAATCTTTGGAAAAATTTCAAGTCAGGTGTGCGAAGGTCACGAAGAGAAGTTATTATTTTAGAGACTATTGGAGGGTTAAATTTCGTTGAAAGACAATATTGTATACGAGTCTAATGAAGTCTATCTCATATTCAATTATCATAACAATTTTCTGAATTAATCCGGTATATTTCAGTTTCAATGAAAGTACAGGATAATTTTCAATTTATTCTGCTAATGCTATCTGCGAAACGGTGAAAGTTACAAGGTCGGCAAATTTGCCAATCCGTATGAATTCAATCGTAAATATCTATTTGCTAAAATCTCATCAATTTATCAGGGCTCATCAATGGTTATTATCATTATTATTATTAAGTGTAGCTATCCTTGTAACTGTACAGGCAAGTTCAGCGAACTGTAGATGCACTGTTTATACAGGAATGATCACTTCAGCAAGTTAATAACAATAAATCTCCCATTCTAACTAAGCAATTTAGTTTTCATAATCTGCCGATAAAAATATTCAACATGAGAGCGCAATGCTAAAATATACGGGGTTTCTTGTTTTATTTGTTGCAATGTCACCGTCGTAAATAACTAGAAAATGTGAACTGCTGATGTTATAGATATACAAAATACGAGACATAAATCAGAGTTTATGTTCACTCTCGGTTTTGCATCAAACTACATTTTCAAAATTTCGTCGCACATGTCTCGGAAATCTGTGGAGGAATTACCCTAAAAAAATCATCAAAATAACCGTCTCGATGAGCTATATATAAGTCTGCACAACTCAAAAATAATGATTCATTGGTACTCAAGATATACGTATCGAAACGCCGCACTGGCAACGACCCGTATTTGGGCTAAGTCGATATTAGAGCCACCCACTCCGCCCATATTCGGGGTGTAGTCCCCCCAGTTTGCCCCACCGAGCAGGGCTCAAGTAGGACAACACGCTGCGCTGCTGCATCGAGGTCGTTGTCCCCTGCCTTGCAACTAGGCCGGAAGGGGTGACTTTCCAGGGGTTGGGGGGTATTGAGGACTTCAGGTTTTTAACACCCAGCTTACTGCAAGTCTCCTTTATAAAGCGAAAATCCATAGCATCTATAATGTTTCTCTTGCGAAATATACGGTTATTCATAAGTCTGGGAAATGGATTAGTGTCTCAAATGGTTTTATAGGAAATCTTGTAGTCAAATTCATACTTTTCCCCCAACTATCAGAACTTTTTTTATTTAGAACGAGACATTCTGAATATAATTTTTTTTTGGGTTCTGTTAGCGGTTCTAAATATTTTTTATGAACAAAATCTTGTTCCTGCCTATCTTCAACATATCTTTAGATAATGACGTCTGAATGTTAAACTTTTCACAAAAATAATTTTTTACTTCGTTTTTAATTCACATTTTTTTCCATTATATCCTCATCAGACAGCTCTCTCTAAGCTGATTTCAATGGTTCTACATACATACTTATCTTTTTTATTTTCCGAAAATTTAATTGAAAACTGTTGGATTTCTGATACAATTGTTCCCGTCCAAAATTCAATAGTCTTTATGTTCTCAAATTTATTGTCTGTGAGAGTCAAGTTTGTTCAATTTATGACTCTTTTTCTTAAAACAGAAGAAAGAAGAATATATGGGTTTTTTGTTTTTTTTTTTCTTGAAGTTAATATTTCACCCATGTAAAGACCAGATGACCGGGACAATAAATCAAGAGAATGGTCGCAGTGTTTGACCTTTTTAATATAGATGAGTGGTAAAAGTGTGAGTCTTCCGTAATTAGTTCGTTACAGATCTTTTGAGCGTTAATACGTGCCTTCTGACTGTAATAAAGAAATTAGAGCTCTAACAGAAGCGTTCTGTCGTAGATTCTTTTATTTTTATACCCCATAATCCAATAGAAACTGTTTTAATTTTTTTGTTGTTATAAAATATCTCAAAATATAAGATTTTAACTCGATTTTAAGATGATTTTGATCATTTCATGTTGTCCCTGCCCTTTTAATATTGTTGGGATGTGAGCTGCAAACCATCCTACACTCGTACCACTGTCTAAGCTGTTTTCTGCCTTCGAAATCACCCTGTATAAATGCGCTACAGCTAAGGAATGTCCATTACCGATAATCAACTGAGTAATGCAAGAAAAATTATGTGAACGATTGGCACACAAACAAATTCGACCTTAGCATTTTGATAAATACACAGGTGGATATGCGTGCGATTTGTATTGTTAATTAGTTCATTAACGGCTTGTTTATTACAATTGCCGGAACGTGAACGATTTTATAAATTCAACGGTGACGAAAATGTTGCTGTTGATTTCCAATTTTGACCATTTTCCGCATTAAACACGTTCTTTGTCTCGTTCTTCCATCAACAAAAATGAAGCGAACCGAAGAATGCAGCGATTTCCTGCTGTTGACCGGAGGCGGCAAATTCCATTTACGGCCAGCAAATCGGCTATTTGTATGTTTTAGACGTTACGATTACATTCACCTCTTCGGTTTTCTTGCAAGTGGTTACTTCTACCTCTTAGTAAATCTTCTAAGTGTGCATTTGATCACTGCATCTCTGCTTTGAATTTAGTAACAATGTCTCATCCCGTATTCAGGGGTTATTGAAGCATAGGGTGTTTCATAACCAGATAATAAAGAGGTCGAGTGAGTGTTAAGGTGCCAAAAGTTTAACTGATACATCTGGAAAAACTGAAAATAAGCCGTTATTTAAGTGTCAAATATCTCGTAAACTATTTACTCAAAAAAACTATTTTTGATGCGTAAAATAATATGGTAGAGATATTTTTGCTGCTGACCGTCAGCGTGTAAATTGTCAGCTCCAGCTGAGCTTAGGGTGAGTACTACTCTTAAGAGTAGTACTGGAGGCCCTTCATCTCTTCCAAGCATATTCCTTATGTTGCTGTTTGCGATTTCAGTTCCACATTTATTTTCAGCAGCTCTTCTTTCGCTTTCAAAGTGCTTACATACCAACCATGTGTGTTCTGCAGAGAATATCCTTTCGTTGCAAAACCAGTATTTATGATCCCTGCTCCTCTATTCTTTTTTCGAATCGAGAAAGAATTTGATGTTACCATATTTCCTTCTTTGCCGCACTACAATGTCGTATTTGTCCCACCCCAAAATCCATCTAGCTAGAAAGGGGTTCTCCACTATCTTTAAAGGTTTATAAGCAGCAATACACACAAAGGAATATTTCCTGAGGCTGATTTTTCAGGGGCTTGATACATTGTGAAAAAGGGCACGGACCTTGCCGCAAAACCTGGAAACTCTCCGTCGGATTTCTATTTTTCTATTGTCCAGTTTTATCCAGTTCTAAGTCGTATTTTCGTAAGACCAGCGGTCAAAATTGAATATTTACGAACTGACGTAGATAAATTTGTAAAGTGGCATTTCAGAGTGGACCAGAGTTAGAGGGTGATCAGGCGCTTCTCGATAGTTTTTCTGGGGGAATTTCGGAAAAATTTCATTTTTAATGAGAACTATGGCTCCTAATCAATTTTTTTAAGGGAAAACATGTAAATTTGTCACGCATACAGAAAACTCTACCATTTCATATGAGCGTTCACGTGAATTTTTAGCTCTTATGAGAAATTTGAAAATAAAGGGGCAAAATTAGGCTTTGCAAGGGGAAGTTCAATAACTCACCTCCATTTCAAATGTTATCACGATTATTGTTAAAAGGTTCGTATAGGTAGATGTGGAGCATCTTTAAGCTGACGAAAACGCGCTAAAGATTAAGCCGACGTTTTCAACCCCGATTTACACCCCTTAGATGGGCACCCTCAGGCAACTGTTACCCCTCCATTAGTCGCGTGATATTTTGTTACTTGATTAGTCACATGGGCTACCTACCTACGCAGCCCATTCGTATTTTGCCAGATATTACAGAAAAATGTACGAAGAATCTAAGGTAAGTTAAACTTCTGTAACAAAACTATGTTGTTAGACCGAGATCGAACATTCGGGAACCTTGGAAGACATCAAGATAAGTGATGTCAAAGGCGATACGAAGTAAGATGAAAGAGGCTCATGTTTTTTTGTTAAGGGTTGAATTGGGGACAAAAGTGCGAAAATGGGAATGATTAAAGATAAAGATACAAAGAGCTGGACATACTTCTCTTAGGCCTTAGTGGTGGCATGATATTTTGAGTGTGTAACCTGTGGGAGTAACCCAGTTCAGTATTGGCGCAACAATTTTGAACGATTTCTCATGTGAGGTCAAAGAATAATGGATGAAACGAGCAATCCCCGTCCTCCGTGTAATAATTAGCAGTAGCAAAACATTGAATAATTCGCATTAGAAACACATCGTTGTTTATAAGTAGAACTGTAAATATCTTAAAAACTGATGTCTTTGAATGTTCTTGCCAGATATACCTTTTTGCATGGAACATGTTTGTTTCGATGTGACCTCTATTCAGAACTCATCTCACTGGCATTTGTAAGTGATTTAAGTACCTGAATCAGTTATTTTTCATTTACCGGAGTCACCGGAATGACATTTTTTCATAACTCGTATCAATCTGGAGTGATATAACGATTTTTTTAAATAACCCGACTTAATAAGAGAAGCCGAGGCTGTACCTGAAGGACATTCATCAGTGACCTAAGCCACCTGCATTGACTAAATTGACCTGAACTGATCTAAAAAATAAATAACCTACGTAACTTGAGTCAGAGGGCATTTTAATGATATTTTTAAGTAAAGTAAATATATTGAAAGAGTTTTCATAAATAATTGGAAGTGTCCTAAAAGAAACCAAGAAAGTTCCTTAAGTAACTGGTTGCCCCTTGGGTTCAAATGATATTAGTAACGTTAGCAGATATTATTGATTTTCCTGACTTGTTCGCGACCATATAAAATTCTTATCTTAAACTCTTCCGGTCATAAACCGAAGTTTTTGGCCCAAGTGGTCGGTTAAAAATACGTCGCCCAAATCGAATCTTTAATGTCAATTTATAAATATTTAATAACATGTCCCGATCGTTATTCCGCCTTGCCTCCCAGTTGTACAAAGTGTTTGCGGCGTGGGCAGCCACGCGCCCATCAAGTCTGGCTCAAGCCATACCGCTGAATGAGTCTTAGACCAGTTTCTCTCAGTGGTTGTTTGCCTCTTGTTATTGACCTCAATGCGATGACATCCATTTTCACTTTTGTTTTTTTTAATTTATTTTTCTTCAAGCAACTTTACCGCACGCATTTGCTGGCTGGAAGCAACACTTGTGCGTAAACCGGTCAGCTACGTGTTATTCCTTCAGTTGCAATCGGCGTGCGGTAAAGTCTCACTTTGCGCACTTATTTTTATTTCTATATCTAGCAGTAGTTTCTGAGGTGTTGGAGGGCGATTCCACACCGAGGAATATTGAAAAAATTGAAAAGCTTTATTGACATGACGACCTCGTAATAGATTAGTAATGTGCAATGAAAAACAAACAATTTTCTGACGAGATCTATCTAGCCGGAACAAGTAGTAGTAGCTTAACTGCGTAGTATTTAAAAGTGGGTTATAGTTTATTGATTGGCGGTTCATTCTGGGAAGCGTGGCAACATTTTATTCATTCTACGCATTAGATTCGCATAGTGGAAACTCGATGGTAAGAACAGCCTTACGGATATAAATATCCCCGGATGGATAATAAATCTTATTTGGTGCACTGGTACATTTCCGGTTTCAGCGAATTAAAATAACCTTTTTATCCAGAACGGGGGAAACCCTGTATATGAGTGGTTTTTGCCAAACAAATCCGGATTACACGTTTCGCTTTGTCAGCTCCGTGTAACTTGCTATGGAGATCGTTATTGAAAAGGTTTCTTTAAAAACCTTGTCTAATTCGATTTTCGTCTAAATCCGGGAATTCCATTTTTCAAGGCATAAGCCAGTTGCTTCCAATTACATAATTCATGATCAGTACAATGAAGCTTATAGGAATTCGATGATTTCACACTTGGAATTTCTTTCTTTGTTTGCAAAAAAAACGATAAAGATAGCTATGGGAAAGTGTATTAAGGAATTGTTCCTGGTAACTAACTCGTTCGTAATATTCAATAATATACAGGGTGACCATGAAAACAAATGAGAAACAATTGAGAGAGATAGAAATTTGCTATGCTCTCTACGGACGCCTCTGCTGTTTAGATATCCGATACTTTAAAATGTTCAGGGACATTTCAACTTAAAATGGCTGTCTCCAGTGGCGTAATATACAGGGTGTTATTTAAGTACGGGGCCAAGGCTTCTAGGGGTGATTCTTTATGAGAGTCTAAGACGAAAAGGTTATATAAACATAGGTCGGGTAATGCGTCGTTTTCAAAACACAGGGTGTCAAGCTTTTCTTAAAAAATCGCTTTTCCGTAAAATCTTAAATATTTTTTTGCCGATTTTATTGAAATTTCGCAGTATTATTTATGGTTATTGTTATTATTAGTTGTGCGCCACTGACTTTTTAAAAACTTATATTTTTTTCGTATTAAGCACAGTTATGGCCACTCAGGTCACCGGATTTAAATCCGTTAGATTTTTTTCCTTTAGAAGCATGTAATGTCCTTCGTTTACAGAACTCTGCTTAACATTGGAGAAGAATTAACCCATTGGATGCGGGATTCATGTAACCAGATAAGATAAGTGTGGGGAATATTTCAACGTGTTCGGCAATCAATGTTAAGACGAGCTAATGCTTGCTTTGAAGTTGAAAGAGGATATTTTCAATAACTATTGTAAGTTTCGTGTTATTGCTAAATGTTTTTTTTTAAATAAAAAAAATTGCGTAGTATTTGTTTAAGTGGAGTTTTAATAAAGCGTTTTTCTGGTTTGATTTTTCTTAAATTTCCGGCGTTACCGCTGTGCACGCCACTAGCAAAAGAAGACAATTTCTAGCGTAAAAGATTCCTTTGTATTTCATTAAAAATTGCCACCAAGTTTTAACGTAATATTGGTTTGCGTCTCTTTGTTATTTAGTAGTTTTTTTTTAATATGTAGCGATTAAAAAGAAAAGTTGATACCCTGTATCTTGGAAATGAAGCATTACCGGACCTATGTTTATATAAACTTTTCATCTTAGAATCACTAAATGAATAAGCCCTTAAAGTTTGGCTTCGTACTTAAATAACACCCTGTAAAGTCGTTAATGGTTTAAAATTCGATCTAGGAGTTGCTCTTATTACTTGTACGCCCATAATTTTAAAAAATATATAGAATGTCCTATAGTAACGGTGGATCTGCGGGTAAGTGATCATAACACTTTTATGTGAGCCTGAACCTGCTCACGTAGCTAAATATGCAGCACGTCATTGGCGCATAATAATATTTTAGGGCCAAGCAATTTTTCAATATTATTTTTCCTCATGTTTATTTTATTCATATTTTATTTACTATCGGCTTTACTCTAAATACATGCAACATTTTTTAATTTACAAAATGAGCTTTAAAGTCCTCAGTACAGATTAAATCATGGACGTATCACTACCTAGCAATTTTCTTGTCCTTCTATTCGGTTGATTGGCTAGTTCTTATTTGAAGAAAATTATTATTTGTATATCCCTGCTTTTATTTGTTTCAAATGCACGTTTTTGGAGTTACTAAGGATGTCACAGTCAGTGGCGAATCTAGGGGTATTGATTATTGATAAAGCCCTGCACACTCCAAGAGACATAAATGGAGAAAGTCCAGACCCCGCATATAAATTAAGAATCAGAAAAATCAGCAGTTTTCACGAACTAAACTAAAAGAGAAATTACAGTTTATCCTCACAGAAAATCAATTCAGTATTGAAATTCAGTTGAGTAGACCACAGATTGTGGCACCAAGAAGGGAACAAACCAAGATTATAGATACACAGTCACAAATAACGTAAAATAGCTGATGCATATTATCAGATCGGCTGCCCATCAATCCATAATAGTGTCTTGATATCTGGCCTTCACCTTGAAAGGATGGTTCATTTACGATGTGTGTATTCTCATCATCGTCGTCCATACCAATAGTTCCAGCACTAGTACCATAAAGAGAAACCTGAAATGAATTTTTATTCGTCGACCAAAAGTCAATATAATGAGATTTTAATTTGTGTGCCTGATGTTTCATCCTCAGATCTATCGATGCGTATCTTAAATACTTTTCAAGGGAATAGCCCACTAAGATTGGTTTATCTAGGTAAAGTAGTACCATCAGTCACGATACAATGAGTACTTATTACGTATTCGGTGCTAACGAGATTTCCCTAATTAAACTCCCACTCGCCTTCACTCTTTAAATTAATTTCTGTATTTAATAGGTAGAAGGATCTTATTTTTAGTTAAATGTTCTATGTGTTGTGGGTATCTATCGATATGGGTTTACGTCCCTATTGTGGCCTTGATCATTCTGTGGGGAAATTAGCAGTTTAAATTCACGCACCATAGTGCTAGAAGTACATTGTTGCCAGCTGTGTTGTTGTGTCCTACCTGATAAGAATTTTTAAGATGAATGAAATTGAAAATAAAGCATCAAAATCCAAGTTTCAGAAATTATCTTCGGTTTATATATTTTTTTAATTTTTCCAACGAATAACTTTCTTCGATTTTTTGACAATTTCGGAATTTATAGAGTATTACAATTGCCAGCTTTGTAAAGTTTTCTCATGGAATTTTCGGTGTTCTCTATTCCACAGGATTTTTTCATAATTCCCATTATTTTTGAAAATTATTTAAACTTTTGCATTTACAAGAGCCTTCTTAGAGATTTAATTGACGGAGCTTTTTCTTAGATAATTTTGCAAATCACTCGAAAATTGTAAGAGATATGAAGAAAACGCCAAGGAACAAGTGACAAAACAATGCGATTTTACGGTCCTGAATTGTTTTCAAGTATGCAACTTAAAAATAACTTCTGTTTTGATATTGTGGATTTATCGGCTTTAAAGAAGCTAAAATTTTTATTGGTTGAACCATTTTTACGGATGCGGAATTCCTCGAATTTGGTACTTGGATTGACTTCAAAATTGATGCTTGTACTGCTGAAGTCTTCAAAAGAATTATATATAGTGTTGTATTATATTGCATTTCTTTTATTGTATTTAAAGCGTTTTGATATGTCTGTCCACAAGGTACGAAGACATGTAGACCCAGGCTAGACCACTGAGTTTTAACTGCAATTTTGTCCAATTTTTTATTTTTTTATTGACTGTTCTAATATGACTTGAGCTTAGTTCATTTGGTTGCAATGCTTCAGTTATCAGAGCTGAATTTTAGTATTTCGATTTTTCTGGAGTTTCTTATGCAGCTGCTTCTTTAGATATCAGAAAAGAAATAACCATATCAATTCTATTATAAATACATAAGCTAGTAAATTAGAAAAAATTCCATTATCACTTAATAATAAATTAAGGTTTTCTGGAATCTTTGATAACGAAATATGTATATCCTTTAAGACCTAGAAACGCGACATAATTAGCAGGTCCCGTATAGCAAGAATTTGTTTCAAAACTAGTTTGTACTCTTTACAAGTACAACTACAATAACAAAATATGCGCGTTCTTCTGGTATGGGGCAAACCAAGTCTACCCACGTCCACCCTATTATATTTCATACTTATTAGAGTGGCGCATGTGCTTAATTATATTAACTTTCTGTGGATAATGTATTGGTAAACGGTGATTTAGCGAAATGAATTGCAAATTTCATAACGAGAATACCGGGTGTTCACGATTTAAAATAACCATATATCAAATTTTAGATAAAACTTTTTTTTAACTAAGGGAAAAATTTTGAATTTGGACATCCTGTATGTCGGAAATGAAAACCTTAAGAGTCCATATTTCAACGAGAAGGTGACCATATTTTTTACAGCAATACGCCTTCATTTTGCTGTTTATTAGGAAAACTGTGCAGGGTATAATATATAATGATAGGGATATTTCAGGAGCAGATATTACTCCGCAAAGTAATAAAAAGTTTATTATAGATCCATAGCAAAAAACACAACACTTTCGATATACAGGGTGGCACATTTCCAAAAGATTTTATAAGTTTGTTTTCGTTAAGATTTATTATTATTTTAAGAAATGTGATTATATGTTACCGAGTGTTTCAGATAATTGATAACTGTCCGAATGATTTTTTTTCTTACTTCCTTTTTATTCTTAATTTACATCAATAGATATTTTTGTAAATTCTACGAAAACTGTTAAAGCTATAAAAATACTGCGAGAGTTTCAAAAATATACATATACAAAGCAAAAAATAGTACATGACTTAAAAAAACATAACACCCTGTATATGACTATTAACGATTTTGATATTTTGTTATAAAGAGTCTTAAAGAGATTAAGTGTACGAAATTTCAAAAATTTAACTCTAGGTATATGTGAGATCAAATTTGAATCTTTACCACCCTGTATGTTGAAAATGGTGCAGTTTTGACCACGGGCCTATTAGTATTTTTATATTATTTTGTAGAACACTATCGTCCCCTGAAATATCTCCATGATGATATGTTACACCCTGTATAATAAACGTATTACATTTTTACTTAAAAATTTCATTTTACCATCTGTGCTATTTTGTTACAGCTATAACTGGATCAAACAGGGCCGTTCGCGCCGACTCTCCCCCTTCTTTTTCGACTCTCCCCAACCCACTAACTAAAAACAATGTCTCCCTACGCTTCTTGGAGGAACCCAGCGATATGGTCGTCGCCCGTGGACAGGATGTCACTTTGCAGTGCGCAGCCAAGTCCACCACAGGTAAGGTAAACGGAAAAATGCATTAAATTGGACCTCTGGTTGTTTTCTTGATAGATTTGAAGACACTCTGTATATAAGTTCTAACAGAAAATATTTTTTTTAAGGTAACTTGTCTATATTCTGGTTATACGAAGGCCAACCGATACCCCAAGGGGATCCTAGATGGGAAATCCAAGGGTCCCAGTTGCGCTTGCTCAAAGTTACCGGTAGCAAGAAAAGCAACATCAAAAGCAACACTGGAGAGTACAGTTGTCTGGCAACCAACCAAGTTGGAGCAATTCTGTCCACAGCGGCGAAAGTCAAGATTGGCAGTAGGTTTCTCAACCTTTTTCTGATATGAAATTAAAAAACAATCGGTTTGCGGTGGAAACCAAATGTTCTCCTCTGTACCAATAATAATGAACAGCGATAGTAACTGAATTTGACAAGCCAGTGAGGTTAGAAATTCCAATTTACAGTGAAATTTTCTTAGTCAAATATTAAATATCTAACTTCCCTCATTTGTCAAATTCGGCCGCTGTTGCTATCCATTATTTATGCAGAGAAAATCAGCATTACAAGCCGTGGTTTTTCTTGGATCATTATGAAACATGGAAGTTGGTACATTTCAGTTTGTTTCAGGCATGGACAAAGAAGTGACTATTTCGGTCCGAAACTGGACGACCTACGAGTCTCAACCGTTGCTGTTGCAATGCAACGTTCACTCTACCCCTTCCGCTGATATTCAGTGGGAGATCAATCATCTACCTCTACCAAAAGACAAACGGTTGGTTCTCAATTTTGTTCTATTGTATGTAATTTCAGCTTAGAAAAAAATATTGGTTCACAATGGAAAGCAGATGGCTTTTGAGCAGTAATAGTCGCTGAATTTGACACATGAATGGGGTTAGAAATTTAGCACATGCTTAATAAATGTTGGCAGTTGTCTAACCTCACTCGTTTGTCAAATTTGTCAATACTATCACAGTTCATTAGTTATACAGGGGGAAATATCTGTGTTCCATGAACAAGAGAGATTTCCGTTTAAGGTAGAATATATGTTTTTAATTAATATTATTTGTTGCAGATATGTTCCTTTGCCGAATGGCACCTTGTTAATAAGAGATACCAAGTTTAACGATTCAGGAGATTATAGGTAAGATCCGAATGGAGCTGGTCAAGGAAAAGATCTACTGATTATATTAACGAAAATTTAAACTTTATCGATCTTTTTCCTCATTAGTACACTTTCTTTAATGTCCACATCATTCCCATTCTTTTACTTTCAGATGTCTCGCGAGAAATAGTGTACTCAAGAAGACGAAATACAGTAAAGACTTGAACATAGTTATTTCCCCTCTCCCCTTAGATGGTAACATCTCTCCCGCCCTCATTTCATTCAACTCGCGGCCAAATAGAACGGCTTTATTAGGAGATACCGTTGAATTTTTCTGCTTAGCCGCCGGCTGGCCTTTACCTACAGTACAATGGATAAACAGTGAGTTCATGCTCGCACTCTTTCAAGCCTATTCACTAATGATCGTAATATTTGTAGATAAAAATGTTACCTTAAATAGTTCGTCTACATTAATAGTAAGGAACGCTCATTCCAAAGACTCCGGCAACTACACATGTGTGGCTTCCAATACGATGGGAAGAAAATTCCAGACGTTTTATCTAGACGTCTTGCAAAAACCCTATTTCAACACCACGCCTGAATCGAAGGTGTCGCCCTCTGCTCAGACTGTAAGGTACGTGGAAAAAGGATGTTACCAGTCGCCTTCAAGAATTTTGTTGTAGGCAATTTTTTATCAAAATAATCTAACCTCAGTTCGACCATTTCCATTAAATTCCTTAAGGTTGATTTTAGAAAAACGAGTTCTCATAACCCCCTACTTATCGCCAAGCGTTACAGAACCACAGGCAATTTTCTAACGTTAATTTAACCATAATTTTGGTCTCATCATTTCTTTATAGTTTGGGATTAAAATTATTCTATTTTATAGAAAAACTTATGTTACAGAATTGAGTGTCAGGCACGAGGAACCCCCAACCCCAAAATCACTTGGCTGAAGAACGGAAAACCTCTAACACCGGACGTCCGCATCAAAAAGACGTGGAACGGTCTGGTGTTTAGTCATACAGTTTCCACGGATACCGGTCAGTGCTTCTCATATATGTTCCAACCAGCTTTTAAAAATTTTGGTTTGCAATGGAAAGTATATATTCTTCTCAAGTACAAATAATAGAAAATGACATTGACAAATTTCATATTTGGTTGATTCCTAACCTAACTCATTTGTCAAATCTGTCATTCATACATGAAAAAAATTGACTTTCCATGGCGATGAGTTCGAATAACTCATATAACAAGTATTTAATTAAATATTAGTATTGCTAATAAATATTTTTCCTTGGTAATTTCGTTTTTCTTTTCAGGAATTTACCAGTGCATCGCCACTAATGCGGCCGGGCGCGTCTGGACGGCCGCCCAAATCGAAATTAACAATTCCCAGAGCCCCAGGCCGCCCCAACAAGTTACTTGTCGACCATACGATGACGACAAAATTTGTGTTACTTGGAAACCTCCAGCTAATGTTTCTTTAGTTACTGCTTACAACATTCATTCTTCTTACACCGGTAAGTTATTTAAATACAATAGTGTTACTGTTCAAAAGGATATTGCGTATGGCGTCATTCGGATGCGAAATTTCTACTTGGATCTCTTATATGCCTTATCTGAAAAGTTTATTTCTCAATTTCTTAGTTAAAAAATATTTTCACAATAAGTTCCATTCCTTTGAGTTTTTAAAAATATGTTTGCTCCTGTTTCATGAGGTCATGTGGATACATAAATAAATTCAAGGAAGTTCATATTTTTCTCACTTATCTCCTAAGTTATTCTTTGAACATTAATAATTACAAAATTATAAGTCTACCCTTAAAGTTTAACTTCTGAATTTAGTTGATGGATCTGAAATCACCGGCCCCGAATACCTGGAGACCAACAACACCTTCAGATTAGCTGAAGACCTGAGGCATAGTACAAATTACACATTTTACATTAGGTTGTTCACCAATCACGCCAGCGATCATTCTGAACGAGTCACATGTCAGACTGGTAAGTAAAGAATGATGTAAAAAATAATATGGCAATATTCAGTAAGAGAAACTGAATCGCCCTACATTTGTGGTTATATTCTGACAGTAACATTGCTCTTCGCACCGACGTGGAATTGTCAATTTGAATGCTTCGTGGAAACATATTCTATCTATTCTTTTTAATTAGGTTTGAAAGGCTTTAGAAACCTGGACGTGGAACCTGTGAACAGCACCGCCGTCACATTGAAATGGGACATTCTTAGTTCGGACACCCTTTGCAACGGAACCAAAGACCATTACCAGGTGCAGTGGTTCAGAGACGGCGATGACAGTCATATGTCCTCAGTCACCACTCTGGATATCAGCTTCATGATTTCTGGTTGGTTTTAACAGTCACTCAATAAATAAATATACAGGGTGTAAATAAAAATACTCTTAGGTTTGTTGCCGGCCACAGACTATCAATTTCGGGTCATTGCGCAGAATAATCCACGCGACGAGTTATGGATCATGTACAGTCTTCCCGATTATCAAGAGTCGGAGAATGAGACCTCAGTATCGGGCGAATTGCGGGCTCCGAAGTACCTGCACGAAGACAGTACCACGACCACGAGTACCCGTGTGTCTTGGGATCGAGTGGCTAATGCCAAATTTTACACCGTTTGCTATCTGCCTGCCAAAGATGACGATATGGAGTGTACGGAGGATGATTTTATTAAAACGTAAGTTGTTGTGATAGTAACCCTTTTGGTGATTTAATTATTTTATTTTACAGTTACTTACCAAAATATTCTATAGTCAAGCTAAAGCCAAATACTCAATATTTTATAAGAGTGAGAGCTTACGACTCAAACAACGTGCCAGGCGCATTGTCTCAACCTTTGAGAATTAAAACGCCTTTAGATGGTAAGTGTAATTATTGATTTAATAGCAAGATAGATATTAAAACGACAGGCAAGTAAAGATGGACTATTTTAATCTCCCAAACTTCCTTATTCCTCCTAGATGTTCTCGGTTCTTATTTCAGCGTTGATCATCTTGTCATTTATTTCATTGATTTCTACGGATCCAAAATGTGCACAATCGCTTTTTTGTGTCAGTCAGAAAACGCACACTTCATAGGTCTACCAGTATCACAGATGACTAATTTTACAAATATCATTTTAATTGTAGACAAGGGTTTATATTTTTATTTCATTTCAATTCTAGTGCCTTCTCCAGTGATGGATTTACGATACACCGCCCTCAATTCCAGCACCGTGTGCGTGTATTGGCGACAACCCGAAAATAAAAACGCCGAATTAGCCAATTATTTGTTGTCTTACACCACGGACAAATACTGGTCACTGGAGAATCTCATTGAACTCAACGTTTCGGTTGATTCAAGGAAAGGACAAAGTTGCCGGCAGAATGACGCAGGTTTGCTATGCATTTCGCGACCTAAAAATTCTAGAGAGGTACAGGGTGAGTCACTATAAGTGGCAAACAATTTAAATTTTGAAAATTGTTGGAATTTACTTAAACCTTCATCAAATTCAACAAAACCTAGAAACACTGGATAATTTGTTTTGTTGTTAGTTAAGTTGTTGTAACATTTGCTGTAAAAATTAAACTCCTTAAAAACTTAAAACCTCCCGCTTTTAGGACTGATTTCCACGTATCTAACAAACCTCACCACCGAGCACACATACTTAGTAATGGTGAGAGCGGCAAACGCAGTGGGAATAGGACAGCCCTGTGCCCCCATCATAGTGAAAACCTACGAACTTAACGACAATCCTAGTGGAATAGTCAATAACGATGCCGCAAACAACCAGAAATTAGGTAGTGAAAAACCGCCAAAGGCGTAAAAAGCCACTCAGGGCCTCATTTTCCCAATTATTATAGTTTCACAACTTATACATCCATTTATCCTAGGATCTACTCTACGCAGGGCGTCCCATTTAAAGTTGTGATTGAAGATTACTCAAAAACTGTACGTTGTATGAAAAAAGTTTCAAATAAAAGTTGTCCGATGAAGAGGGGGACATGTCATGAAGATAGTGACTTTTAGCCAAAACGTCATTTTAAGGTAATTTCAAGGGCAACTTTTTTTCATATGGCAACCCCGTATTTTTTTACAGATTCTTGTAGACCTTCAAAAAATGAATATTCTTTATTTGAACAATTTTTTTATTAGACGTTTTGCTGCAGAGTTATTCTTGATTTTTATCCGAATTTTTGTCTGAATTTTTGAGATAGTCGAAATTATTGCATTTTTTTTTTAGAAAAATTTTGCAATGCATATTCTGTTTAAAACTCCAACATCCTTTTATTTAATAAAAAAAAATTCTATAAAAAAATAATTTAAAATCCTGATTTGAGAAACTTATGTAAGCAAATGTTTAAAAAAATGTTCTTCCTGTTCCAAACATGTCTCAACTCTTATTCGAAAAAATTGTTTATTCTGCGCAACATCTCTCCGTTTATCAATTGACAATTCTGCATAAACTTTGTCCTTTAAAAAACCTCAGGAAAAAATCTAGTGAGGTCAGATCAGGCGACCTCGAAGGCTAGTTCACTGGGCCGCCCCATCCCATCCATCACTCTGGATACATTTCATCCAGAACCTCACGAGACATTCTAGAAAAATGGGTTGGACAGCCGTCATTCTGATGCCACATCACCCGTCTAATCGCAAGTGGAACGTTTTCTAACAATTCTGGAAGATTATTACGTAAGAAATTACGGTATATTTCTCCATTCAAATTTCCTTCAATGAAGAAATGTCCAATTAAGTATTCCCTAATAATATCGCACCATACATTCACTGACCATGATCTTTGATGTTCAACTTCTCTAAACCAGTGTGGGTTTACAGCACTCCAAAAATGCAGATTATGGTGAGTCACTGCACCATGGTTTGTGAATGTGGATTCGTCTGAAAACAAAACGTTGGAGAATAAATTTGCATTCTGATTTAATTGTTGCTTGCCCAATTACAAAAATTTACTCGTTTTTAAAATCAGTGCCATAGAATTTCTGATGTAAAGAAATGTGGTAAACATGGTATTTATTCACCTTCAAAATTCTTTGGACTCTTGTCTTTGATATCCTTGAGTCAGCAGCAATTTGACGACAACTTACATGGATATTGAAGGCAACGGTTGCAAAAACTGTTATTTGATTGCCTTCATGTGTTGCATTTCGGGAGCGATTGCGTTTTTTGATTTGAACGTTTTCGTTTCTTTGAAATTTTTAATGACACTATTGAAAGACGTTCAACAGGGAATTCTTTCATCTGAAAATCTTTCAGCATAAAGTTCTACTGCCCGACTAACATTTCTTCCAGCCTCTCCATAAATATAAACCACTTTTAATTTTTCATCCAAAGTGTAGCGATCCATTTCAATTATTGAATTTTGAAATGAAAACAATAATTTTTGAATCATTTCACACAAAATAATTAGATTGATTATCGAAAAAATAATATCTATTTCCTGCAGACCTTGTTATAAGGTAGACTCTGACAAGAGGAATTTTTTTTTTATTAGATAGAAGAATTGTTATGAGTTTTAAACGGAATATGCATTGTAAAACTTTTCTATAAAAAAAAAAAAGCAATAATTTCGACTATTTCAAAAATTGAACAAAAATCAAGGATAACTGCAGTAAAACGTCTAATAAAAAAATTGTTCAAATAAAGAATATTCATTTTTTGAAGGTCTACAAGTATCTAAAAAAATACGGGGTTGCCATATGAAAAAAAGTTGCCCTTGAAATTACCTTAAAACGACGTTATGGCTAAAAGTCGCTATATTCATGACATATCCTCCTCTTTAGAGGACAACTTTTATTTGAAACTTTTTCATACAACGTACCGTTTTTAAGTAATCTTCAATCATAGTTTTAAATGGGACACCCTGTACAGAGTAAAACTTACACATTGTAACATATCTTACATTCTTCAGAATTACACTATACCATGTTCTTTTTTCATTAAGGGATAATATTGGGAGTACTTCTGGCTGCTGTATGCATTATTTGTTGCATCACTTTAATTTTATTACGGAGACGCTGCTTGAAGAGAAGGGCGGCAACGCGGGCACATCACTTGCCTCCTTCGGGGGATTATCACCCGGCAGTGGCGCACTATACTTCTCAGATGGGCACAGTTCAGGTTAGGTAAGAGCGGTAGAAAAGTTGTTTTCTTAGCTGTAAATCTGAAAATTTGATTGTCGCAGAATGGAGCAGCCAAGCGCCGTAGATGAGCACGAAATTGAGCAGCTGGTGCCCGAAGAGCATGTATCTCATATACCGCCCGCCGCACCCGAACGTTTCGATACAAAAGTGAGTCTCATATGTTAGGTTTTCTCATTAAAATAAGTTTTTTTTGTCAGGGTGCGAGCGATCTTCCAAATGGGTGCGTTAACGGGGTGAGGAAGTACTCGCACATGAATGGACATGGTGTCAACGGTGCTGTACATATAACCGAGAATCCACAGGTAAGGTTGATGTTAAAAATGTCAATGTGCTATTCATTTGATTGAAAAAACTATGACGATCTGATTATTGTTAATACCATGGTTGCTTTATAATGTTTAGGGTTTCTCAAAGGTAAATAATTAAAGTTCAAATTAAATTAATTTTTAAATGAAATATGGATCCGCCACTCCGGAAGTTTCCTAGCAATCATGTTTATACCTAGTAAAAATGACCTGTAAAGCTCTAAACAAATTAACCACCCATTACAGTATTACGCTTTCGAGTGTAATGGAAACCTGGCGAAAAACAAATCCGAACCTCTCCTGAGCCACTACGAGGAAGACTCCAACTCGAACGTCAAATCGGCGAAATTCTACGGCTTTCATCGGCTCATCAACGACCCCAATGACAAATACAAAGAGCGCTCGAAATCTAAGTCGGACGAGCTAAACTGCACTCAGCTCACATTTCTGGACGATTCCATCAACAGTCAACGACGCCTTTCGCCGTTGCTGGAACCAAACGGCTAACGTCAACGACACATCACCTGAGAACGTGAGTTTAGATGAAAATTTTCACCGTTGACTGATGATGGAAGGATTGATTTTTGCCTTAACAGTAATAGGATATATTTGACTTTTCAAAGTTCGACTGATTTTACATTTAATAATATTAGCGCGTAATCACATTGTACTACGTTCCAAATGATCAGAATCCTGTGATGAGAGGGAAATCAAATGTCTTTCCCTGTGTATACGTGTCCAGAGTAACATACGTCTACAGAAATACGAAATATAAGGCTTTGAAGAGCCCATAATGCTTTTATATCTGGCTCTAGAATTAACACTTTTTTACTCATTTTGTAACCATTTTTCACACTGACTGTGGATTAATATTGGGTGTGAGAAAAAGTTCGTGATGTTTTCCTTATAGATGGTGTCAATTGCAAATAACTCAGGAAACACAGATCGCAGCGACACCACTAGACGCTTATTAGACAAGTGACATTTTGAGTGTTTTTTTGAATGTTTAAATATCGAAATTAATGACGTGGTTGGAAAGTTGTTTGCGTTTGAAAATGGAGAAAAGCAATGAAAAATTGCACTATATTTTGCAATATTATTACGACAAAGGGAAGAACGCTGCGTAGACTTGTAAAAAAAATTGTGTGGTATACGGTGAAGGTACTTTATTAGAATCTGCTACACGGAAATGGTCACTCACTTTCGTTCTGGTAATTTTGATGTGAAAGATGAGCCACGCACTGGTCGTCCAATCACTGACAAAGCTGATAAAATTCTTGAATAAGTCCAACAAGATAAGCGTATCAGCAGTGTCGATATTAGTATGGAGCTAGACACTGATCATAAAACTATTTTGAACCATTTACACAAACCTGGATACAAAAAGAAGTTCGATGTATCTTCATGAGCTGAGCGCAAAAAACATGCTAGACCGAATTAACATGCTTTGTCTGTAGTGGGACTGGAAGGGAATTGTCCACCATGAGCTACTTCCAGTTGGTTAGACGATTGATTCTTAACTCTATTGTGAACAACTAGAGAGATTAGGTCAGGCAATTGAAAGAAAACAGCCCGAATTGATTAATAGGAAAGGTGTTACTTTCCATCATGACAACGCCCGACCACACTTCTTTGATGACCTATTAAAAATTGCAAGAGCTTGATTGGAAAGTTTTGATGCATCTACAGTATAGTCTAGACATAACACCCTCTGACTATCACTTGTTCCGATATCTGCAAAACTCTCTTGATGGAATTAAGCTGCTTTTAAAAGAAGTTTGTGAAAACCACTTGATTTAGTTTTTCAACCAAAAACTACAGACGTTCTTTTCCGATGGCATCATGTCTCTACCCGAAAAATGACGAAACATTATTGATAATAATGAAGCATATTTGGGTTAAATAAATTCATTTTCGCATTATAAGAAAACCAGCTGAATTTTACTAAAAAAACGCCACGAACTTTTTTCCAAACCCAATAAGTTAATGAAGTAAAAAGTTCTGAGTGTTTTTCGCTTTATTTTGACGATGAAAATTAACACAATTAGGATTACCCGATTTAGATCAAATATGCGCCGTTTTGTTCGATGACTTTTGTCCATTTTGAAGGCAATTTCATAATTCCGCGATTGAAAAAGTCCTCGTCCCTATTGGTAAAAAACTTGCCCAGCTCATTTTCACAAGCCTCTCTTGAGGCCAGTTTTTTACCATCAAGAAAATTTTGCAAATGCTTGAAAAGGTGATAATCTCTTGGTGCTAGGTCTGGACTATATGACGGGTCCGATAGAGCCTTCCATCCAAGCTCTCGCAGCTTTTAACGCGCCACTAAAGATGCGTGCGGCTGGTTGCTTGATGGAACACTGCACCCTTCCTATTGTCCAATTCTAGCCGCTTCTGATCGATCCCTTGCTTCAATCTGATCAGTTGTTGATAGTAGAGGTCCGAATTGAGTGATAGTGAGACCCGATGGGAGCAACTCATAATGGATCTTTCCAATCCCACCAAACACACAGCAAAAGCTTCTTCGCTGTTAATCCGGGCTTGGCGATCGTTTGAGCCGGCTCACCGCGATTGGACCACGATCTTTTTCGGCTGTTGTTCTCTTATGTGACCCACTTTTCATCGCCTGTCACCATCCGCTTCAAAAATGGGTTGATTTCACTAAAGTTTTAACAAAGAATCACAGGCATCCATTCGGTCCAAAAGGTTCTTTTGCGTTAGTACATGTAGCGCCCATACATTGAGCTTCTTCTTGAGACCTGCCTTATGCAAATGGTTCCAAACGATTTTCTGGTTAATCTTCAGTTCCTGAGCAATGGAATAAGTGCTCACATGCCGGCCCGACTTGACGATTTCCATGATTTTATCGACATTTTCGGTAACTGGCCTATCAGAGCGTGCCTCATTCTTCGACTTCCATGTTATCAAAACGGAATCGTTAAAATCACCGCTTTGCTGTTGCATTTGATACTGTATTGGACCCATAAACAGCACAATTTTTTTTGGCCGCCTGCTCCGCCTCTTCACCTTGGTCGTACTGAAGAATGTATCGAAGTTTCTCTTTTTTTACCTCCATTTTGTAATGCTGTAACACAACTAGTTTCGTCAAACACAAAACAGACAAATAACTTTTTTTTGAAAGGTAATGTCACCTTTAAATCATCGTATAGTATGACCCGACGCGATGCATACGTCATGAGATATGGCTCACCAAAGACGTCTAGCGAAAAACGCTCAGAACTTTTTACTTCACTTATTAGTATATAAAGAAAAGTATATACGAAAATGTTATTCAGTGGGCTACAGCGCTTTACATTAATGATTGCGTTTCAAAAATGATTTTTTTTTATATGTTATGTAACATTTTATTTGATTTGATTGTCCAAGACAATTTTTCTATACAGCTCTCGATGCGACAACCAATGTACAATGTGTCAAATTTGTCAATCTCAAATGTCATAATTACTTCAGTCGTTTGTCAAAATCAGTTGTCACCGACATATACAGGGAAAACATTAGATTTTCATGGCATCGCTGGATTTTTTCATAAGTAGGAACCACTTATACATATAGGGCTGCTACTGCGAGTCTTTTTGGAGTTGTTTTTAAGGGTTTTCGTACAGGTTTCAATTGTTTTGCCGTGTCAGCGGCGTTACGAGAGAGAAGGGAGCCGATAAGTGTTTATAATACGTCATCAATATGTGTATGTTATCCATCTAAGTACCTAATTATTGGTAAGTGTTTGATGTTTTGACGGCAAAATGTCAACGTGTGAAGAGGGAGATTTTGCCGTGACAAAATCTACCATAAATCGGTGTTAGTTGTGGACAATGTCCAAAAGGAATCGCTAGGGGATAGAAGCAGCGTTGCTCAACTAAAGATTAATAGTAATAGGGAAAAATGGTTGATTTGCCTGTACCTGGTAGTCAGATTTGGATGATGGTTTTTGGGGGCGAAAATTGCGGTTGTAATGAGGTTTTTGTAGTTGGAAATACACCTGATAAATTTAGGCTTAAAGCGAAGACGAAGAAGAAATTGGTTGCATATCTGACACGATTTTTCTTCATCCTTATTTCAATGTGTCAAATCGAGACATATATTGAACGACTACTTTTATGCTTGCTACCACTGAGGGCGCTGTGAATCGTAAACTAACCGAACAAAAGCGGTTAACAAGTCATAATCTCAAGTCGCGTTTTATGTCAGAATTGTTCGCATTTTGCCCGCCGGATGGCGCATTTTTCCCAATTTGACAGGACCGTATTATATATATAGATATTTCAACGTGAGAGAATGTTAGTTCTTAAGGAAGTGAATAACGCTGCAGTTTTCGCCTTAACAAATCAATTTATTTCAAATGAACTATTTTTAAATATTGTCTCTCAAGTTTCTGATCCCTAAACAGAACATTGGAACATTGAGTGTTCTCCCTTAAGGCCTTTATTTCGGGAACGATTTCAGTTATATAACTCGACTTGAAGGGTTAAAAATGTTTGTACCTGACCTTCCTAACATATACCTATGTAATAGTGCTAAATACAGAGAATATCTGTACATACGCTCTTGAGAGTTTAACGTGTAGGATTTAAATAGTATGATTGCGAGTGAAAGTGTTAGTGTGTGTGTTTTTGATTAGATTTCTAGTAGCAGATTTGAGTTGGGTATTAAATAAAAAATTGATATTTGAAGTTCAGGCGAAAGGAGAGCAAATCGTAATAAGCTTCACTTGTGGGGTGTCCCACCGTACGATGTAAACTAATCAATTTAACAACGATTTAATTATTTATAATGTTATTTGTATATAGTTATTTATTTTGTTTGACGAGCAACAATGTCGGCTGTGCAGCAGGGCGAGTTGGGGTGCTAAAGAGAGATTTCTGTCTTTAACTTCCGCCTTGTTGTAGTCGGTAAACTTCGTTCAAAATTTTCGAATTATTAACATATTTACATGAAATTCAATTTGCGATTAGTACATTGAGTCCGTTTTTTTGCAGCAAGACCACCTACATATCCTATGTTGAAAAGTAATACTTTATTTGCTATATTAGATTTATCATGAATGGGCCTAAAATGACCCTTGCATCCCAACCTACAAGATCTATTCTGCCTCAGAGTTCATCTTACAAATTCAACTTTCTAAGGAAGTCATTTATGCTACACCTTGTCCGACTTAAAGCTCTATCCAATTGTTGTACAAGTGATTGAATAATTTTTGAAATAGGTAAAATTTCTTGTATTATTTGAGTAAGAAATTCAATATAAAAATACTTCATTTCCGATAAAATATGCCCTTGAATTTATCTCTTAATAATCGGCAATAGGAGTTAACATATCAAAAACGATCAAACACAAGAAGAAGAATTGTTTAATCATTATTCTTCTTTCTTTCGTGAGAGATCAATTTTTTCATTATCAATAATTGTGTTTAGTTTGTTTTTTAAACTTAGTTTTTGATAATTTCCTAGTTCTCTACATAGAGAAATCGATTGAAGTCATATCGAGAGAACTAGGTGGCCGACTAAAAAAAGTGCACAAATGATCCATTGATGTTTCAGAGGAAGGGGAAGATTGTAATAAAAGCATGTTTAACCTTTTTCCATCAAACTGCTCTTTTTTTGTATTTTCCATTAAAAATTCTGATATATTTGTATATTTTTTTTCGTAAAAATTCATACACTAAAACCAATTTGACAACGACGCTTACTGCATACTAAAAAAACCTGAAGATGCAAATTTTTTTCTCATTTAACCAAATTGGTAACTCTCGCCGATGCAGAGATAGCAATCATGGGCACATCTAAACAAGATACCCTAACATCCATATAAACTATGTTCAAAAAATGCATCGTTAGGAGCTACAAAGTGTTCAATTCTATTTTTTTAAATATTTTTCATTATAACTTCAAACAAATATTGCTCTATACATATATTTTCAAAAGCATTAAAAAAAATTAGCTTGAGACTGTAACACCATTGAGTGCCTCAAGTATGTATATTCTCAAGTAAACATTTGTTGAATATAGGTTATCATAGCAAAGTACATAATATATAATATTTTTTGACGTAGAATACTTGGTCTTGCTATGAAAAACTTCACTGAGTTTTATTACTCCTAAAACGAAAAAAAATAACGACTTGACAGTGTGTCATCTCACTTATAGAATGTGACAATTAATTGAGGTTAGAATTAGATATCCTCCAAATGTCTAATTTCACTCTGTATGACTCATTAGAGAAGTTAGATATTAATTGCAGATTGAATTTGATGTTATCTTCAATTTTGTAATTGAATGTATATTACCGCGTCATCACTGATTTAAGTTCAGAATTAGTTAATCCCGCAGCGCGCCTATACGACTTAAAACGTTTTAAGGTATTTTAAGTAATAAAATGCTCAAGTAATGTTACTAAACGCAAAACTCGGTGTGCGTGTACGTGACGAGTACAGAGTACCTATCCACTACCATTACTATTTCCGTTTAATTCGAACCCGTACGCAGTATAGGACCTTAACTTAATAATTTTCAGGGTTCCACCGTAACAATTTACCTCAGATATAACATTCCTTGTTAAATGAAATTATTTATATTTATACGTATTAAGAGTGTATGTATTATTATTTTGTATAATATGCCGCTTCAGAGAAGGCGTAGAGGTATCCGTTTCAAACAATTTTCAATAAACCGCACACATTCCATTTTACAGCACATTTTCCCTGCGTTTTTTCTCAGTTTTCTCACATTTTATTGTCTTCTCAGTTCAGTTGTTAACATTCCCATAATGTACAAAGAAAATAATAATTATGAAAGCAATAGTACTTTCGCCTCATCTGTATATCTCCTCGATTGAGTTTCATTTATTGATGTTTTTATTGTTGTATTACTTCTATTTATATCCAAATTTGCAACTATAATATTAATACCACCTGATAATGTTCAACAGAGTGCTGACATCGGTTGTTCCCTTGATGATTTATCTATTCAAATGTCTCCTCGTAAGTTACCTGCAACTCGTTAATTTATTATTTATTAGCATCTAATTATTTGACTTTATTCCAAAGCGAAAAACTAAACTATTAACTCTGTAGTTTTAGTTTTCTCGGTTTCGCACGGTGTTGAAAATCTTACTCTTCCTTATTACAGTTTACAGTATAATATATTGAGTCAGACAAAGTGAAAAAATGCAATAGTGCAATAATAAAAATCGATTGCTTTTGACAGTTTAGAATTTTTGGTGTTTGTGCAGAAAAAAGAAATTGCACGCAAATCTGCTTTATGGCCATGCCACTGGTTGCAACTGACTATTACAGATACATTGAGATAACAAAATTGTACTGAGTTCTATTAATCAGATTTGTTTTGAAATGTGAGTCAAAATCAACGTATGGAATAAATTTATTTTAAAAAATGGTCCAATTTTGCACAGAGTGATTATAAAATCACTTTTTGTAGGTGCGCAGGTGCGCAAGCGCGCTTGCTTCCTGAGCGTCCTTTCTAGCTAAATTTGAATAATAAAACTTTAAATCTTCTATTCAATTGTTCTTGACAGTGACATACCCATTGGTGAGATTAGAAATTTGATATAATTGTCAAAAGACATTTGATTTGCCATTGTATTGCATAACTTTTACATGTAACTTTTAACATGCTATTTGATGCCTCTATTAATATACTAGTCAATTAACTTGAGCATCCTATATTGACACCTTGTGTTTCCGACAACCACTTAGTTACTCTTAAGACAAGCATCTACCTCATGTAAAGCGAATAACGTTGTAGTAAATAGTTATATATTTTTGTCCTAGTAATCTTAATTAAACCTAGAAATTAATTAATTTTTAAGCCCAGTAAGATCTTGGTTTCTTTCGAATGTTGTGTATATTGATCGAAAAAAAAAACAGAAATGAGTTGTTGGTTATAACTTCTTAAGGTGTTTTCTGTTATGTGCGATTCTGTAATAGACAGTAAGGTTGCTTTTAGTTCTGTAATATATCCGGTAAAACCCGAAATAGACAATTTTCAACCAATAATAGTAAATTTCTACTATGTACTACTCATATAAGTCTGATTAGTTGAGGCTGCTATGGTATTTTTAACCTATAGGTTTTCCCTAAATTTTAGAGAATTAAATAAGGGGATTTGCTGAATTTACAATAGTCTGGTTTTGGTGCTAACCTACCTCTGCATGTCTTAAGACATGCAGCAAACTGTAATTTGAACTATAATATACCAAGTGCAATAATTTAAAAATTTACCATTGTATTGTTTTGATTCAGCTTTAAGGCAAAATCCCTTCAGTTTTAATACAAAAACTCATATTAATTGCGTTGATTTTTAAATTTATTTTATTATGTATTACCTTTTGGCATCTACATTGATCTTTATGCGACTTGTTAGAACTCTGTAAAAGAGTGTTCAAAAGAGAGCTAGAATCTCTTAGTTTCTCGTCATCTCCCGTTGGACGACAGAGTTTTGTACTTTATATCGTTTGTTGTGAATTGAAATTGTATAAATATTTAAATGACTTTGTAAACATGTTATATTTTTGTACGCTTGAATGAATGCATCATTACATGATATTTCAAAACGATCTGTTTGGTTTTTTTAATTTTGAACTCGGAAAACCCATCATCCCCAAGACCGTTACGTCACTCTCTTTTCACGGATTAATTTATTGCAAATAGTGAGTCAATTAAGTAATGAAACAATATAAATAATTATTTTATGAAGTGGCGAAGGCGCGAAAATATTGTGAAGTCAATGAATAACATTAACGTTATACGTATATCGTCGTATTTTTCATGGGATTACTTTTGCGTATGAAACAGAAGAATCTGTCAAATCCAAATATGTGGAAAAATACAAGGTGTCCCATTTTAAATTTCAAGTCATTTTCGGTGGAATTGGGAGTAACAGTATGTTCAAAATCTTGCAGAAAATTTCCAAATTTTAATATGTTTTACTTAACAGGAAAAAAGTTATGGTGCATGGTCAACAAAAAGAAAACTTGTTAATATAATAAAAAATATTGTATTGTAAGCTTATGCTCAGTCTATACACAATTTTCACACAATTTTCTATCGTACTAATTAAAAAGTAATGGACGGAGTCATTTGAGGTTCAGCTCTCTACGAGCGGCAGATTGTTTTTGGACATTGTTATTGAGGGCTAAAACCCCCAACTTCCTATACTAATGGACGGGTTACACTATAGTAGCCTTTTAAAAACACATTACAATAGACACCAACAAACACTTATAACAAAATAAAAATACAATAATTAATTATTAGATAACTAGAACTAACTGAGTCTAATTGCTATTATTGCAATGTCCATAAGAATAATGAGAGTTAAACTAGGGATTTTTCTTACAGAGGGATTGCATCCATCACCGTTGCAGGTATAGACACATGATCGATACTGTAAAGTATCTCCTGGTTGTTTAACATAGTTGCAATAGTTGCCCAAATCCAGTGAGGAACAGTATCGTTTGGTGCCAATTCCTCCTATTTGAAAAGAAAATTAAGTACTAGATTTCTTTTATGTGATGTGCCAAATAACTGTGATTTTCTCTAAGTATTTTGAGAGATAAAGTGAAAACTGATAAAAATATGCAACATGCAGAAATAACTTCAAAGTGGATGTCAACTAAGGATGTTCAATACAAATCGGTGGTCCAAAAAATCAACAATTGAAACTAAATAAAAAATATACAAGTGCATAAAGCTACTAATGATTTGAACATATTCCGGCACATATACCATCAAGGCTAGTAGATTTAATGCAATACTGGGCCTCAAAGACATGATCACAACTGTGAGCCTCTATCCCCCCCATATGGACCATGGCATCTGCACATTCCATATTTTCAGATGAAGCACATTGATAGCAATTTATGGAACTACCTGTATTGAAAAACTTATTGAAACCTCTTTGGGTGTTAGTTTGGGTTAGCTGTAAAGGCCGTAGGGCTCACATATTAACTGATATTAATTATTATGATGAAGGTTAGTAAGAATTAGTAGTCAGCTTCTTTCCATCAGTTTAGTACCTTCAAAACGGCCTGTGTGCTTTATACAATACTTAGCTCCGTAGACTGGGTCACAGGATTCAGGTACAATATCAATATCTGATGTCAACCACTCATTACATTGGAAAGGTACAGAGGGGTTGTTGCCACTGCATTGGTAACAGTTAATGGTGAGTGCTATATTTTAGAGAATTGCTCATGTTAAGTGAACTCTTGGAATTTTGTTTACTTCAGATTTACAATGTATCAGAGCTGAATCTACTAATACAACTGACCTGAGCAAGTTTCCAGGAAAGATATTGTAATATGTTGTTTTAAGTCTTCAAAGGATTTATTCAACATTTTTAAGGTTCTCAATTCTCAATTTTTCGTAAATAAGGTTATGAGAATTAATTAAAAACGATTAAGAAGCAATTATTTAATTATTGATGGTGGGTAGGTACTTACAGGGTAGGAAAAATACAGAAACAATCACAACTAGAGTTATCGCTTTGTAGTCCATTTCGCTCCTTATTTCACGCCTTGCTTATCTTGAGAGTTTAGTTCATATATGCGATTTAAATAGGACAAGGCTGCACTTAAGTAAACTAATTATGATTTTTAATTTAAAAAAGTAAATAAAGGGTGATAATTAAACAAAAGTCTCAAATAGGCGTAGAAGTAAACAATTTGAAATAAATGTCAACGTCAACGGAACATTTGACCGTTGATATGCGTAACACTAGAAGGATCAGTACTAGGAAATATGGCAACGTTGAACGTCGAGGGAAATCGACCATTTTGATAATTTTGTCAATTGACTACGAAATTCGTTATTTATTACTTCTCTGTTATTTTCTTTATGTTTTTTTCCAATACCTTCTGTAACGGTCATATTTTTAACAGATGTAAAAACCCAGAAACAATGAATAAATGAAAATTATCGCAATTTATCTTTTATCTAAATTGTGTAGTTTGTATAACAAATTATATAATACACTTAACGTTTGTCAAAGAGGACAGTGTTTAAACGGTTTTTAGCGTCTGTCAATGTTAATGTCAGTCACGGTTTCAATTTGAGACATTTATGTTTCTAGCTTCCGTAAGATTATGTCCTCGCGATGTTTTTATTAGAAATATGTTTATTTTTATTAATTGGTACTAAATTAAGGGCTCAAGGTAAGAAAAAATAATCCCTCTTAATTAAAAATACAAATCACTGGCGCCGATCACCAAGTAGCACTCTTACAGCATGAATGTTCTGTTACGGGAATACGCCTTCAAATTCATACTCTCCCAAGACAGTTTCTTTAAATTTCTCTTAATTACCCTGTTAAGCTATGACTCACGAAAACCTTTTCAGGTGCTTACTATACTGAATATGATTGCAATGTGCCTTTACTTGAAAAGGCCAAACTGGACGCTACATCTTCTATGAGTGACCGGGGCCCCAGCAATGCTGTTTTGTATGGTAAGTGAATACATAATAGACACTATTATATATCCTCTTCACTTATTCACTATAGTGGTTACGTTTTGCATTTATTTCATACATTAAATGATCAATTACATGGGATCTAAGGATTTAAAGAAATTAGTATTAAATATTATAATTATTTGTATGTTAAGTATATTATGTGAAGTTTTATGAGACAAATAGATGATTCTATGCATCATATACATCTTGCAGCCTTACAAACAATTTAACTTTTCTGATAACATTAAAATATCTCTGATCACTTGATGAATGTGCTACAGTCATTATTCAGTGATTGTCAACTTCACTAAAAACACTTGTGTTACCAGTTTAATTGCACAAAAGTTTTTTAAATACAAATGGAACTTATATCCCTTATGATTTAGAAGATTCCTATACATTCCTGTTTATAGCACCCTGTAGACCTGTAGTAATGGGGCACGAACTATTTATATTTTATATAAATATCAGGTTGTTCGGAAAGTAATTTCGTTTTTTTATGTGAAAATGAATGACAGTTTTCGTATAATAAACAAATGCTTTATTAAATTATATATTGGCCGTTCTGGTCCAACACCTTTTGCCATCTTTCTGGTAGTAGCATAATTCCACGCTCATAAAATTTTTTGTCTTTGCTGGCAAAAAACTGATCGAGGTGGTTTTTGACCTCATCATTTGAGATGAAAGTTTTACCGTCTAAAAAATTTTGGAGTGACCGGAACAAATAATAATCCGATGGTGCCAGGTCTGGAGAATATGGTGGGTGTGGCATTGTGTCCCATTCAAGCTGTAAAAGCTTTTGGCGAGTGACCAAACTTGTGTGAGGTCTCGCGTTGTCTTGGTGAAACACTACACCTTTTCTGTTGATTAGTTCGGATCTTTTCTGTTGAAGTGCATCCTTCAGTTTGTCCAGCTGCTGGCAGTAGACTTCCGAATTAATCGTTGTGTTATCCGGTAAAAGCTCAAAAAAAACGATTCCTTTAAAATCCCACCAAACAGACAGCATCACCTTTTTTTGGTGAATATCGGCTTTGGAAATGGTTTGAGTCGATTCATCTTTTTTGCTCCATGACCTCTTGCGTTTGACGTTGTTGTATACAACCCATTTTTCGTCCCCAGTAATGATGCTCTTCAAAAACGGATCATTTTTGTCACGTTTGAGAAGCGAATCGCAGACGTCAATGCGGCGACACAGATTTCTCTCTGTGAGAACATGGGGAACCCATATATCGAGCTTCGAGGATAATCCCAGGCCTTTCAAGTGGTCATAAACTGTTGAATTCGATAAATTTAACTTCAATCCGATCTCACGTGTTGTTATTCGACGGTTCGCATCAACTAATGCCTTTATGGCGTCTTTATCAGCTTCAACCGGCCTTCCCGAACGTGGTGCATCTTCGACATCAAAATTGCCAGATCGAAATTTAGAGAACCAGTTCTGACACTGGCGTACTGTCAACACACCTTCTCCATACACATCGGTCAATTTCTTTCTGGCTTGAACAGCATTTTTACCCTTTCTGTAGTAAAACAGTAGGATATGTCGAAAATGCTGCTTATCGCTCTCCATATTTAAAAGGGCACCAACCAAAAACTACTGCGTAGAATTAATTGAAATGTTTCACACACAAGCCTTGTTATATGAGCTCTCAAAGCATATAAAAATTATATGGCTTAAGTGTGAGGTTAAGTGCAAAAAAATACCATTAAATCCTCTGTCGGGAAAAAACGAAATTACTTTCCGAACAACCTAATATTTTAATATTTAATAATAGTATAGAATTATAATTTTAAAAATCTGCTTTTGGAAAACATTGTGTATTGTCTGTAGTGAATATGATACACCATTGTTCTTCAGATTAATTAATATTCAACATTAATTCAAAATGAGTTAATTTCATTTGGTAATATTATGGTTTTAAGAGTAAATGTTGCGAGTTTAACAGATACTTATATGCTTGTGTACACATATTCAGTGGTAAAACACTGATTACTTGTTCTATGTGAGCTATACAGGGTGTTTAAAACCCTTGAATTAAAAAAAAATTTTATACTAAATGAATATGCACTAAAAATTTTTTTAACTCAAAAACGGGGCGTCGTACGATAAAATGTCATGAGAGCTTTTTTCTTCACAACTGAACAAGAAATTTAAAAATATTTTTCATTTTTAGAAAAATCAACAGTTTCCTATTTTTTTATTTAAAAATAGCCTGTGATGTGGCAATACGTGCGCCACTGGTAAGACTAAAAAATCGTTTTGTATTGCAAAGTATGCATCTCCCACAGCTATTGACACGCCTAAAATTTCATTATAGTATCTCAAATGGTTTTAGAAAAATCCAATTTTTATTGTTTTTTTAATGAAAGATCAACACCCTGTATATTGGTAATGAAGCGTTTGCGGACCTATATTTATAGGAATTTTTTTAAATAAAATACCCTGGGCAATCACCCTCTTAAATGTTGCCGCATCTTTTTTAAACACCCTATACAGGGTATTTCACCATTGGGATCTCGGAAACTAGAGGAGATACGAAAAAGTTTAAATAGGGGCAAAGTTGCGCAATCTAGTGCTTGATCGAATACCGTTTTCAAAATTTTAATTTTCCGAGTACTTCCGAAGATATCCGAGAAAAACTAAAAATTGGAGAATCCATTTTTATTTTTTTTTAGCGTTATTTGACAAGAAAGGTTAAATCCGTAAGCACATTTTCATTGTCACTTTTTCTCAGCTACACAATGACATATTCAAATTTGCGATCCGACGTTTCGTCTTTCGGCTACCATCATCAACTTTATTTTTTCTTATGAGCGCCATATTGGATTTTTCGACAAAAAAATAGTGCGTTTCATTCTGAATTCATTGATATAGAACTTCTTATAATTTACTTTTTTAAAAGCCGAAATATTTAAATAAAAAGAAATATTACATAGTTGGCCTTGACTCCATCGAAAGACTTTCTTTTGTTCGCGTTATATGACAGAACTTCTCAAACGAATTTAGAGCGTGTGCAGATTTCCAATGAAAATGAGTTTCCGAAATGAAGAAAAACAAGATATGTTAAGACTTTATTACAAATTTTATAGGAACACTACGAAAACAGCTCAAATGTATTTTGAGTTATATCCGGAAAGACAACAGCCGCATAGAACATTATTTAAAACTTTGGACGAACATTTAGCTGAGTTTGGTGCTTTTGAAAAACCTAAGATGAAGTATGGAAGCAGAATGAAAGAAGATACTAGAAATAACCTACTGGCAGAGACAAAACTAAATTATTATTAAATGTTACAACAAGTGCTCAAATTGACGACTTTTTTGTGGGGCACTTTGAAAAATAGAATATATGAGAATCGAGATTATAACACAATAGAAGAACTTAGAGAAAACATCATTACACAATGTAGAGTAATCAGAAGGAGAAATATTATTAGGGCTGTCACTAATTTAAATAGACGTGTTCGTTTATGTATGCAGGAGGAAGGTCGTCAATTTGAGCACTTGTTGTATCATTTAATAATAATTTAGTTTTGTCTCTGCCAGTAGGTTATTTCTAGTATCTTCTTTCATTCTGCTTCCATACTTCATCTTAGGTTTTTCAAAAGCACCAAACTCAGCTAAATGTTCGTCCAAAGTTTTAAATAATTTTCTATGCGGCTGTTGTCTTTCCGGATATAACTCAAAATACATTTGAGCTGTTTTCGTAGTGTTCCTATAAAATTTGTAATAAAGTCTTAACATATCTCGTTTTTCTTCATTTCGGAAACTCATTTTCATTGGAAATCTGCACACGCTCTAAATTCGTTTGAGAAGTTCTGTCATATAACGCGAACAAAAGAAAGTCTTTCGATGGAGTCAAGGCCAACTATGTAATATTTCTTTTTATTTAAATATTTCGGCTTTTAAAAAAGTAAATTATAAGAAGTTCTATATCAATGAATTCAGAATGAAACGCACTATTTTTTTGTCGAAAAATCCAATATGGCGCCCATAAGAAAAAATAAAGTTGATGATGGTAGCCGAAAGACGAAACGTCGGATCGCAAATTTGAATATGTCATTGTGTAGCTGAGAAAAAGTGACAATGAAAATGTGCTTACGGATTTAACCTTTCTTGTCAAATAACGCTAAAAAAAAATAAAAATGGATTCTCCAATTTTTAGTTTTTCTCGGATATCTTCGGAAGTACTCGGAAAATTAAAATTTTGAAAACGGTATTCGATCAAGCACTAGATTGCGCAACTTTGCCCCCATTTAAACTTTTTCGTATCTCCTCTAGTTTCCGAGATCCCAATGGTGAGGGTCGAATTTGAAATACCCTGTATATTATTAATGCTGAAATTATAATGTCAGTTTTTCCCAGTTTAATATCTACAGTTTGAGCTCATAAACAGTGGCAGAAAGGCACTTTTTAAATGCAATAATTTTTTGACAATTTTGCAGTGCTAACATTCATTAGTCTACCAGGTATACCGGTATGAAATGAGCGTCAGGATATAAATGTTTCGATGTAGGGCATTTGTTGTAAACAAACTTTTTTTTTGTTTGCTTGATTGGTATACAAACTGACAAACATATTTAGTACAAATCAAGTCCTTGAACAAATAACACCATATTATTTCATTGTGCCAAAAATGTCGAATTTTGTACCACAAAATGATGATTTGCGGAAAGCATTAATTTTTTGCTTTCATTTGAAGAAAAGTGCTGCAGAGTCGCATCGAATGCTTGTCGAGGCATATGGTGATTATGCTTTATCAGAAGCAACATGCAAAAGATGGTTTCAACGATTCAGAAATAACAATTTTGATATGCAAAATGTAGAACGTGGCAGACCACCAAAAAAATTTGAAGACGCCGAACTGCAATCAATATTGGATGAAGATGACACTTTAAGTCAAAAGCAAATGGCAGAAATGTTAAATGTTGCACAACAAACAATTTCTGATCGTTTAAAAGCTATGGGAAAGATCCAAAAATGTGGAAAATGGGTGCCGTATGAATTGAATGAAAGACAGATGGAGAACCGAAAAAACACCAGTGAAATTTTGTTTCAAAGGAACGAAAGAAAATCAGTTTTGCATCGAATTGTTACTGGAGATGAAAAATTGATTTATTTTCAAAATCCTAAACGGAAAAAATCATGGGTTGATCCGGGACAATCATCAACATCGACTGCAAAACCTGATTGATTCAGCAAGAAGGCAATGCTGTGTGTTTGGTGGGATCAGAAAGGTGTGGTGCACCACGAGCTTTTAAAACTTGGCGAAACCGTTAATACTGTTCGTTACCGACAACAATTGATTAATTTAAACAATGCGTTGATCGAAAAACGATCAGAATGGGTCAGAAGACACGGGAAGGTAATTTTGCTCCATGACAACGCACCTCCACACAAAGCAACACCGGTTCAGGATACCATCAAAACACTTGGCCGGGAGTTGCTACCCCTTCCGCCGTATTCACCAGACATGGCTCCTTCGGACTACCATTTGTTTTCATCGATGGGACACGCATTGGCTGAGCAGCACTTTGATTCCTACGAAGAAGTAGAAAATTGGATGTCTAATTGGTTTGATGCCAAAGAGGCACATTTCTATTGGCGTGGTATCTATAAATTGCCAGAAAGGTGATCAAAATGTGTAGAAAACAATGGTCAATATTTTGAATAAATTTTATTTTTATTTCCTTGTTAAAATTGGTGTTTTATTTTCACAAAATAGCGCTCATTTCATACCGGTAGACCTAGTATATCACACACACCTACTGTCACTTTTAGGCAGTGCTGGGGCAGGTACTGTTAGGCAAAGACCATCCATATACAAAACTACGGATGGACGATTTCGTGTCTAATGGATCATTCCATTTTCCTGAAGATTTATTGTTATGTAATACACAATCAACATGTCTACACATAATGGGATTTGATTTTTGCAAATAACAAACTGTTGAGCATTAAAGAGATTATTCTTCTCTAGATATGTGGATTTGTGTGGATTAAGAGTAGTCTTGAAAATCTTACCAAACATAAGAACAATTAAAATTTGACAATAATTGTGTGTGCAATTTCCTCAGGATCTTTGTTCTTAAAAGCTGGAAAATATGTGTGCTGAACTTTACTCCTAGTAACCCTTTGAATTTTAATTCTGTCATGGTCTTAAAGCAGCTGTCAGTCTTGTCACTAATAGTTGTAAATAATTATATTATGTATGCTGTCACTGTCAACGACTTTCACACCACACAGCAGTCAAGTCATATGCCATGTCAGAGACAAATCGAACTGAATAATCCTCATTTTTAAGAAACCCATTATAATTACCATTTTGTATGAAATAAATGTAATTTTTATACCATAATAGAGATATTAGTAGACACTACAGATTTCTATTTCTAAATGCAAGTAGAATTTGTTTATTAAAGGATGTTCCATACCCTAAAAATACCACTGAAAAAAATACATATTAATTACCCAAAAATCATTTCATCTTTCTCCTCAATAGACACTCCCAACATCACAAGAAAGAAAACACTCACCTGAAGTCATGTTTTCTTTACCAGGTTCTCTGAATCAACCTCTGTAACCTCTTTCTCAATAATGTCTCAATCGAGCGTGCGCTGGTGCTTTAACCTGTCCAAATGGTCTCCAACTTATCCAGAGCTGCTGCTCGCCACTTCGTGCATTCAGCCCGAAGAAAAACTGAGACTTGGCAGGTTTGTGTTCGCCAAAGACTTTAAGTCCTCGTTGATTGGCAGACTGATGATGCGGAAATTCGCGTCGGAAAGTTGCGGAAAAAAATATGAAAACTTAACTTTTATTCGAGACGAAAGAGGGCGGCCTCTTCTCAGCCCTACTGAGTCGGTTACTTTCAATGTGTCCCACCAGGGGGACTATACAGTGCTCGCTGGGGAGGTGGACAGTGATGTGTTGTTGGGAATCGATGTGATGAAGTTAGAGTATACTGGGGGAAAACCCCTATCTGAGTTCTTTAGAATCATGGACCGGAACTTTTCCACCATCGAATGGGGACAGATCTACAGTTCCTCAGACCAACTCAAGACCTTTTGCCGGCTGTGGTCCTTGAAGGAGAGCTACACTAAAGCTATAGGGCTGGGGATAACTGTGAAACTAAACGAAATTAGTTTCCAACTTACGTCGCCATTATCAATGAATAAGTCTGTGTGTAATACCAAATTGTTTGTTAATGGACGGGAAATGGTAGAGTGGCGTTTTAGTGAAATTCTATTAGATGAGTTCCACTGTGTGGCTGTAGCTACCAATAAGGAGGTGGCAGACGTTCGATTCAGAGAACTTAACTTTGGAGGGTTGATGCAAAACGCCAGGCCTCTGCTGCCTCCAGATGAGGGTTATTGTTTGGAGTATTTTAAAAAGCCTGAAAGACCTGTGTAGCTTTTCTTATTTGAGTTTCTTCTTGATTATTGCAGTAAAAAAAAATGTTTGAAGTGTGTGAAATCTTGAAAGCTTAGAGATTATTATACAGGGTTGCAGAGAGGTCTGCCTTAATACCTCAAAAACTATTATAATCTAAAGATTGAAGAAAACCTTATCTAGGGGATTGAGAAATTGGATAAGAACTTATCTTTTCCTATCCAAACAACCCGAATCTAATCACCCCATAAAGGACAGTAATGTGTATAAAGTATTTTAAATTTGAACTATCCATCTTTGTCCACTTCTCGCTGAGATCATTGTTGAGTATGTTGTATAGGGAATTTGCATAAGGTTGCTCAAATATGAGTTATTTTTAAAATAATTTGACGGTTTGGAATATATCTTTTAATAAACACAAATGTAGAAATAGGTCGTTGTTTCAATGTTTCTAGTATTGATCCGTGTGTACCCGTTCCAGAGTGACACTGCATGCTCAGTGTCCTTAGTTTTAATCAGATTTGCATGTTTATGTGTCCTTAGCAGAATTTATTTTTCTCTATTGAAATTTTACGTTGCTACGCTTGAAAAATCATCGATTCAACAACAGCAATGAAAGGGTACATAAGTTCAAAGTTCAAGACGTAACATTTGCTCCTTTCCATCAAAAGGTAGCAGCGCGTGGAGCGCCAAAGACAATGATTTTGCGCAGTATCTCATTATCGACCTGGGTCAAGTAATGAACGTGACTCGAATCTGGATTCGGGGCAGGCCGTTCAGCAACGAGTACGTCATGGAGTACCAAATCAGTTACGGTACCAACGGTCAGGATTACGCCTTTTACCGGGACTCCGAGGGTGACATTCGGGTAGGTAAAACCTCTTCACAGCTGCCACTGTGTGCTTCGAAGGAGTGCGGAAAGATGAAGCGAATAATCCTGTTAGTTGCGTCGCTTAAACGCTTGTATATAATCCAGCTTTTAGTGTGGTAGATTGTCACTAATTCTGTACTTTTTCTTCTTTTAACTACTAACTTTTCACCTCCTTCTAACCCCTTTGAAACAGGTGGTTCGGCGTGGACCCCGAAGGAGAGCACATACTTTGAGAAGTTGGTGGTCGACTTGGGCGGGCGGTTCGAGGTGCGTTCGATCGCGACCCAAGGGCGAAAGATGACCGATGAGTATGTCACCGAGTACATCGTCGAGTACTCGGACAACGGCAATGATGGGTGGAGGGCGATCCACGATGGCCAGGGACAGATAGAGGTGGTTATTAGGGGTTTGGTTGTAGGAAGAATTGGTGTGATGTAGGGTAATTGCTTAGAATTGACGCAATAACAGTTTAATCGTGAGCTTTTTATTGGCAGTTCACAATAATTTTCTCTTACGCACGCTGTTTAACTCGGCTAACATATTTTCTTTAAATTTAAACCCCCATTTTTATCGAAGCAGGTGTAGGGTGTCCGAAATAAAATACCTCACCATCTTCTCTGGATGTTAGATTTTTAGAAAATTGTTAAAAATACATTTAAAAAATCATATAAAGATAGGCATCGTCAGCACAGCTGTCTGTATATCGCTGTCAATAAAATAAGCTCGACAATGCTAATTTTTATATATAAATTTAAGATATTTTTAATGTGTTAGATGTTCCGCGGTAACGTGGACGGTGACACCGTGCATAAGAACGAGTTTGAGGTGCCCATAATCGCTCAATGGATCCGTATCAATCCCACGAGATGGCGCGACCGTATTTCCATGAGGGTAGAACTGTTCGGCTGCGAATACAGTAGGCATTTGTCACCACTTACTGTCAATTGCACATCGTCAACATAAGCTTAATGGCATTATCAGCCCCGCTTAAGACAAATAATGCATACAATAAACGTTGTCAAGTTAAGCTTAAACACTAAGCTTGTATGTTGGTGCAGCTGGCAGTTAGAAGGACCGATCATATTGTTGAACTTATAGATGCGCGTGATATGTACTTCAACGGTACCTCCCTCCTCAAAATTGACCTGCTCAGAGATCCCATTGCCGCCTTGCGGGAAACGATCAAATTCAGGTTCAAAACGGCCACCGCCAGTGGAGTTTTATTGTACAGCAGAGGCACGCAGGGTGATTATATCGCTTTGCAGTTGCGCGAAAATCGCATGCTACTTAATATCGACTTGGGGTCAAAAACTGTCACCAGTTTGAGCGTGGGCAGTTTATTGGACGACAACATCTGGCATGACGTAGTTATTTCCCGCAACAGGAGAGACATCCTCTTCTCTGTGGACAGGGTGGTTGTGCAGGAACGCATCAAAGGCGATTTCAATCGACTGAATTTAAATAGAGACGTACGTAAACAGAGAGGCACGATTTTTTAATTCCCAGCCCGCAAGTTTAAAGTGATTTTTCAGTTCTTTATCGGAGGAGTTCCCAACATCCAGGAGGGTTTAGTGGTGGTCCAGAACTACACTGGATGCATCGAAAATCTATACTTGAACTCTAGCAATGTGATCGAAGATGTTAAAGATGCCTTCGAATATGGAGAGTCGTATAAATATGAAAAATCTAATGTTCTCTATGCGTGTCCGGTATGTAGTGTTTTCTAGTGTGATAAGTTTTTTCTTTCTCAAAATAACATTCAAATGTCACTTAGATTCTTAAACAACGATGTAATTTATCCCAACAATCAATTTGCTGCAATTTTTTGCCCCTGATTAGCTCAATTTCATTGTATGTGTGATCACATTGTGCAACTTACTTTCATAATCATCCTTTATTATAGGAGCCTTCGATAGTGCCGGTAACATTTACCAGTTCTAAGGCCCACGCTAAACTCAAGGGATATGAAGGGATGACTTCAATGGACGCCTCTTTCCACTTTAGAACTTACGAGAGCAACGGTCTTATGATGTATCACGCATTCTCATCTTCAGGACACGTGGCTGTATGCATAAAAATTTGGTTTTCGAATATCTTTGTCAAATTAAGAACATATTTAGGTGTACATAGACCAAGGCAAGTTGAAGGTTGAATTGATCACTCCAAATAACCCGAGAGTGGTTTTCGACAACTACGAGGAGACCTTCAACGACGGGAGGTGGCACGTAGTGGTACTCACAATCCGGACTAATGATGTAACCTTTAGCGTGGACTATAGACCCATGAAGACCACTAGGCTGTTGAAAATTGTCACTGGCGGAGTGTATTACTTCGCTGGTGGTGTCAGTTTCACTTTGAGTTATGCTAACACCGTTTTCCCAGGCATGCGCTTTAAATTTTAATAATCCAAGCGATACAAATGGTCGTTTTCACAGGTTTTGTTGGCTGCATGAAGAATATACGAATTGACGGTACTAGCGAACTACCCACTGATTGGAAGAAGGATCAACAGTATTTCTACGGCGAGCACATTATTTTTGACGCCTGCCGAATGACCGACAGGTACGTCTTAAAGATGATAGGGTAATTTAGAAAATCATTAGAGAAGAAAGTGTGGAAAACTTGCATTACAGATAATAGCTACAGCAGGAAATATTGATGTACGCACATGCAAATAACAACTTTCAATAGCGTATGCGCATTTCGCCATTTCCCATGTCTATTATTTGGCTGCATATGTTTTGAACTTGATTAACTTTTCTTCAACTGTAATCTACTCGATTAGGTGTTATCCCAACCCTTGCCAACACGGCGGCGTTTGTAAGCAGAACGCCCTTGAATTCTTTTGTGATTGCAAAAACACCGGATACGGAGGTGCTGTCTGTCACACTAGCATCAACTCCTTGTCGTGCCAGGCGTATAAGAACGTACAGGCGGTCGGTCAAAAGGCCGAAATCAAAGTGAGTATAATAATCTCAAAGGCTTTAAAACAGCGACATCATTTTTGTCAAAAAGACGTCACGTAAAAATAGAAGTCGATTAAACATAACAAAAAAATACATGGTAGATAATAAATGACCATTAACTGCAAACACGTCAATATTAAATTTCTATGTCCCATTTTGTCAGATTGATGTAGACGGTAGCGGTCCTCTTGCTCCGTTCCCCGTCACGTGTCAATACGGAGCTGACGGCACCGTTTCCACGATAGTTCACCATGGCAATGAAGCCACCACTCCCGTGGACGGTTTTCAGGATCCCGGCAGTTTCGTGCAAGACATCCAGTATGAAGCGAATGAAGATCAAATCATTGCCCTTCTTAACCGGTCAGTGTTTCACGTACTGTAAAAATAAGTAAATGGCAATGAGAGTTTTGATTTTAGTTCAACTACTTGCACGCAACACATTCAGTACGCCTGCAAGCAGGCACGATTGTTCAACTCACCCTCAGAGGAGCAGCGATTCCAGCCATTCTCCTGGTGGGTATCTCGCAAGAATCAGAAGATGGATTATTGGGGAGGGGGCCTGCCTGGATCCAGAAAGTGCGAGTGTGGTGTGATGGGAACCTGTAATGATCCCACCAAGTGGTGCAATTGCGACGGGGACGCCAATTATTGGCTCGTCGATGCCGGTGCGTTTTGTTTGTTTTTTTTTTGGTTCTGCTAATTTATTGATTATTTAGGTGAATTAAGCGAGAAAGACGATCTTCCGGTGAAGCAGCTTCGATTCGGAGACACGGGAAGTGCTTTAGATGAGAGAGAGGCGAGGTATACCTTGGGGCCATTAGTTTGTCGCGGAGACGACTTATTTGACAACGTAGTCACTTTCCGAATAGCGGACGCAACCATCGACATTCCACAATTCGATATGGGCCACAACGGAGATATTTACTTCGAATTCAGGTTCGCCAAGGATTGTTTTGAAGAAATTTTTTCAAAATCAAAGATACAAAAATACAGATATTATTGACTGGTTGAATTCAGCAGGGTTAACGGCTGAGATTTCTTACTATCTTTTAACGTTTGCAGGACAGCTATTGAGAACGCGGTACTTTTCCACGCGAAAGGTCCGATTGACTACATTAAACTGACCATCGTCAACGGGAATCAGTTGCAATTCCAGTATCAGGCCGGTTCGGGACCAATTGCAGTTATCGCTGAAGTGTCTTACAAACTGTCAGATGACCAATGGCATACAGGTAACGGACCATAAGCTTAAAATTGCAGGTTTTAGATTTTCTCAGTGTGTCAAGTTATTCGTGTTATTACTTTAAGCTGTAATATCAATTTCTAACTCTGTTTTTTTTCTGCGTTTCAGTTTCTGTGGAACGAAACAGGAAAGAGGCGATGATCGTGGTAGACGGTAGTCAAAAAGCGCAAGTGCGAGAACCACCGGGCCCTGTAAGAGCGATCCACTTGACCTCGGCCTTAGTCATCGGCGCCTCCACTGATTATAGGGACGGATTCACCGGCTGCATGCGTGCATTGCTTATTAATGGTAAACACGTAAATCTGAGGGAATTTGCGCACAAAGGGCTCTATGGGATCTCCGAGGGCTGCGTGGGCAAATGCGACAGCAATCCTTGTTTAAACAATGGAACTTGCCATGAAAGATACGATGGATATATGTGCGATTGCAGGTGGACAGCATTTAAGGTGATTGATTTCCTCCTATTAAAGCCACAGTGCAATTTTCCTTGAATTTTTTGCAAGAATTGCATTTTATGGTGTTTTAATAATGCTTAATTGTTTGATATAGAAATAATTGTTTCTATTTAGCACGAAATTTTTACATTCACTTGACTTTGCAGGGTCCCATATGCGCAGACGAGATCGGAGTTAACATGAAAGCCAACTCTGCAGTAAAATACACTTTCGACGGGTCTTGGAGATCTACAATTTCCGAGCATATTCGAGTGGGATTTACCACCACCAATCCCAAAGGGTTTTTGCTTGGGTTCTTCTCAAACTTAACCAAGGAGTACCTGACCATTATGGTGTCGAATTCTGGGCACTTGAGAGTGGTCTTCGACTTTGGTTTCGAACGGCAAGAGGTGATTTACCCAGACAAGCATTTCGGGCTCGGACAATACCATGATTTACTGTAAGATTTTGTTGTTTTCTTCCTGGTTGTGAGATAATTTTCTTGCGTGGTAGATTGACAAGGAAGGACGGCGGATCCACTCTGATGATTACAGTGGACAACTATGAACCCAAAGAGTTCAAGTTCAACATTAAGGAGTCCGCAGATGCACAGTTTAACAACATCCAATACATGTACATCGGGAAAAATGAGAGCATGTCGGAAGGCTTCATTGGATGCGTGTCTCGAGTGGAATTCGACGATATTTATCCGCTTAAACTGCTGTTCCAGCAGAGCGGGCCCGGAAACGTCAAAGTTCTCGGAGGTACAACAAATGGTCAATAGATCATTGTAACTATATTATAGTAAATTTGCGGTTCCAGATCCGCTTAATGAGGACTTCTGCGGTGTAGAGCCTGTTACTCATCCCCCGGATATTGTGGAAACCAGACCCCCTCCCATTGTGGACGAGGACAAAGTGAGGCGGGCCTACAATCAAACCGATTCGGCCATTCTAGGCAGTGAGTAAAAATTTTAAAAAAAACTGATAATTTCATATTTTTGTCGAACTGTTTTACGATATTGTGAATGATCTTTTTTTTACTTTTCCTGGGAACGAAATTTTATCGTTATGAAAAGGAGCACTGAAAAATAGTTGACTCGATAACTTGAACACAAAAAATGAAGAACTATATTTAAATTGAAAGAAAATTATATTTCTTTTCCACAGGTGTCTTAGCGATTGTTTTCCTGGCTTTCGTGATTCTGTGCATCGTAATCGGGCGCTACATCCATCGTCACAAAGGCGAGTACTTAACACAGGAGGACGCGGGCGCTGACATGGCGCAGGATCCGGACGAGGCCGTGGTGCATGGCACCACCGGCCATCACGTGCAGAAACGAAAGGAGTGGTTCATTTAGTAACCCTCAAATCGGTTGTTTCGGCTAGATTCGGGAATTGAGTCGCGAGGGCGGTAGTATCACAACGTTTCGACGTGAGAAATAGTAATATAATTGTTATAATTGTCACTGTCATTTATGTGAAAATGTCACCTTTTGAAGTGTCTTATGACCTGTCACTTTCGCCCACATGCTTTGTCTTAATTTAGCGACTAATCTGAAAATGGATGGACCTAAAAAGTGGGATATATGTAGTAAAACTGCCTTGTCTTTAATATGATATAGGTTTCGTTAGAGATTGGGGGAATTCTCATAAAAATTAATGCACCTTTTAATTGATAAAGTGCGAAGCGAGCAAAGCCAGTAAATCTGACGTTAAATTTGACACAATATGTTGCCATTTTTGAAGTTATGATTTGCTACTACATAGTTTTTTTGGATTTACGTTTGGCAGCGCCTTTATCGATAATTTTAATTACCAATAAACACAAGCGTATAGACTTTTTTCAGGAATCGAAACGTTGTGAAAATGTCAAATTATTATGTGAGTAATAAAAAGTATTATGTGAGTAATTGATATCCAGCTTATATTTTCCGTCGAAGAACACTGAATTTTATCCAGATTTTCTTAATTTTCCCGAATCAACGAAAAGTTCATTAAACGGGATCTCATATAGTTTCGGTTTTGAAGGCCTAAGTAGTACAAGTTCGTATTTTTTTTCCGTCCATTTTATTTATTGCCGAATCTTCTGATTGTGTAGATTTATGTTTCGCATGACGTCAATTTGTATATAGTTCTAATAATTTTTATCTTATAGATTTTTTTACCACAAATGTACCTACTTATAAAGTGTAATGTGTAGTCATACATATATGTACAGCCTTGTTCAAAACGACAACTACTGCAACCAGAAATTCCTTATTCCAGAGTAGATTCAATCCTCCCAGGACCAGAGTTGGCCCTTTCAAAGAATGGTTGAATCTGTAAAGTAAAACGTTTCCGGAAATTGACGTATGATTGGTTAGACTTCACATGGCTGTACTGTTGATTGAACCATTTTGACGTCATTGGATCATCATGGAACGTTCTACTATACAGATTCAGGACTGCGATTAATCACATGAGTTAATTCTAATTTTGCAAGAATATCACAGAAATATGTGGTGGCTTGTCTTTATTTTCGTTTCTGATAGCCCTGCGTTGCTCGTAAATAGTGCCTTTGGCATTTTTAACGTTGTTTTACTGCAAATGTTTCCTTGCACGGGCGGTTTACTCATGTAGTATGGATATTTCAGTAGGGACTGTTTTTATATAAATAAAATAAAATAGAATTTCATAAATTCATTTGACTTTATTTTGGTTCCCCTCTTGTAGTAGTTTTCTTTACAGGTTGGCGAATGCAGTAATTTAAACTAGTTGAAAATTACAGCTCGTGTCATCGAATGTAGGAAGGGACATGGCTTACCTTATCGTATACGCTGTCCTGTGATTCTGGCCCTGCGAGCGATAATTTCAAAAAATTCACATTCACGACAGTGATGAAATGATGAATGCGTAGTTAATAACCCGACGTGACGTCATTTATATCCTAAGTATGATGAATTGTTAAGCTCATTATGTGCTAGATGGACGTTTAGTTCAGGGGAGATGTATAGATACCGCCATTATATAAGAATCCGACATAAGTTAGGTTAGAATTTTTATTTACATTTATCAAATTTTACCATTTCTTGATTTGCACCATATTCCAACAATATATCAACCCTAAAAAGTAATTTAATATATTATCGTGACCTTTTTTTCAAAAATAAACTTATTCATATAAACCTCAATCAATTTATCTCATAGCCAAATGATGGAGGGAGACTCAAAAGCAGGACTCCATAAGAAGAGGACGTGGAGTGAGATAAACAAATCTAGAAAGGAGGAACGCAGGAAATGGAAGGAAATTAACTTGGAGAAAAAATTTGAAAAACAAAGGGCGCAAAATGAAAAGGCAGAACAGGCCTCTTCGATTGCGGCCTCCTTGCAACCCAAATTCATATCCACTCTATCAATAGCAGTACCAGGCTCGATTTTGGAAAACGCACAATCCGCTGAGCTGCGCACATATTTAGCTGGACAGATAGCACGAGCAGCATGCATTTTTAAAGTAAGCCTTCATACAGAGCAATTCACGGGAAATGTCTGATAAAAGTTTTAAAGAGTCATTTAGATCATATTTTATCTTATTCAAAGAATTTTGTAACATGTTCAGTACCATTTTGGATACACATTGTTAACACATGGGTTATCAAAAAAAAAAGTGTTCAAAGCTTAATTTGTTCTAGGCAGTGTGTATTGTTGAAGCATACAGTTCTAATGCTTTTTCTCGATTTTTCAAATGACAAGTTTTCCATTAAGTTGTGTTCCAGAAACACTATTGAAATTAGGCTCCTTTCAATACTTTTTCTCTCATTTTTCCTTAGGATGTTGACAATACATGCAATATATAATAGAAGTAAAATTTAATTTATACATCTATTATACTCAGGTAGACGAAATAGTAGTGTTCGACGACTACGCCGACGAAGCCAGTGCCAAGAAGTCGCGATTTGATCCTGGCGATGGCTCAACAGAGTCAAGACATTCCTGCGTACAATTGGGTAGAATTTTGCAGTACTTGGAGTGTCCACAATATTTGCGGAAACACTTCTTTCCCATTCACAAAGATCTGCAGTATTGTGGTTTAGTTAATCCACTTAATGCTCCTCATCACTTGAGTATGAGAGACAAATTTGTTTTCAGGTAGGCAGAGATAGGGTATTCTTACATGGTGATTCATAAAATCAAAACCAAAAACATCAGTTGCACTCACAATTAGTCAAAATTGCTATTCAAATATCATAGTCAATGTTAAGATGTGACAAATTGGCGAACGAAAATTATGTATGTTAATCAAAGACAATAAAAAAAGAACATAGTTTTATCTCACTTTTGGGTGCAATATCTTTGACGTAAGTGGTCATTTTGGACTCTTATATCAATTTAAAATGGTCACATCTTCGACTGTCAGTACCTACAAATGCACAAACTTGGCAGCATTAACAGTTTAGACTGACATTGTTCTTGGTCACCATTTTAAAGCAGTCCAGTATAGCATACGCAGTTATTAATATTTTTTCCAGAGAAGGAGTGGTTTTAGATATGCCAGTGAAAGCCGGTAAAGGTTCAATTGTAAATGCTGGCTTACTGAAGCAAGTCAGGGTTGATAAAGTTCTAGTGCCAGGTAAAGAATATTAAAAAAATTGGTTTTAAAATAGTAAACAAAATGTATTTTTTAAAGGTATTCGTTGCACTGTTAAATTGCTACCTCAAGATCAAAACTCAAAGAAGCTTAAAGGAACTATTGTCTCTCCCAGCTTGCCTAGGAGTGAAACTGGTATTTACTGGGGCTATAGTGTAAGAATAGCCAATTCACTGAGTAAAGTTTTTTCTCATTGCCCTTATAAGAAAGGGTAAGACCTTTAAGTCCCCTGGGGGAATTGTTCACATGTAGAATCTGTACTATTGAAATACAGGTATGATCTGACTATTGGAACTTCAGACAAGGGTACTTCAGTGGACGAATTTACATGCCCTAAGTACAAACATTTACTCGTAGTTTTCGGTGGTTTACACGGATTGGAAGCAGCCCTGGAGAATGATTCTGTTCTCGATGCTGATGACCCGAGTTTACTTTTTGACAGCTATTTAAATACTATCCCTGAACAAGTATTTTTTAGTTATATGGTGTTATAATAACGTAAAAACTGGCGTTTTTAGGGGTCAAAAACCATTAGGACCGAAGAAGCTATACTTATTAGTTTGACCGCCTTGAAGTCTAAGCTGAAACCTGAATTTAAGAGCAAAACGTTCGAGAAAAAGAGTGACGATGTCTTGGAGACGGCATCGGACAATGGGCCTGAACAAAATGAGCTGAAAACACAAGGGAATGATGATGATTTGAGTAGATTTGACTCAGATTAATTGAAATACCTTGTACAATAAAAATTCTCGCTCAAAACAAGAGAAATGTTTTTTTATCGATGGTTTTTAAGCTAACAAAGAATAACAACTGTTTTATCCACAAAAGCAGTGGCGTAACACACCCTTTTCAATCTTAAGATTAACAGAAAATCACTGAATGGCTTCAAATTTTAGATGATATGTCAATACCTTTAACGCCATATTTCTTCTACACTCTCCAACTATTTGTAATTCAGTTAATTATCAAAGAGTGACGTATGAGATATGAGAATCAGAAGATTTATAAAACCAAAATCAAACTTACAAGATTAGCCAATGGGTAACGGGATCCATCAACAAATGATTAATTGATTAATGGACACAGGTGTACTAGAAGGGGATAAAAACATCAAGGAAAGATATCACCAAAACACAGCAACTTAATCCCCTTATAATTTATTCAATTATTGCAAATATATTACATGTAATATTTGACCACTCCGTAACAAATCTAAAAGTCAACATATAAAAAATAGAATGTAGAAGAGTTCGTAACGTAACGCTTACATATTGAAAAACGCTTATAAATGCGGTGTAAATTGATAACACGTGTGTCCACTTCGCTCCTAATTTACTCCAAGGAAATGCATCTTTATCAGATAAAAATCAGTATAGGAACGAATGCAGACAGAATGAAAAACCCGCAAATCTACACTTCTGCTTTAATTCGCTTGATGTGGCAACAAGCAATGATATTTTCCCCCTAAGAAAAAATTGTCTAAAAAAAGGCCCAAAAAACAATACATAACAAACGCCCATGTTATGGGTTACCCTGTACAACAACTCTTAAAACGAACGTTTAAGTATACACGTAGGGAACAACCTAAATTCAAAGGACAACGCTAATTATCCGTTTGAATTAACTCTGTATAATATAGTCAATCTTAATATGATTGTTAACAATTTACCTACCGCCAGTTAGGATTTGTATGTATGTGTACCTAGTATTCTTAACCGTTAACAATTCACCTAAGGAATGGACCGCAAGGGGCCTTCGATACTCGCAAATTAATAATCAAAAGTAAACCACTGGCGTGTGTCCTTTTGCGGCCCATTTAATTTATATAGTTGTATTATCACATATGCATGCAGACTTAAACATTGCATTTATGAATTGAGCTTTCGACAGTTTCCCGCAGACTTGCCATTACTGACCGCTGATCGCAGGCTCCTGTTATAGCGGTCCCCGCCACAATCATGTTAGCACCAGCCTGAAAGCCATATTTCTTATGGGTACATCACATCTCATAGGTACACAAGATTTTGCGAGAAAATTATTTACCTCAGCACAGGCAGTAATTGTATTTAAGCCTACTCCACCGTCCACTTCAATATCGAGCAGGGGATAGTTATGCCTCAACCATTGAACCTTAGGCATCATATCGGGCATGAATTTTTGACCGCCAAAACCTAAATATTCAATCTTTAGATGTTTTGACGGCATCGTTCAAAGACAGCTCTGGTATACTATCTTATAGGCATTCAGTATAAAGGAACAAAAATACTTTATGCACTAGTTTTCCCATAGAAAATTCTCTAAAAGTCAAAGTTTGTAATTTTCACATACTTCTAGCTACCTTTGACCATAAGTAATTCACAAATGTTTTTTAAAACTTTCACCCCAGATTTTATATGGGATTTTATCAAGAACTTAAATGGTTTCTATTCCCAGCATTTATGTGTTTACCTGGCTCCACTGTCATTATCAAAATCATATCGGCATGATCAATGTATTGTCTAACAGCTTCAATTCCAGTGCCGGGCTTCAGAGCCAATCCGACTTTCATCCCTGCCTCATGTACTTTACGGCATATTGGAAGCACGTCTTTTATTACTGGTTCTATGTGGAAGGTGTATTGGCTGACGCCTGCATCAGCCATAGGTTCAATCCACTGCAAAATTATATTCCATATCTAATTGGAGATTAATCCCATTTGAAAATAATTAAAATCCTCTATCAATAAATTTTCTAATTTTGTTGCCAGGGAAACATGTGCTTTTTTCCAAGTCTTGCATTGTGTTTTTGTGTACTTCCGCTTTAGGGTACGGTTGCGGACCCATGTTAATATGAACTCTACAATTTTTCAAGGATTCATCCCTTAAAGTTTGGCTACATACTTAATTAACACCCTGTATAATATAAAAATGTATTCAGGGTGTTCCAAAAAGGGTGTGCCAAACTCAAGGAAGTTATAGAGGACATTGCGGTAAACAATTTTTGCATAGAAATCTCTGGTCAAAAATGAGGCGTTTTGGCTCCAGAGTCGTTTTTGTTCAAGAACGAAATATTAACTTATTGACACCAAAATACTCCGATATTTATTTCATTTTTATTAAAAATAATGCAAAATAAAGGTTCATAGTAAGGATCCCCAACCCGATTTCAGGTCTTTTAAACATTGAATCGCGTACCCGTTGTAAAATGTGCGGATCTTGCTGTACGAAAAGTTTCATACACTAATGACTTAATGTAATTTCGGAGGAAAAAAATCCAATGGGCTTAAATCGAGACTTCGCGCTGGCTACTTGGTCCGCCTCATCCGATCTATCGTCCATAAAAATGTTGGTTTAATTAAATGATCCAGTACAGTACGAGCAAAATATGTAAGTGCATTGTCAACAAAGTGTTTATTTTGTTTGTCTTTATTATATTCACATAAGTTGAATATGGAAATCTTTTGAACAAAAATAATTCTGGAACCAAAACGACTCATTTTTGACAAGGGATTTCTACACAACAATTGTTTATTGTAATGCCCACTATAACTTCCTTAAATTTGATACAACCTTTTTGGAACATTATACATATATGTCAGGTTTATAATTATTGAAAATAGGTGGGCAATTAAATAAGTAATTAAAACAATGGTTATTCAGGCTCATTCAAAAAGTAAGTATGGCTATCAAACTCACTTCTAAATGGAACTTTCGTTAAGAAAATAAAATGGACCTACCTGAGGATCACTGAAGAGGTTCCAAGGCCCCAACTAATAGGTGATTACAGTATTGTGTACAATTCAATTATGTAGGTGTTGGTGAACCAAAATGGTACTGAGTATGGTTAAGTCATATCAAACATGCAGATGCAAGCAGCAAGCAAACAGGATTAAGCAGAAACAAGGAGGCCTGTCGAGAAAAGTTATAAGGCTCGACAAATAGTGGCAAAGAATAAATGTAAAAAATATTTTCATGCAATTTTCCAGTTTAATAGTTTAAAATGGGTTGAGATGTGGTAGACTATGATGTTTTAGAAAAGAGGATGCAAACAAAGATGCTACATACCTGTGATTAGAAGGCAGCCTGACAGATGTTCACTATGTGGTCCACCCAATGGTGACATTTTTCCCAAATTAATTAAGTGTTTAGCAAAAAAATGACCAGCTCTTTCTAAAATAATAGTCAACAAGGGCTATGAAGAAGAGCAAGCAAGAAATTGAACATAGTGGGATGTTGTCAATGCTGCCAAATTTATGATTGAAGGCTACCCACACTATATTCTTCTGCAAAACTGTTTTGATCAGCTGAGGGTATTTGAAATTAGTTTTCAGAGCTTTGAAATCTTGAATCAATCAGAAGCAGTAAGTCAAATATGTGATTGTCCAACTATCAATTGATATTTTCAGCCTTCAAAAAGGTTATTGTAGCCATGATTTGAGAGTTTAGATGAATTAAAAAGCTAAGCAAATAAAATCTGTATCACTATATTGCTAGTTTGGTGCTTGGTTCCCCTTAGATAAACAGTGTTCATATGTTAAGAATATTCTCTATCTTTAATTAAAATCAACCTCAAATGTATTGAACATGAGATTAGATAAATGTGTCTTAGCGTCTCTGAATTTACAGTTGCATGAGACTGCCACTACATATATCTGTTCTATTCTTTATTTAACAATTGAAAACGGGTTTGAAGGACACTTAATAGGAACGATTTACTAGTATCTATGAATGAAATTTTTTTGTATTTATATAATTATTTATGGCTGAAAATTTGAACCTAAAGGTTTGTTTTTGGAAAAGTTACTTAGGTTATTTTGATTAGCATGTAAATTCTGGGGTTCACATTTTTACAGATTTAAAATGCGTTAGAGTCAAGTAACCTAATGTTAACAATACTTTATTAGATCAGTGACGCGAGTAACTTTTTGAGAAACCTTAACAAACACCATACAATAGTGGCTTCTGACATGTTACCTTTTGTGGCTCTTGGACCATCATATGCGTCTCAAAAAAGGCGTGGGGTATCTTTTTCCTGAGGCATTTAACTACGGGGTGGCCGAACGAAAGATTGGGAACAAAGTTACCGTCCATAACGTCTAGGTGAAGGTAGTCCGCCCCGTTGTCAAGTAATCTCCTCGACTCCACATACAATTGGGACAGGTCCGCGTTCAGTACCGAGGGCCCTATTCTGCATTTTACTGTGTTTTTTTGCATATTTTTATTTAAAAAAACGAAACCAAAGAGGGGTGACCTACAAGCTAAAACTAACCTAGCTTTTAGGTTCTTTCAATTGACAGTTTTCTTTCCGGGTTTTAATGGCATCTTGTCATGTTAGCAACGTTCGGCCAAATGATTAATCACGTGTGCAAACACTCTAACCTTAAATATTAAAGAAGCGTAGAACACTGATTCTGCTCATTTGACTGAAATGTCAAAGAATAGTATTTTCGACTATTTGGTAACGCATGCGAACATTCAATTGGTGTAAGTTGAATACACTTGTCCCAATATCCATTTTATACCAAAAATATGGTAAAGAGTTATTATTAACGTATTTAGAACCTCCGTTAATACTATACTTGGTGTTATAGCATAAAAACTGTATCACTATATCTTAAACAAACCAAATACAGAGTGTGTTTCACATTAAAACTTTTAAAGTTGGCGCTACTCTCGTCGATGAGCGCAGTATTAAGACAGATGTAGAATTGAAATCGCTTAAATCTTGACGTCTTACTGACGTCAAAAAGATGGACGTAAATTACAGTCCACTAACGTTAGTTTATTGACGTGAAATTAATGTCGGTTTACGACCAAAATTAGAATTTTGCCATTGAAACACCTTTGCATCATATAGCTTTATAAATTTAAAAAATCGAGAAAAGTACGTCACTGCAACGAATCGCAAAGACACTTCCCTTTACTACATCCTTAAACAACCAGTTTTATTCCAACTACTTGTCTTAATATTTCTTAGTCACGTTAGTTTTATAACGTTTTTACATCATCAAGAAAATCACGGCATATTGACGTCATTTTCTAGGCACCGATCTCAATTGAGTAGCACGACCACACACTAACGTCATTACTACGTCAGCTAGCTGCTGGGGCAACACCAAAAAAAGAAGTAAAGAGCGAGAAATCGGTTTCTTTGGATACGAAAACTTTGAAAACGTGCTTGAGTACACATAAATCCTCACCTTCCTTAGCGAAACGAACAATTTAGTAAAACGACATATTAATTGTTAAAGTCAATTTCTCTATTTTTAAACCTCGTGTACAGAACATTCGTCCTATTCGGGTAGGGTAACTGCAACCCACATGCCAACGTGACCGCAAATTCTGTTCGTTTCATACATTTCGATTTATTATTATGAATTTCATTGGACGCAACGTACAACTGATTTGGCAAATAATGGTTAATCTTTTAATAATTTGAACCGCTGTCCCTTGATTTCGGTCCACTGCAAAAACTGGATTTGAAACTGTATAAGTGATGGCTCTTCGAGTAGTCCTGACCGTAGGAGGGTCAGTACTACCGTTAGAGACTGAAAGCATGCCATTCTATGCTGGTAAACCACAGAATAAATTTCCACCACTGGCTCCACAGAATGAATTTTGTGGAGCTCTACAGTATGTCCACAGATAGAGGGCCCAAGAGGACAAATGGACAACAAGTCATTTTTGATAAAGTCTCCGCTTCTTGAAAAAATACGATTTACGAAAATAACTTTGAACTTTTTTATTCAGGGTGCCTAAAAACTACGAACACATGAAATACTATCAAGAGTAAATTACCTTTACTTTTCATTTTGGAGCAAAATGGCACATAAAAAACAGATTTCAAATCCTACCCAAAGTTTACATACAAGATTTTAACTGAGAATTCCAAGTTTTATTTTTCTTTTAAAATTCAAACAATTTCTAATTTATATATAAAAACACCCTGTATGAAAAAGTTCAAAGTCGTCTTTGTAAATCGTATTTTTTCAAGAAGCAGAGACTTTTATCAAGAATTACTTTTTGTCGAAAAACGACATTTTTTGTCCATTTGTCCTCTTGGGCCCTCTATCTGTGGACATACTGTAGACGATGGTGCTCGTGTCACAACTTGACCTGTTTCTGGCCCCCCTTCACTGTCCAGTGTACTAATCTATTCCTCCTCGGGTCATCTACACTATTATGTCCAACGAACCGTTGGCCAAAGAGATTCTTTAATTTCGGAAAAAAAGCTTTAATATCAATATTTTACTTGCGACAGAGCCCTCCATATCAGTCGCAACACAAATCTTACAAATAAAACATTTAAACTTCGCGAATCCGTGAGGAAGCACGATGGTGAAGAGATCAAAGGAAAAGTAAGGCAAAGAAAGAGGCGCAGGCTCGAAGAACCCATTTCCGAGCTTGAGGGTCACTGGAGAATTCTTTCCTCTGCCAATTAGCGAAAAAGAATTCTCAGAAGAGAAGGGAAAAAAGGTCGCTCACCGGTCGAGCCTTGCCAAGGCTACCCTTTTTGGGTTGTTTTTCCAAAATTTTTCGATAAATAAAATTTAATTTCCTTCATTAACAAATCGTTAGCGGTATATAGTTATCCGACTAAGATCTTTTCATATAAATTCAATTCCAGTTTTCAATGGTTATTATTCGATGCGTTGAACCGGGTGCATGTGCGATATTCATCGGCGAAAGGATATTAAATGTCATTGGAATTCCATTAAAACATTTGTTAATAGCAATGGTATTGGATGATATCGGTGGTAGGTAGGAGCGTCAGATGGGGACAATGTGGGGCCAGAAAATGCGAAATAACGCAATTTCGAAACATTTTTTTACAATAATTGCTCTTCTACTGCCTCTCACATAAATGGCGCACGTTCGAAAATGGAAAATTTGAAGGAATTTATTGGTCAGAGACGATACGCGCGAGCGCGAGCGGTCTGGACCCCATGGGATGATGGAATTATTAACGTCACCCATCTCGATTCATCGACCGAATTAACGCCACCCGTCTCGATTTATCGGCCGAATTAACGCCACCCGTCTTAATTTATCGGCCGAATTAACGCCACCCGCCTCGATTTATCGGCCGAATTAACGCCACCCGTCTCGATTCATCTGCCGAATTAACGCCACCTGTCTTGATTCATCGGCCGATTAACGCCACTCATTTTAATCCATCGGCTGTATTAACGCCACTCGTCTTGATTCATCGGCCGTATTAACGTTACCCGTCTTGTTCCGCCGTCCATATCACCGCAGGACTGAGCTTTGGAAACATCACGATAGAGATAGAGAGTTGAGATTTTCTCTGGTTTAGGTGTTTCGAGATACATGGCGTATTCCTGGACGCGATGTTCCCACGTATCGTCTAATAAATGCTGTCGTATAACCAGCGTGGGATTCGGGCTTCCTTCCTCCTGCCATTAATAACTTAATCCGGGGGCTATGAGGGTGTATAGTGCTTCGCCGAGGCAGAAACAGATGTAAATGTAGAAGGCTGTGGGAATTCCATCAAAGTCTTTAGAAGGAAATGGGATTTAACGTGGAGCTGCTGACGCGGGTTGCTCCATTTTCAAAGCTATCGATTTTATCCTTAACTCGTCCCGTAAAACGGAACCTTTCACCAAACGAGAATTAATGGAGAGCGTGGAATACGTGACGTGGTGCCTGCAGCAGTACCTAGCTACTTACCACCAAACGTGGCAAAACCATGACGAGGAAAGTTATTTCTCGAGAACCATGTTACGACGAAAGAAATTCCTCTGGAAAAGTCGATCCAGACCAGACTTCTTGTGAACCGACTGCAGTGACGCAAGTTCCATCTCCAAAGCCATCGATTCCGTCCTTAACTCGTGACACATTGTCCAATAAAATGTAACCTTTCGCCAACAATTCTTCATATAAAGGACGTTACAAAGGATATAAGCGATATTGTCGAGCCTGACAAAGCAAAGGAGGAGCCCCTCAGTCCTAATGAAAGTCCCGCCCTTACGTAGGGAAGCTCTATTTTCAGCCCCGAACTGTTTACGAAAACAGTTGGTTCGCAGAAATCACGTTTTCATTTCCAGGAAAGTTTCCAAACGAAGAGTTTCCCGCTCAAACAAATAACACAATCACCAATTATCGCCTGTATTATTAGCGAGTACGTGTGTGAGCCGACTTTTTAAGGCGATTAACTTGATTGAGGCCCCAACAATCTCCTTTTATTACATCAATATCGCGACCCTGATAATTTTTCTTACAATCCGTTTTGTCCCGATTTTTCAAAGGAAGGAAATTTATTTTCTGAAACGTTTCAATCGGTCAGCTCCGAGAGAGATTTCCGCGACTTTCCTCGGGGAAAAGTAAGTAGGTATCGGTTCAGAACCACAAAAAGGGACAAATGGGCACTCAAGATTGCCGACAATCTTTATTGGATTTATCTGGATCGTACGTCGAATGACCGAATGGCAGCAGGAAAACTTTTAGGAGTTTTGCTAATAAACTTTCATTACTGGCTTGCACCTATTTTTTTTTGTTCTCTAAGCACTGGGAAATGGCCCGCGAAGGACACCGAACATGAAGAACGTGCTTCAATGGAGAACGACGAAGAGCTGGTTGAAGTTAAGCATCAGCAACAACTATCCGAATAATGCTAAGTTAGCGTTAACGTAAATTTAAAAAAAAAGTAGAAAACAGCGGCGTAGAATAATGGTTGGCAACTCGATACGTCGCGGTTTGCAAATTTGGAAAATTATTTGGAATTGTCCATTTCCTTGCGATTTACAACTCCGATTAAGGACTAGGTGTCCCACTGTTTCCTGTGGAATCAAGTTGATAATTTTTGCTGAGACAAAGAAAGAATGGGATTATAATTAAGCAGAATCGCAGTGGCGTAGATGGGTGTTCTTTTGGAATTAACATTTTTTTTTATCTACGTATCGAATTCCTTTCTGTGGAAATCGTCGACTCAGGTCCTAGTACGTCACTGCTTTCAGCCAAATAAAATTGGTAGTTTCTAATGGAAAAAAATGCTCATACTTCCAGTGGAGTAAAATTTGGTTTTCAGATTTGACACGCCACTATTTGCTATTAAATCAAATTGATCATTTTTCATTGACATGAAGAGAGAATGAAACTGTAGTCAAGCAGAATTCCAGTAGCGTAGAGTACGTTTTCTTCAGATTGAAATTACTGTAAACTCATTTCAAATTGTCTATTGTTTAAGGTTCCAATACGCCACTGTTTTCTGTTAAATCAAATTGGCAATTTTTGTCGATGTAGAATGAGTATTGCAGAAAAATCGTACAATATCTCAGTGGCGCCTACTGAATTTTCTTGAGATTGAAAATTTCTTTGAAATTCTTCTAATTTCAATATATAGTAAATTAAATTGTTTCTTTCAGATTACTTCAGGTTTCCCAAACAACCATGAGCCTTCCATTATAATTATCTATTATCATCCAAAATTCCATTTTCCCCTCAAGTTACGTATATGTTCACACTTTTCTTTACGTTAGTGCGGAACCGTTATTTTTTACACTGCTACAGAAAAATATTTGTGTTTTCCATTATCTCGAAACGGAGCGTTACCAAATAGGGGCATTATTTCGCATATAAAAATGAAATGAAATTTGAAATGATGGGAAATAACCGACGAGCCGCTACTGCGATCACTGGAAAATAATTCGTTTCACTTGTATCTATTGAAATTTCCAAAGCCGGGAGCTTTCAGCGGTCGAGCTTTTATGGGCTGAAAAGCAGAGGTACTTCGCTTTATTTCAAAAACGTATTACGTATAGTCAATGAACGAAACCGGAACATCTTTGATTCCTCAAAACTCGCGGACTTAAATGTGATAAATATTGAAACCTCTTTTGTTTCTTATATCCGCGTTTAGAAGATGCTGATGGGGAATATCACGAGTCGTTCATGAATAATATAATTACATAATGGCAGTGGTGTACATAATACCCGAACAATTCGGTGCTGTGCCCGAGGGCCTATAGGTATGAAATGGTCGTTGCTCATCGCTCAAAATTTTGAAACTTCCAAAGACGAAGCACGCCACCGATATTCATGAAAACTGAAAAAAAATCCATTGTTATTGTTTTTTTGAAAAATTCAAGGTTATATCAATAGGACTTAAAAAGGCAAAAGAAAAATTTGTCACATACCTCTGAAAATTTATAGGTGCTATAAAAAAATTCAGTACGCCTCTGGTTTTCATGGATTTGATTAAAGTTTTGGCAGCATTATTGCGTAATCAGGATCGTGCCGGGAAGGAACTGATAAATAAATAAAATACTTTTTTCTCGATATAAAATGTCATTTTATCTTACTATACAGGATGTTCGGAAATAACGTTGAAATATTTTAGGAGGTGATTTTAGAGATTAAATAATAAAAAAGTTCTTATAAACATACCCCAAAAATTGCTTCTTAAAGAGGCAAAATTCCCAAAAGCAAAGTTCTTTGAAGGGGAACTCTGAAGTTGTTTTTTTCGCAATATTTTCAAAATGCTTTGTGTTAAAATTATGAAATTCGATATATTTTAATAAGTTAAATTGGGAGAACTTTTTGTGTTAATAAATGCAGATTTTAGTCAGGGGCACATACAGTCACATACAGGGGATCTCCTACGTACATGTTGCCCTACCTTTTTTTGTCTGTGACATTTCGTAATTTTTGAAACTAAATTACTGACTCGCCAATATTTTTAAGTAAAAAAGGTCCTTTTATTTCGTCTCGTTAGGATAGACTGTTTTTCAGAAAAATGGGTTTTTATGACCCGATGTGTGATTACATGAACATTGAAATCTACGAAGAAAAAAATTAGAGGATGGAAGCCATTTTCAACATTTGTTATGAATAAGTGATAAATTCTTAATAATATTAGCGTTGTTATGGCTTGGTAATAAAAAAATATTTCTATTACAGAGATGTCTATTATGTATATTAAGATGCATTTAGATGTCCATGTAATCGTGTATCGGTTTATGAAACTCATTTTTCTGAAAAACGGTCTATCCTAACGAAATGAAAAAAGAGAACCTCTTTTACTTAACAATATTGGCGATTCAGTAATTTGATTTCAAAAATTAAGAAATGTCACAAAAACAGTTAGGGCAACGTTTACATGAGGAGATCCCCTGTATGTGACGTCCCTGAATAAAAAAATCTGCGATTATTAATACAAATACATTTTTTCATTCCAGCTTATTAAAATACACCAAATTGCATAATTTTAGAGCAAACCGTTTCGAAAGTATTGCAAAAAACACACGTTCAGAGTTCTCTCTTTAAGGTGTTCCAGTCTTTTTAAGAAACAATTTTTGGGCACGTTTATCAGAACATTTTTTATTATTTTAATCTCTAAAATCATCTCCCAAAATATTCTAACGCTATTTCCGGGCATCTTATATTTGGAAAATTTAAAATTTTGAGAAACTATTCAAGTACGCCATTGATTTACCTAAATATTGAAAGAGCATTATTTCGAGTTTCATACATTGACAAAGAAGAGGCCTACTGAGAGGCATAAAATTCAAAAGTAAAAAAAAATATTGCTTATTAGTAAAAATTTGGAAACTTCGTCAGATATTCGAAAAATGAAACATGCCAGTGATATTTATGAATATTTAATCCCAATTCGGGGTCGTATCAATAAAATTCATGGTCATACCTAAGCGAAACTAAAAATCATGTAGAAACGCCGTAGAGAAAGTTGTGGTTTATTTATTTATTTATTTATTTATTTATTCATTTATTTTTAAGTTTTGAAAATTAAGTAAATAGGTACGCTACTTTACATCGAACCGTACTTTTTGCTAGGTGCGCCACTGGTTTAGTTGATGATAGTGGGGAATATGACTAGTCGGTTATGAAAGATAGACTTACCGGGGCTTTTGTCTGAATTTTTCCGGGTTACGTATAACACGGGCCTCGTGCAATGCAACTCATCTTGCTTTTTTTGTCTGCACTATTTAAACATTTATGAGTCCTTTTGGGCTCTTAAATGAAGTTTCTGTCCCTTTTATGCAACCCGGAGGAGATGTTTCCATTCCGGCAAAGGCAATTTATGGGTGGTAAAGATAGGACACGGTTTCAATAGAATAACTAATATTTTCGAATGGCATCTCACTACAAGGGATTTTCCTTAATCCAAGAAAAAAAATTAGGAACTTGACGTGTTCAAAACAAAACGGAGTTTTTCGAGGGAACAACTCAAGGCCGAACAGCGTGATTAAAAGCACAGCCCCCCTCAGGCTTGGTGCTTAGGAAAATATACTCTCGTACAAAAATGAAAAAAACCCTACTTTTTATGCCCGTAATCCTTTGTTCTTTGGGTGTGAAAGACTTTAAGTAAATTAAAAATGGTCTTTCTAATTTCGCTTTGTTTAAAAAACAAGGATTTAATAAGAAAAAGGCTTGTTTCTTGTTGCTAAGAAAAACAACCGAGACTATGATTTGGAGATTGTCAGACACGAACAAAAAAAATGGAAATAATGTAATGAATTTTAGATTAACCTGAACTGAACATCAAAAGAACCTGAAATGGACGTGTGAACATTTTTTTTATATCCGAAAGTGGAAAAGTGCAAATTTCCACATTTTTTTCCGAAGGGAGGGCTATGGCCGAGGTGGGACTTCCCGTTTAATATGAATATCTAGCCGATTTTCGAAGAACAGTTAAATACAAAATTTTACTTTAAATGAAATTTAATGTACACAGAGTCTTCTGCGGTAAAGCATAACTTTTTTTTGCACGGGACCTTGGCCATGGAATACAGGAACCTGTTCGGGTTATGGATGAGTGCTTAATGGATAAGTTCAATTAGTTGAAGCGAGTTAAATTGGGAAGAATTTGGAACTCAAGAACATATCGTTTCAAAATTTGAAAAACGTTGACGTCTTTCGGAGGTGTTCGAAGAAAACTGAAATTGTGGAAAAATCGTTTTTATTAGGGAAAAATAAAAATGTTTTTCCTCTTCTACAGCGTGAGCTTTTCATTTTCTACAACGTGGCGATGTCATATTTGGAATCCGACGTTTCGATTTTCGACACCCATCGTTAACTTTCTTTTTTCTTATGGGCGTCATCTTGGTTTTTCACATTTTTGAATTCTGCTGTATTTTGATTATGATAATGTATCACATGTTAAGGTTCAGTGTTGCAGTTTGATTCAATAGAAAGCCACCGGAAACATTGGAAAACACTCACAAACATTGAAAAATCTAAACCGCTTACGGAATTCTGCAGAATTTTTTTTATAAGAATCCGTTTTTACTTTTTTAATATTTTGTTAGATAAACTAAATACACGGGGTGTCTCAAAACGCAGAATTTTCAAAAGCACTCTGTATCTACAAAACAAAGATGGCTACGGCTTTTCTGTCACTGTCAGCCTTTGTTTCACAAAAATCGAGTTCGGCATTGCGAAAACTGTTTTTCTCTAACTTCAATGAAAAGTGAAATTTCTCACATTTACGATCCCTATCTGTATGAGACGTTAGCTCACAAATGCATGCGGTAAAGCCACTTTGTTGCACGCTCATAGATGCGGTAAACAGCAACTGTGTAGGGAAATAGCTCTCGTAGAGGCTCATTATGGTGGAGGATATAATCAACAGACCACTGGATAAGGTGGTCAATTTTTTTTATTGAATATATGAGAGAACACCTTGAACTTTTGATGAATAAAATTTGCGGGAAGCGGGGGAGGAGGGTACCTATACCTAGATAACTAAACCAGGGAAAATAAATTGCCTGTGATTCCAGATAAAGTGCCCGTGGCGCAGGCGTTCGCATCCTGGATTCAAAATCAGGCCCATGGAAAGCGCTTCGCGTCTCACTTGTTGGGGGTCTACCCGCGCTCAAAGTTTCGAAGCGGGCCCTTATCATCATCGGGAAGTTTTCGCGCTGACGGAAGTTTTTATCTCTTCCACGGCATTTTGTTAATGGACAAAGCACCGTTTCTCCATAATGTAATAATAATAATTACAGGACGGGAAGTGAGTGAAAACGCACGCTCTAAAATATGGCTGCAAAGTTGCGATCTCATCAAGTGAGTGAATTATTTTTAGCTCTAAGTTTTGGAGATTTCGATCAATTCTGTTTAGACATATTTTAAATTTAAACTCTGGAAAACTGGCCGTTAAACACCCTTCTAAAGTATGTTCGAGCTGACAAATAAGGGTGAAAAATGAGGCTGAAAATAATTTTTAGCAAGACACTTATTGACTAAAAGAAAGATTACGATACTGCGTGGAAGTAAAGAATTTATACATAACGGACAACTACCTATTGTCCGCACTATCAGATGGTGTCACGTAATGGACACTTCCACGATACAAGAATTGATCATAAAAATCAAAAGAAGAACACCAGTATGTAAATACTTTCTATACTGAGTATGGCAATAGTTACTTACTTAACGAGTGTGGAAAGAGCTATTTTGTCGCACGCTGATTGAAGTTTACTGAATGACGCAGAGCAAATTCAGTCAGCAATTGAGAGCACTCAGGAAGAATTTTGACACTGACACATACTACTTTGATTTGCGAGTGGTAAAGCTCTTTACTGCACTCGTGCGGTAAAGTACAACTTTCGGGTCACAAATGCAAGCGGTAAAACTACTTTACTGCCCGCTCGTAGGGACAATCTGGTGCATTACTCGATGTTGTAAAGTCACCTTTCCGCAGTCATTTTTATTAAAACAAAATACTTATTCACATAAAAAATAATAACTCTATATGTGATTTCTTAACGATTCAAAATGCCATTTTTATGAGCTCATTTACACTATCTGTATAAATCTTTGATCTTGATGGTCTTTCATAATTCATATTCGAAGGGGCTAACACATTCTGAGACTCCCTGTATACATATAATCTTAAAATATTATATATCTGCGACGCTTTTCGTTTTTTTTTTTGGTCATAACACGCAGAACTCATTATTCTATGTGGCATAATTTCATATCCAAATGGACAAAAATCTCATAAAACCTGTAATAGTGGTTCGCGAGATACTGCGAGCGTTCCATAATTTTGTTACACATTGTATACATATATGATGTAATAGGTCCTAGCAGGTATATGCAGCAGGAAAATCGCAATTTAAAGAGGGTTGTGTAACCGCGTTTATTCCGTATATACCTGCACGAGTGGATGCTAATATCGTTTCCATTAAGCGATGGCCAAATCGGCTTTAAGCAGATTAACCCGGTGATCCAATGAAATCCCCGAATTACCCAAAATTGTGTCTTGCCTGCCGGTGTACAAATTTGCTATATTAATGGAAAACCCTCTTGGCTATCCCGAAATTGGGCCAATGGACCCCTTCAAACGAATAGGTTTGTTTAGATAATGATAAAAATCCCTTTTCAAATCGGCAGTTTTGCCAATATTTCTCTCAATATTTCTGAAAATTAAATATACGTTTTTTTCTATTTTGTCTTTTAAGTTAGAAATAGCATTATAAACGGATTTAACCGAAACGTTCTTAAGCGTCTCTTAGAAGTCCTTTTTAACAATGTTGTCCTTTTGTTTCCATTTCACTCCGTTTCCAGGGTATTAAGTGAAACGTTAGCTAGTTTTCTATATATTTCTCTATATTTAATTGTAGCAAAAAACGAAAAAGAAATCGGTATTTTAGGGACGTTGAGAACATGATTGGCGACATTATTTTACTTTGCAGTCATTCAACGCACCCAATCTTTTGATGTTAGAAGTGAAAAATTATTTTAATAATTAAAATAAATAAATTAAAAATAAGTTTTGACGGACGAAATGCAGCACAAAAGTGGATTTCAAGCGCATTTGTTGAAAATAAGTGAACGCCCACTATATTTATAATGTAAAATCAGCAACTACGGTTGAAATTTCAATTTCATCGCACCTATTCATTCTCACTAATATAAAAATTGTCTGGTTCAAAAATTCAAATTCAAGGACAGTGACAGAATCATGACATAAAACAGAATTGCGTAATCGCTCTATATACAGGATGTCTCATAAAAAACGGGTAAAACTTTAACTGAGTTATTTATGAACGAATTCTGATAAACCAAAAACAAAATAAAATGATATTGTTTAGACCACTAAATGTCAAAGTTGATTTTTTTTAACTCAACTTCTGCTTCAGATGTCAACTTCAGAATTTTAAATAAAACTGCGTATTTTTTTTGCCTTTTTTAAGAACACTTTTTTAAATTTGATGATGTATGGTAAGTTAATGTTAAAAAAATTTTTAACTGAAAAAAAATTGAATCAGCGTGGGGCGACCTGAGTTATCCTGTGATTATCTGCATTTTATTCCATGTTATCCTGTTACATTATCCTGTACAAAGATTCCTGGTGTCATGGACAAGTGGAGCCCATTAAGACCCAACGAGAAGCGAAACGATAAAACCGCCGGCTAGTTCACCAGACCTATCTCTGTTGGATTTTTAGCTATAGGGCTACCTTTAAAATAGACTTTATGTTACTCAACCAGAAAATGTTGATATTTTAAGATAGGGAATTGTATATGTTTCTCAGCAAATTGTATCAAATGCCATTAGGAATGCCATGCATGGTGTAATCAAAAGATATCAATTATGTATAGAACACGATGGTAGTCAAGTCGAGCAATATTTATAGAAATGATATTTTGTGAAAATTACGGAGAAATATGTTGTTAAATGTAGAAAAAAATCCTATTTGTAATGTTGAAAGCATTGTATTAGTGCTTAAAGAAAGAACATTTTTCAATTTTTTTTAAGTTAAAAATTGTTATAACATTAACTTACCATACATCATCAAATTTAAAAAAGTGTTCTCACTCAAAAAAGGCAAAAAAATACGTAGTTTTATTTAAAATTCTAAAGTTGACACCTGAAGCAGAAGTTGAGTTAAAAAAAATCAACTTCAACGTTATTTAATAGTCTGAACAATATCGTTTAAGTTAATTTTTAGTTAATCAAAATCCGTTCATAAATAATTGAGTTACAGCTTTGCTTGTTTTTATGAGATAGTCTGTATAGGACGTACATAGATGTTATGGTGATATCACTTCCTGGGGTTTCTTCGCCACGGATTAGTGCCTAATTTGTCAAAAAGAGCGGACGAAATTGTAAAAAAGCAATGCGACATACATTTCTTCTAGATCGTTAGATATAACTATATTTTAAGTTTGAAATTTTTAGTGTTTTCATTGGAAAACGGTAAAAAATCCGATTTTCTTCCATTCACAAACCGTATTTCATTGATTTTGTGTATACTTGGCTGCTTATGATAATAGCGAGCATTAAAGCAAGTGATGTAAAAGTGTATGGTAGAAATGTACCATACAATGTGTTATATTTACCATGCAATGCAGTGTCTATTAAACCTCATTTTTTACCACATTTCACCGGCAACGGCGTTAATGTCGCGCTTGAACTCGGTCCTTGTTTTTTGCAGTTTTGTAACCCCCCCCCCCCCTTTTTTTTGGTGTAAATAAGGCATTATGTTTAAAATCTTTACGTCTCTTATGCTGTCACAAAGTGACACCTCAAGTGTCCAGTGAGGGGCACTAATGCAATGGCGACCATTTTTAGTGAAAAACCGGCAATTATTTGGTAGATCCAAATAACTTATAGATTTATTACCCTAATGTCAATTCCTCGCAATGAGTTGAAAGTGGTCACTTTACGAAGTCAATGAAACAGTGAGATTGGCCTAAAATTTTCGAAGACGCATGCGCGGCGCTTCGATGACGTTCTGTTACTTAAAAACTTACTTTTCATTTATTGATTCTATTTGCGTTAGTCCTGCACTGGTATAGATATTTATTAAGGGTTTTTATGGTTCTAGTGGCTCCGGTGATAACATCAATAGTGGCTCTAGTTTCTAATAGTGAAGAGTGAAATTGTTACAATTTAGGATGCTTCTTTAAGGCTGAAGTTTCGGAAGAGATTCTTTGATTTGTAACCAGTCTACTTATTCCACTCTTGCATCGGTGCTAATATTTCTAAAAGTTTTCACTGTACCAGTAGAGGAGTGGAAACGATTCGGTAACGGTGCATTAAAAAAAAAAAGAAAATGAAACGTCCGGACATAAAGAAAGCGCGGCAAAGAAAAATTCAAAGATAAGGAAAGCAAACATCTTCCGGCAATTTTCTACAATTTATTTCTGAGAAGCATGTAAAGTGTGCACGGGAATCTATACACTGTTTCCATTTTGTATGCGGTATCGAAGAACGGTTTTATCTATGGGTATTAATCACGGAAATAAGGCGCAAATGACAGTTCTAGTTCCAGTGGAAATATCATGGAAGAAGTGACGAAAAATGGAAATTAATTGAAGCTTAAAGATGATTCAAGATGGCGCCTGTTGGCTCAATTTTGATATGAACCATATAAAGTGCTTTTCGTGCTATAAATTCTACAGAAGCCTTAAGGGGTGTAAGGGCACCTATTTATCATTTGATTTTCCCTTATGTTAGATATAGTTCGTGGGGGGAAAAAAATCCCTTTTTTGAGTTTGCTATCAATTTTGCCTTTTTTGCATAAAGGGTCGATTCAAAGTAAATATATCGGTAGTTTTCTTTTAGAAAAGATCGACTATGTACTTTGCGTATTTTCCACTTTTTGACCTGTTTTTCCCCCTTCTGCATTATAGAGAAGTCGTCAATTTCCGCATTTTCTTTAAGCCAGGGATCAGCTCAGGGACATAAATTATGTAGTTTAATTAAGTCACGTGTGAGACGAAGACAGAGACCACAGAAACTAAGACAGTGATACGGCGGTTTTGTTACCGCGAACATCAATTCCAACAATGGATTATCTGGCCTCGAGATCTCGTACACCGCCGCCTCCGGTACATTGTCTACAGCCCTTATTCATTTATGTCATAATACGCTATTTACGCCTGCCTACTAGCTTGAATCTATTCACCTATCGTAGATAGGTTAACATAATACGAATTCTCCAATAATGGACTTTTTAGGAGAGGATTCTGATCAAACCACCGTTGTTTTATTTCAATTTTCTTCATAACACCTTACTCAATATGACAATTTAGGGCAATGCTAAATGTCAACGTCAGTGGGGTATAAGAAATTGACAGATGTCAAAAAAATCTGTCATAACATGTCCTTGTTGTCAATGCTATATGTCGGTCTGTTGCGTTGATAGTGGCAGTTTGCGAATCGCTTTTTTTTTCTGAAAATCGTATCGTGATTCGTGATTCATCTCACGCATGACAAATTTCTGGATAACCTTTACTGTCCCGCATCTATGCGACACGCAATAAATCATCAAGTCCATTAGTCAAAAATTTATAGTATATGTGATCCATATGTATGCTCTCTTAATTGCTTTGGTGCATCCCTTGGCAATTTTCGTTATTATTGGTCCGCCATGTTTCGTGTTTTTGATGAATAATGATGGTTCTGAGGGCTTAAATTTACATAATAGTTAATAGGCAAATCTGGGATGTTGTCCTTCATGTTGTTTCTTTTTGGACACATAAGCATTTAAGGATTATTACAAGAGTTATGACAGTAAACGAAATATTTTTTCAAATTTCTAAAATCGAATCAGATCCCAGCAGCTATGTCACTGATAGCTGTTAGAACGAGTTAATAATTTTTCAGTTTAGAAATTTAAACCTATTGGCGCGAACTTTTCTTATGAATGATGTGTTTCTCCTACCGATGCCAACAAAACAATAATTTTTACAGAAAATACAGTGACGTAGACTGTTTTGAAAGCATTCTCTTATGAGTATCTACAGTTATCTTTGGATCGGGGTTCAGTATGCCATTATTTGCTGCCACATCAAGTTGACACTTTTTACTTTGATATAAATAGAGCAGAACTAATTTCGTATAAATACACAGTGGAGTACCATGTTTTTCTTAAGGGTGAAAAAATGATCGAACTTTATTACTGTAGAAAAATCACCTTGATTCAGGTTCCACTACATCGCTGTTTCTTGGCAAATTAGGTTTGGAAATAATTGAATAAAAATCGAGCAACATCACAGTGGCATAGAAAGTTCCTCTGTCAGGGTGAACATGTTTGAAAACTTCCTTTTTCTGCAAGTTGATTTTCTTGTCATAAAAGAACCTTAATTCAGGACCTAGTACGCCACTGTTTTCTGTCAAATCGCGTTGATAAGTTTCGTTGAGATAGAGAAAGAATAAGATTATGGGCAAGCAAAATCTGATTGCCACAGGACGTGTTTTCTTAACTGAAAAAGCTAGAAATTATCAAATTTTGCCTTATGAATAATTCTCTTGTCATTAGGAACCTTGAGTCGCGGCCCAGGGTGCCACTGTTCTTTAAGACATCACGTTCTTTTTGCTGGAATAAGGATGGTATCAAACCATTATCCGGGAAATCTCAAAGTTGAAAATATTTAATATCGTGCGTTTTTTCAGGTTTTCCCGCCAAGATTGCGCTTTTTTCCGAATTTCTAGGAGTCTCTCTCCCATCGCCAGATCTCCCAACTTAATCTCCGCGTAGCATCCGTCAATTCTGGCGCCATTTTCAACCCAATTTCACTTCTTCCCTTCTAAGGGGATTTTCACGAACAGGTGTCAATGAATCGTAATAGCGTTCCCCGTATGGAACGACGCAAATCTAGACCCCAGGGCTCCTCCGCGGTTTGATTGCTTCTTTCGCTATTTCCGATTCGGTAAACCCCCTGCGTTGTCGAGGTTTCGCTGTGCACCCTTATTTCCCTCGACCTTTCCAGTAACAAGATTTTAACACCGCTCGAGCATTCCTTAATTGAATAGCGATGGGCAGGATGCCCTTCTGCGTTTTCAATTTCCATATTTTGTACGTTTGAACTTATTACTGTGTCCTTGGGGTGTCATCATCATTAACTTCGCAGGCACCTTCTTCCCTTCATAGTCGCCGACATAACGAGTGGAATGAAAATCGTAAAAACTCCCTTCAGGAATTTTCTTAAGGCAAAATTCCGTTTATCACATTTGTTGCGATTGCTAATTTCGCTTCCCGGCTCTAATAAGGCCACTCGCTTTTTGCGTCTTTTTCTGATATTTCGAAACATTCTGAAAGACGAAACTTTCGCCTGGGAACGTTTTTAATTTGATTACTAAAGGGCAGACACTTTGACCTTTTCCTTTAGTTTTTTCCATTCTAAATCAAAACAAGAGAAACAACTTTGAACTCTGAATACATCCATTCTTTAGTTGAACACAGGAGGAATGTAGGATCCAGAAAAGGGACGAAATAATAACACCTCGATGCTGTCGCCGTTATAAGGGATTCGTCCAAAAATAGAATTTGGCCCAATTTAAACATTTACGTGTTGCGAGGACCCGATTTAATCCAAATGAAGCTTAAACAGATCGAGCTCTGGAAAATCAATCCGGATTTTCGGTGTCGGTTTGAATCCTTCCGTATCGCAAATGTAACTGAGCCCAAGGGTATTACGTTACGCCAAAAAGGAGATGTATATATATATATGAGTCATACTCATACTTCTTTACACGGACGGAGACTATAATTTTGCTTTTTTCCCTTTTTCTTTTATTCCATTTGGAAATAACGTGTCACACATGTAGAGGTTGTCGGAGCGGTGGAATTGCACACTATTCTCAGTTGAAACTCACGAGGAATAACGTTCATCCTTTACTAAGGAGTCGGACGAAAACCCTTGATAACGTTTATAGGGTTTTTCGCCTGAGCCCTTAATAAGGAATGAATATTATTCTCAGTTAATTTTATAACACTTCAGAAGGTTTCGATCCTGATGTCCCTGCGATTTTCATCGATTACTATAGTTCCATTCTCTCTCCAGTAAAATTTATCGCCTTCGTTTAACAGAAAACAGTGGTGTACTGGCATCCGAATCGAGCAATTTATCAACTGCATGGAAAAAGACACTTCAAAACGTAAAATTTTCAAATATTTTGGCTGGAAAACATAGCCATTCTACGCCACTGTGATTATATTCGATTTTAATCCAGTTCTCTCTCCATCCCTTTAATGCCCAAATCTGTGTGTAACAATAAAAACAGATTTGCATAATTATTTGTCTCATTTATTATTGTCAAAAGAAACGCGAAAAACATGTTTTGTCATATTTTTGCTCTTTTTGGGTGATTTGAAAAAAAGGGTACTTATAAGTGCTGTCAGGCATTAAAAAAGTTTATTCTAAAAATTTAAGCCGAATAAAATACATATATTTCACTAAAAATTGCATAACTCAAAATAAAATTCTTATAACAAAAAGTATTGTCATATAAAATATATAAATAAATAAAAATTTACAAGAGATTCAGCTAACCCGAATTTCACACACGTGATACAACGCACACAGTACAACTTTCGAACTAATAATATTGACAGATGGAAATATGAATTCACGCATGCGCACCAATCTCAACAACATGTTTTCCCTGCAAGTGCTGACATGCAAGAGCGGTCGAAATGCGCTCAAATTACAGAACAGCAGTTAAAAGTAACCGTAACACTTTTAAGTACTGTCGGGCACTAAAGGGTTATATTAACAAATAATTACCAACTTGATTTGACAGGAAATAGTGTTGTGCCCAGTTCTTCATCGAGGTGGCAAAGCGTAAAGAAATAGACAGTTTCAAATGATTTTCGAAAAATGTATAACCCCTAACTTGTAGTTTCATTTCTCGACTATATAGAGGTTTACTTAAGTATGTGCCAAAACTTTAAGGGGTGGTTCTTTCAGTGATTCTAGGACGAAAAGTTTATCTAGACATAGGTTCAGTAATGCTTCATTTTCAAGACACAGGGTGTGAAACTTTTTTTAAAAATTGTTTTTTCGTAAAAATCTTAATAATCTTTTAGCCGATTTTGTTAAACTTTGGAAGTGTTGTTTATGATTATTATTGTTATTTATGCGAAACTGGCTTTTTTAAAGCTTTTATATTTTTTCGCATTAAGCAACTAAAAATACAACTTTTTTGTCTATTGAATTTTTTCGCATCAAGTTGTACTTTTAGTCACGTAATGCGAAAAAAATATAAAAGTTTTGAAAAAATTGGTAGCGCCTAAATAACGATAATAATTATAAATAACACTGGCAAATTTCAAAAAAATCGGCTAAAGGACTATTGAGACTTTTACGAAAATATTTTTTTTACTTTGACACCGTGTATGTTGAAAATGAAGCATTACCGGACGTACGTTTATATTAACTTTTCGTCTCAAAATCACTAAAAAATTCACCCTTTGATGTTTGATCACGTACTTACATAACATTCTGTATCTACAGCAATGTATAACTTGATTTGCGTGAAACAATAGACAACAGTGGCGTGTTCGTTGGTACTGTCTTAGGAACAACAAAACAGAAAGAAAGGTAACAACAAGAAAAGATATTAATCGTTTAAAGAAAGTTTTAAAGATGTTCACTTTCAAGGATAAATATTCTGTACCGTTGGGTTTTATATAGTGTTAGTATCATCCCATTTCTGTAAGAGTACAAATCATCAACTTTACGTGGGTGTAGATAATAGCGTTACAGTAGCAAAGAAACCAACAAGAAAAAGCACTAAACAAAAGATAAACAAACAGTAGCGTAATCAATATTTATGGCAAAAATACATAAGTATATTTTAAAAGACAGTGTCTAATATTAGCACTCGAAAAGAGGAGCATCCTACGCCACTGATTTTTAATTTGAAATTAATATCGTTCATTGTCTACCAGAGAACGAAAGATTACCGGGATTTGACAAAAATTGTGGCGTACATCGATCAAAGTTGATGCGATCGAAACACATTATTCAAAACAAAGATTTCCAATTGTACATACATCACTGCGACTTAATACAGTATTGGTCCTGCTCTGCATTAATCAGGATTATGAACTAGACGTCTAAAAAAGCAGTGGCATAGAGACTAATTTTTCTCATCGGATTTCCAATAACACGTTATCCTCTAAATTTAAGCTGACAAATGCAAATTCCCCCCAATCCAAATAGTAGGAAAGCAATGCATTATCTACTTAACGTAATATAATATTTAAAGGACAAATAGTCTGTCAAAATACCCCGCATGATTAATTGTGTTTGACATCGGATTCGAGATCTCTGGCCCTATTAGATTTTTAAACCCATCATTAGGAACGTGGAAACTAAAAATAAGCGTAGCAATCTGCAATCGATTCAGTGACGGACATATTCAGACAGTTCAATTACACCTAGATCCGCCACTGACTATAAGATAGGGTTATCTGTAATTTGAAGAACGTGCTTAAAGTGGGACGTGCAGATCACAATTATCTGCAGATAAAAACCAGCCAACAAATTAAATGGACGCAAAAATTTTTGGGAAACTGCTGAATATTAAAACACTGTGATACGCCAATGATTTTTAGTTATGCGTTTCACTACATTAAAAATAGAGGTGCGCTGGACGCATTTTATAGTCACAGGCGAAAAAATGTCTCGATAAAAAACACGATTTTAGTGTAATTCCAGAAATTTGAAAAATTTGTGGAAATTTTGAGAGATCATGCAAGTACGCCACTGGTTTTTAGAAACATTGAAATTCGTTTCTATAAAATTGTCAATTTTAAATGTGGATAAACTATAAGGAAAATTGCATGTGACAGTTACAGTCTGTTCGTTTCTGAAGTGTCTAAAATTGAATAAACTATAAAAAGGTCTTAATGCTGTGTTATTACCAATTTTCACTGCTATAAAAGTCTCCCCTTTCAAGATAAATTCGAGCCCTTTCGGCTGAAAATATCTACATAAAGCTCGTATTTTAATGAGTTTTTGTGTATTTCTTTTCTATTTGCGAAGAAGGAGAAATCTCCAAATGGAAAATAAATTTTCTTTTATTGCGATATCGACGTTATAATAATCATTTGTCTATCAATAGCGAATCTTTTCGGTTTTACCGCACTAATTTCTGAGATATTAAAAATAAAAATATACGTAGTTTTTGAGGACACAATAAACATGTAAAAACATAAAAAGGAGATGGGTAATGCGCCTTCCGTTGTTTTAAACCGGCAACATGCCACTCGGCTACAAATAAGGACTTTAGTTGCTCCATTTGAGGCCTCAGGGCTTCGGTGAGATTGTCCCCGTATCTCGGTGTATCCATAAAACTACATAACCTGATTCTGGGATTTATATTTCTTCCAGAACGACTGGGGTTTTAAATTCGCTATCGATCGTAGAAGGAAATTTTATGGGTTTGATTCATTAGGAGTCAACAGGCGAGGGAGAAAAATGGAAACATATGATTTTGGATCAAATTTCATGCCTGTACGAGATCGAGGAAAAGTTTCTTGGAGGGTGTAGAAAGAATTATTAGCAAAAATCTCTCTTGTGGCAAAACAATGAATTTATAAATTATCAATCAATTTCCAATGTTTCACTAGAGCGACGAAATTTATTACTTTCTAATTCAAAATTCAGGGGCGTATTAATGAAGGACTCCGAAACTGAAAAGTTAGTTTCAAGAATTTATCATTAAACTGAAAAGATGCTACATCGCGTCTGAGCTTATACATAATGAATATTCTAAGGTTTCTGTAAAGAGTTCAAATTTGTCACTTAATAACGTAGGACACATCAGTAGCGCACTTAAAAAGGAAATAAGTCTTTTTCTAATATTTCATAAAATCTCTCTCTAATGTGTCTTCTTTCGCCGTTGGTTCACTTCAATTAGAGCCCCGTGTGTCACTGTTTGCCGCTATATCAATTTCAGATTGCACAAAAAACGTACTGACTGATAATAGATATTAACACTAAGATGAGATAGCTTTTCTGAGAGACGTTACGCCGCTGACATACTTACTTACATATAGAGCCCCTGAGGGTTCCAGGACTTGATACTACCCTGGAAGTGGAATTTGAATTTATCATCTTGGTTTCAGAGGGATGATGCCTTAATATGACCTTTATCTGCCTCACTGGTGAAGAACGAGAATGAACAATTTCACCGACCCGAACCGGACCACTCCAATCTTCGCCATTGGTCCAGAATTCATCGCTCAATGGTAAGCGATTCTATTCTTTTGTATGGTTTAATGGAGGGTTTTAGAAAATAGCACATTTTACATTTAATATTGAATATCAATGTTTCAGATCTAAGATCATGTATCTTCTCTTAAACCTTAATATCTAAAAAAAAAACTAAGGCCTACAAGTCGCACAATTTTATCATTTCTCTGAGTATGAGATACACTGATTTAAGCGCCAAACTAATAAGCCGATGAAGGGCAGGAGTTTACGAAAAAATCCGAATTTCTATTAGTTGTAGAGATGAGCAAATTATCGATTTTAGAGCTAGGGCAAAACCATGTAAAGCGAAAAAAGTGTCAACTTTTTGTTAATTAATGGAAAATTCGGGAACTTCACAGTGGGTCGCAGTCGATTGTCCAGATTTGCAATGTAAATGGCCCCTATCCAAATAAGCTTTTTATATTGCCACGGCTATTTGAATCCAATCGATACTTAACGTCGACTCGTTACACGACAAGACTAACCATACATTACATCGATGGTGCGTGCTGGCTGGTACACGGCTTCCATATCTAATCAATTAAAACTGAATCTACAGGAAATGTTCACATTTTCAAATTGCCATGACAAACAGACTTCATCCAGGTTTAATGGCAGTCCCCTGAATCCAATATAACGCGTGGGTAAACAAACAACACCCGGGGAGCTTGTTAACACCCTCTATAAAATCTATCGGCTCTAATTCGCTCTCGCAAAGGGATTGATTGCATTTTTAAATTAGTATAGGTACCTAATTAAACTCTCCACCACTCACCAAGCAGAGTAAGTTGAAAATCATCGAGCCATTTTTCAATTAGTGCCTCTACTGGACAAATCTGACATTACACGCTTAGGGGCTCTATTTTTAATTAAAATTTTAGATTTGTTTAATTTCGAATTGTTTATTAGGTATTTGATTTATAACCTCGAGAAGAGATTAACAGATTAGAGAATTTGTTGACAATGTAATTCCACAGATTAAAAAATAATTCGAAACCTCATTATGTCTAACTCATTCTTATCTTCGTTGTTTTAACCCTTTTACGGAATTATTTTCAGGGAAACCCCCAAATGACAATGTAAACTATAACGGTGTCTGGATCGAGAACATTCTAGAAAAATCAAAACTTCGTTGTTTGAGAGCTCCCCCTAGCGACTGCACTTGGTAATAAATGGCACATGACTATTAATTTACAGCTGTCAAATTTAGGAATACGAAAATTATCCAGACTTTTGAGCTTTACCACTCTGGCTCACTGTGTGTAATGTCATGGATAGTTGTTAACTGCAAATGATTATTTGAACGTAAGTTTTAATTTCCAGATTATCAATTTCGCCCCAATTTGGAGCGTTATTCCTCTCTTTGGAATAACGACAAATAACGCGACAGAGGACGAGAAACTTAATTAACAGTTCGTGACTCGTTAAATAATTGCCGACTCGTACAAATTTCACAGAGCATTGATCAACCAGCTCTGGGTCTCCCTCTCTGATGCGAGGTGTGAAGGTCTGGATCCAGTTGTAATTATGATTGCCGATTAAACTTTGTTATGTGCGTTTCGATAATAATTAGTTTTAGTAGGAATAATCGCGGTTAGTCTCCGGAGAAAGCCGAACATAAACGAGTTTGCGAAGATTTCTTTGAAGAAATTTTCTAGAATTTTCCGGAAGTAAAAGAAAATTGATTTTGTGATTTTTGGACCCACCAAAACCAGTGGAGACTTGGAGAGATACATCTCATTCAAGAATTAAAAGTCGAGTAATTGAAACTAATTATCTGTTTCTGTAATTAACGGATATTGTTAATTAAATTAGAATTTTTTACCACAACAACTTTAATTGAGCCTTAATGATAAGTATATTTGATTAAATGCGATCCAACCCTGCGCAAACATGATTAGTTATTAATTCCCCCTCGATCCCCCCAATGAACATGATCGAAACTCCACGACAACGCTCTGTTTGCCCGTCGAAATTATTAAGTTAAAACGTACTCTCTTGTGATTAATGACGGCGCGATAATGTTGTATTGCCCCACATCTGGCCGATAAATATTAACAGGCTTAAACCGACTGATGTGCAAATTAATGATACTATCACACCAACCGAAAGTGGGGAACAATTCATTGTGCGCATGCGCAGGTTAAGTGGCAAGGCAATTTTTCGGGGAAATCTTATTTCTTGAATCTTCAGAAAACGGTAACGTAACTAACTTCTTGTAACACGTAACTATGAATGTTTTAAATCTTGAAAATGGACAGTTAAAGTTTGATTTAATCTTATGCCTCGAAACCTTTAAGCCAGTTTTTAGCACGCTGCTGAATGTTTTTAATAAATATTTTACATTAGAGGTACCGTAGAGGACGTACAAGAGCTTCTTCTATACTACATCTATAGTAATTCAATGACATATCTCTTGTGTATTTTATAATACAATAGAAAACTATTGAAGTCAATTTTATCTTACTTTCAATCCAGTAAATCAGTCTCTCACACGCTAGTCCTGTCGCTTATTAAATATGTAAAAGCAGATAATAGTCATCTGCCTACGGAACATAGTAATTCAGTGGCGTAGCTCGTTATCCTGTCCGCTAATATATTTCTTATTTGCATGTTTACAACCCTATTTTTAATGAAATTCTAAAATGGTTAGAGAATCAGTGGTGAGGAAAAGCTTTATTTCCTACACTCTTGATATCAGATTAATTGCGAATTTCGATTCTTTAACTTGTTTCTACCAGATACGCCGCTGTAATTAATCTTTGAATTGTTAAAATTTTAAATATCACAGAAGAAATTTGGAACTATCTAATGGCCTTAAGGATCAGTGGCGTTCTTATTAAATATTAATACTTTTCAGCATGAACTTATTAAATAAAAACAATTCTAAAAATTAGATGTTACAAAGCAAACTTTGATTTTATAACAAGATTAAAGCCATCGGCGTACATTACTACCCGAGTTTGTTGAGAGTGTATTAAAACTGGGACACTCAGTTTTTTTTGTTGATTTAATCTCTTCTTTTTCTCCTCTTGTACGCTTCTGTGTAGTTAATATTCCATTTAACGGAAAATCAGAAATTATCGTTTATTAATTTCAAGAACAGGCACTCTTCGAAATCGACTTTTTTGAGAGTGGTTTGTTCTTTCACCTGCTCGTACTGATCATTAAAACCTTCATGCACGTGTCTGTTTTAACAATTCCGACCTATAATGGATACAGGCTTAATCTGTCTATTGGTTGCTTAAAGGTTAACCCGCATCCCTTCAATTTTCACATGACGCGATCGTTCGTGTCCGATTCATTTAACATTTACTCTAGCGTGAAGAGGGGGCCATCGTTATCGAAATCGAAGCGGAAGACTTTCAAAAATGTACAGGTTAAACTGAAGATTGGTATAATGGCCTAAATATCCTTCGGAGTCGCCTTGAAAGATATGAGTAATTAAAGCTCCGTCATGAACAGCCTTAAAATTGGAATGAAGTAGAGAGAGAGGGAGTGAAGGTGATAGAGAGAGGGAGGGAGGGAGGCAGGGAGGAAGATAGGAATAGGGAGAGCGGTAGAGAGGGAGAGAGAGATGTCAAGTTCTATAAGGGCAATTAATTTCCAGAAAGTATTGGCAGCTTTGCGCACTAATTCCCTCTTTTTATGAATATGTACCTAGTTGTTTGTGTTGAAGGTAATTGATTGACTTAGGCCCGGTTTCTTAAACTCCTAGCAACACTGTCAGCAAGATAATTTCCATCGAAACGACGAAATCAAAGAAGAGCATTGGTCAATATTGCCGTTTCCATGGAAATTATCTTGATGGAAAATTTACTAGGAGGTTAAAAATAGGGCCTTAGAAGCATGTAGAATTATATAAAATATTCAACAGGCAAAGCTGTATGACTTATTTGTGACATTTCAATTATTCAGAATCTTACCAGAACAGGAAATATTTTTCTCTATCACCTTCATTAGAAACTGAACTTTTCTCCCTCATTTGAGGGAAGAAAACAGTAAACTTTTGCTCCCCAGAAAGAAAAACACCTATCGGAGGATAGGAGAGAAAGTGGAAACTTTCTCTCTAGGGAGCAAAAGTATTCTCCTTGCTACGCGTTTTGAATACACAATATGTTGCTACTTTTTACGGACAAAAATACTTTCCTCCCTAAGGAGTAAAAATATTTCCTCCCCGCTCATCCCGAATACATAATATGTTGCTATTCTTGAGGGACAAAAATACTTTCTTCTCTAGGGATCAAAAGTATTTTCCGTCTTACAAATTCTAAATATACAATTTGTTATTTTTTCATGGAGGAAAATACTTTCTTATTTTTTATAAAACGATACATTGATCGTAGAAAAAATGAGGTGCACACTCTAGAGGAAAGGGCCTTTTACTCCCCCGAATGCTGATGTCCTCCGCTTCGCTTTGGGCCTGAAAATATATGCGGGAGTAAAAGTAGCACTTTCCTCCCTTGTTATGCAAATAACTATTTCTTGTAGCGGCCCGCGATTGACGTCAAAGTTTGATTGATTATTGTGCACTCTTCCAGAGGAATAATTCCTGTTGGTCTGATTTTGGATGAAAGGCCGTGAAATGGAGATTTCAAGGATGGAACTCTTATAGCTCTTGCAGTTTTAAGAACATGAACTGATTCCAGATATGAGAAACTGAATTTTTCCATTCAGAGTAGTCTGATTGACTTAAAGATTGACATTTTTAAGGTAAAAACAATTTCAAACATTCTCCCTAAAGGGGAATTTCGCAGTGTCACATTGGACCATTCAGCTTCGAATTCACTGTCCTTAAATCACATGCATTTTTTACCCGAGCTCCAGTCCCTACACACATTGTCGATGGAATATGTATTAGCAACTGGGAAATGAGATTATGTTCCGGCTTCCGGCATTAGTCAGGGAGTGTTATATAATAGAGAATACGTTGTTGTCCCTCAAATGCCTTGACAGCCATGATATTACACTGAGAGTGATTGTAATCCGGTATGAGGCCGTGTATTAGACCATTAATCCTGTTTCCCTCTAGAGCGTTTCAACTCCTTAAGGATTCACCACCTTTCTGAATCAGTAGAGGGCATAATGCCCAGTTTTTGTCATTCGATTTCATCAAAACGTCGTCGAGGAAATGGAGTCTCTTTCAAGGAAATCAAACGAGTTTGCCTTGGAAAAATCTAGTACTTAACGCGGCCAATATTGTGCGAACTTCGTGAAGGAGGACGACCGATAATAGTTTTTCAATCCGTGTTTATTGCTCTGAGTTTCTTATGTATATAGTGTCCTTCATTCTCTAGGAAGGTATTACCTTTTCAAGACAATTCCCTTATTAAGGCGGCTACTCTAGCAGAACCATGACAAAATATGCTGATTTCATCATGATTTGCTAATTTTGAAGTTATTTCAGCTCGACAAGCGCCAGGTCAAAAGCAAGTTAAGATTGTCGAGGATACCGAGAAGATAAATGAGTTCGACAAGCGCTGACTCATTAAGTATTAAAAGCTTTCTTTGAAAGCCATGAAGTAAAGGGGATTTACAATGCCAACTCAGAAAAATAAGCGAAGATTGCCAGAACTAACAAGAAGAGAAGGTGGTTCGATAAGCGCCGAAGCAAGAATTATTAAGGCTCTGGATAGAGTCAGAAAATAAGTACAGCTCGACAAGTGCCGAGTCAAGAACTATATTTTTAGAGAAGGCTAGACTGTGAACAGGGGTTCAGAAGCGCCAATTCAGAGAAAGAAATGGAGAGTGCAGGAGCTAACAGTAAAAGAGAAGGCCTCAACAAGAGTCTTATCGAAAATTTTTAAATCACGGGATAGAGATAGTAAATAAGTAGAACTCATCAAGCAGTGAGTCGAGAACTATTTCTGAACAAAACTCGAAAATAAACAAGGGGCAACAAGCGACAATTAAGAGAAAAGAGTGGAGATGTTCGGGGGCAACAAGAATAATAAAGAGGGCTCGATAAGCGGCAATTTATTTTGTCTGGACAGGGCCAAATTATAGAAATTCCGATAGCCCGAGAAGTGCCAAGAGGGCAAGGATTAATTGGTGGAATTTCATTCACCGGGTTTATTTTTTTTATTCTAAGGGAAACGTGCCTAAAAATTTCTGATCCAACTACAGTATGGATAGACTTTTCTCAACTTAACTATAATTTAAAAGTTGAAAGTGGATTGTTGCCTAGTTCTGCCCCATTCCTCAAAGCTGCTTTAATTTTGCTAATTAATAACAACTACGTACACATCATATCTCATTCCCGAATAATTGTTGTTATTGCCTTGGGCTCACCATGTAATTTAATTAGCAGAAATTCATTTGCAACTGAGGTCGAAACTTTGAGGCAAATAAACGAGAAATTTCAAAGTTGGTGGTCGCAAAGTTGGCCATAACTTGTCGGGCATTAACGAAGCAACAATATCAGCCAATTAGACTATGCACGTGCTTTTGCTTAGATGGAAGGTACTATCCTCAGCCTAAACCATATTGTTACACTGACATTTTTCCAATCGGCCTTTAAATTTGCATGAAACGCGAAACAATAAAACCTCCGGCTAAAAATAACCCATAGATAGATAATAAGCTCTATTCAATATGTCTCTATTATCCCGCAAAGTAACGTTCCCTATCCACAATAGCTCCTGCTCGTTTTGGAGCATTTCTCGGTGTTCGTATTCATCACCGTTGAACGATATAATGGACATTTATTAATTTATTACATAACTGATATAGGGAATGACATTTCAAAAATTGCCTTTTGTCCAATTGTTATTAAAATGTCTCCCTCAACATAGGAGGGGGAGTCTAGATATTATTGTCCTAAATCAAGGCCAAACATTAATTTATTTAATTCGCCAATGTAGTTTCGGATATTTGGAGCCCCCAACCACATCAATTTGCAAAGTTAGAAGTCTTGCAAATGGGAGTCGAGTGTTACTCTGGATTTTTACCTGAATTCTACGGATGATTCTGTATTTCAAGAAACCTTCTTTCGTTATTCAATAATCACTAGCGTCGTTTGCGTTTCAATAGTTATTTGGACAACAAGGAAGAAAAGTGCGACTTTTACTCCCGCATATAATTTGAGGTCCGACGCGAAAACGAGGGCATCAATATTCGAAAGAGTACGCGTTTAACTTCCTTTTATGTTTTTAAATTAGCCCATGCTACGCCCCTAGATTTTCATTAAAAATTATGCATATTTTTCTGTAATTCAAAAAAACTTCGCAACCTGGATTTTTCAAAAACCAGTGGCTTGATACTTCGATGAATTTTTTATTTTCTCAACAGAATTCAAGGGCGTACCATGAACTGGTAAATAAATTCTCTCTCGCCGAATTGATATAGCTCATAAAAAAACTAGATTAATTTAAAGAAAATTCATACATTTTGTTTCTTCCTTTTTCCTCCTCAGCCACGAAGAGAATAATTAATATTCAAGGAGATCAAAACACACAAATATCTACATTATTAAACACCGTTTCGGTGTTTAATACTAAAGACGGAGAGATAAAATCTATCATCCATTAATAATTCTTTTTAACGCGAAGCGAAACTGGTTGAAATTCTCAGTCCATTATTTTAGGAATCACTAGACACGTATAATAACTCTAATAATGTAGCGGAGCCCCATTTGCATTTAATGAGCTTTTAAAATTCAAATTCCTCTTCACTGGAGAGGAGGGTTTAAAAGACGCTGTATGCTTAGCTTGAGGACAGGGGCGGCGGCGATTTAAATGTGTCTTGTCAGCTTTGAGTCGCTTCATTTTGATGAATGTAACATCGAAAGCATTTCCACCACATTTTTTCAAGTCATTCCAAAAACCTCACTGATCAGCCATGTAGATTTGACAACTCTTTTTTACACATTTCAATCACCCATACGACGATATTAAAGTGAACGGTTAAAGCTAATTTTTTTCGGTTTCATTTTAGGTCCCTCTTGTCGTGTACGTCCCTGGATTTTCATTAGAAATTCTGCAATTCAAAAAAACCTCGCAATCATAATTTTGAAAAATCAGTGGGGTAGTTTGCATTTTTAAAGAGTTTCGCTTGATTTCTCATACGATTTCTTCTATCCCCTTGAAATGAATGAATAAAGTGACATTTTCTTTATTTCTAAAGGAGCCCTTCTGGTGGTTCAAATTTATTGATGACTGAAAAATCATAATTTAACTTTCTCACCATTTCATAACTTTCAATGGAAATTCAACTCTATTCTCCTCAGCTCCTAATAGAAAACGCAAAGCAACAATTTACATAACATTTGGCATTTCCAGAGTCTGGACACAGTCAAAGGTTAACCTCGAATTTTTCCCGAGTGGCCCTCATTAAATGGGATCTCCGATGCGTTAAGAGTCAAGATTTTTTCAGGAACAATTAACCAACGCCAAAATGGCAGGTTGCTACATCTGGATGAAACATTGCGTGCTTTCCAGTTCTCATTAAGGAAACTTTTCTCCTTTATAGGAAAAACTTTATTTGAAGAACTCTCGATATAAAGACAACGAATTTAGGATCAATAGATCCAAGTTCTGTACACTTTATTTCTGTAAAAATTCTCTTGGGAAAATTATCTGGGTATTGATTTTTCTTCACATAATGATTTAAAAAGTTTTTAAAACAATGTGGCCCGAAACAGCATAATTCTTCCTCAATTAAGGGAGTTTGGTAATCTTTCTGTAACCCTCGACCAGGTGTTTTATCCGAAATCTACGGGCACATTGATGTATGCGCAAACTTAGAAATTTAATAAGACCTAATCGTCCCCCTTCTTCCCTTGCTTTTCCAAGGGCTCTGCAATATCAGCGATAAGGTACACGCAACGACACGATTTTCACAGGCAAATGTTTAGAGATATCCTGTATAGAGCGCCAGAGGCGTGCCTAAGCTTAATATTTTATTCATTCACATATTTTAGTACAACTAACATCAAAACCAAGTGTCTGGAATTAGATTTCGCTAGTCCCAAGCATTCGTGCTGTCGTGTCTAGAAGGGACTAGGTCTAATGAATCCGTCGAAAGTCTAAGATAACGCAAAATCTGATGTTTAGAGAGTTTTAAAGACGAAGATATGTGGTACAAGTTGCTGGCATGACATAGGAAGCGGACAAGCGACAACTTGAAATCAAACTAATAGTTCCAATCCCGATTAACACTTGCTTACGCCACCGAATTTTTAAAGTAAAATTTGAAATCTTAATCTTCAATCAACCAGCTAATTAACCAAAAAACAATAATTCTAAATTATGATAAAAATATACCTGTTCGAAAACTACGATATGCGCCACTGTATTTCTATAGCAAAATATCTGGTAAATTTCAGCTCAAATTCAAATGTCATATTTTGATCGGGTACAAGTCAGTAACGTGACATAGCAAGGGGGCAAGTAATTGTTTAAAACGACAAAAGTATAAGGGCCCAAGTGAGTGACGCCACTGTATTTCTAAAGTAGCACCTCTAATGAGTTTTTAAATTGAAAAATCTTGCACTTTGATTTAATGTTAGTCAATGGTGTGATAAGACCGAGTATTACTAAAAATTGTTATACTAATTTGAGTTCTCTTTCGGGACGTTTCGTAATATTTTTCGTTCTTTTCAGGAAACATCAGAAGCAAAAAGAAAAAATCTGCAGGACCATTTACAAGGGCATATTGTCCGTGACTAGATGCACCGAACCTTTTAATGGTACGTCACTAATCAGCGAAGCCTTCGATAATTTCGGTGCAGACAGGGATTGGATAAGGAAGAACGGTAAATATACCGGGTGTCCTAGATCAGTTAACAGCGCGTCCTGCCTTACTGACCAAAAGCTATTTTTTAAACTCGAGGGCTCTCGATTCTTTATTTTGTTTGGAAACTTCCGTCTCTTCGTCATTCGTGCCAAGCTTGCGTCATTTTTGAACAACAAAGTCTGTTAATTTCACGAGTAAATATTTGCACTTTGATGAGACGTCCAGTATAGATACGTGACACAACTTGTTGCTCCCATTATAATAATTAAAGCGATGATGGAGGGTGTTTTAAAAAATTTTTAACTATCAAAACGTAGCTAAAGCGACTACTACGAAAGCAGCTCATGTAAATTGAGCTAATTTGAAACAGAGATAAGCGAAAAAGGCCTTTTTGTACGTCCCGGAGGGATAATAACGCTTCATTAGGGCGGTTCTCCAAAAACGATATTTTCATGAGTTTTTTTCATCAAGATAGTACCTCTTTCGATCTCTTTCAGGCTCTAGTGAAAACACGACGATTGCCTCAGAGCCGTCGTCAAATCCGGTTTTGCAGCAGTTTGAGCTGTGGCAAACGATACTGATAGCTATAAGTATTGGAATATGCATCATTCTGACTGTGTCCGGAAACATTCTAGTGCTTTTAGCGTTTATGGTGGACCGGAATATACGACAACCCAGCAATTATTTCATCGCTTCTTTGGCGGCGACGGACATGCTCATTGGTAGGCTCAAAAAGATATTTTCATGACACAGAACAGGCGATAAAATGTCGCTTTATCCTCTTAGGCAGTAAAGGGCCATTTATACTGGCTAAGCTGTATTTTTTTACGTCTTTAAATTATCAATCTTTTATGATTGTTTTCATTTTTAGGAACAGTATCGATGCCGTTTTTTGCGGTATACGTCCTGAAGGAACAGTGGGACTTAGGTCCTATTTTGTGCGATTTGTGGTTGTCCGTTGATTATACAGTGTGTTTGGTCTCGCAGTATACAGTTCTACTTATAACAATAGATCGGTTTTGTTCCGTGAAAATAGCTACCAAATATCGAAGGTAGGTAAATTAGGTCTTAGGTTACGTAGGGTAAGTAGGGTGTCAGATTACTTTATTACAAAACGTGAGGAATTGCATTTCTTGAGTCACTTCAAGGCCTTATCTTTGACATTTTGGGTTACTAAAGAATAATCTTAAGTCGAGTCAGATCATGTTGCTTTACGCTTGTTGAAGTGACTTGGATCAATCCAAGTTACTTAGAACGATTTACTAAACACATGTAAATCAAACGGCACCAGGTTACTTTCATTTTGTTTATATGTCAAGAATGTTACTTAACTTACTTTAGGTTACTTACGAGGCTCCAAGGTTCTAGGCGATTTTAAATCAGGTCGGTCTGAGTTATTTAGATATAATTCGAATAAATCTGAGTAGTTGAAGTTTTCCGAATTTAGGTTACTTCAACTGAGCCTTAAATTTCCTTGTTGAACGAATACTCATATTATTTTTTTTGCGTAGTTGGAGGACAAAACAAAGAGTAGTACTCATGGTGGTCATCACCTGGATTATACCGGCACTACTCTTCTTCATCAGCATATTCGGATGGGAGCACTTCGTGGGACACCGCGATCTTTCCCCGGGCGAATGCGCAGTACAATTCCTGAAAGAACCAGTTTTCAATACTTCGTTGATCATCATTTATTTCTGGTCAACGCTCATAGTCCTGTTTATTTTATATGGAGGTATTTGTCCAACAGCTTCTTGATACGCCACGAAAATCAGATAATGTGCCCTGTATGGAAGTAATGGGTAGTGACAGTTGATAGTGACACATAAGTTAAGTTCAAACTTAATGGATTCCTAATAAAATGTGTCATTTGCTGAATTTCTAACCTCACTAATTTGTCACTGTCAAATGTCGCTGTCCATTATTTATACAGGTAAAAAATATTTGGTATTGGGTTTTCATACCAATTTGGAAGAACATATAGGTTTTCGCGTGAATTCGATTATTATTAAGGAGTTAACCATTGCAGGCATCTACAAAACTGCCTTTGATATGCAAAAGAAGAGTGAAGCTAAACAGAGAAAGATGCAGTCTATGGTAGCGTTGAGCGCAGGCGCAATGTCGGGTGAGTATTTTAGGTGTATAAGATATTCTAAAAGTAATATGGAATTATTTCATGACCGCAGGTACTCCCACTGTTAGTTAATTTAGGTTCAAATTTAATATATAAACTGAAAAATCTAGAATTCTACAAAAAATATGTAATATTAGAATAAATAACTAATAAAAGAAGTGAACTGGGCCTTACAGACCTAACCAACTCTCTCTTCTTTTTGTAGGAATGGCAGGCAGGGCTGCAGGAATAGGTTTGCCCAACAACAAGACTTCCCTGGAAATACAAATTAAAGGCTCTGGAGATAGTCAAAAATTCAAGGAACTTGACAATAAATTTTTACAAGAGAGTATGTTTCTAGTGTTGTTAGTAAAAAAACGCAGATTATTACTGATTGGTTTTAGGCAAAAGACCTCTTACTACTGCCGATGGATTAAAAGTTGGGGACAGTTATGCTGCTGGTGGATCTGGAGACTCCAACTCTAGTCACAAGACTACGAGCTCTAATAAAGATAGTTCTACGACGAATACTACAACCACGACAACAGCGACAATGGAAAAGAATATGAAAATTCTCTCGAACAAGGTTTTTTCCTGTTTCTTTTTTTTTCTCTTCTGAACTAACAAGCCGAGTTAAAATTCTGAAGTTTTTCGCGACTTATACGCCCATAATGATGGTCTTAAAAATAAATAAGCATATTCCTATAATAACTGAACAACACGATTATTGATGTCAACGTTCATTCCAGGAAGAGAAGTCTGAGAGGAGCTCCAGTCCAGCTTTCGAAAGCGACGAGGATAGTACCATGCAAAGCAACGAGCCACGAATGAATATGACTGGGAAGTTGCAGAAGGAGGATAAATATAAAAGTCACAGAAAAAGCATAGTGGATATAGGTAAAATAATATTATATTAAAATACAAATTTGATAAGGTGGCACATTGGAGCACGATTTAAAGAAGACAACAAACAAGAAATCCTTCGTAAATTACAAAACTCCTGTCCCAGATTGCTTTAAAGATTTAATCAGTTTACTCTAGATCTACTTTTTGGTAACTTATTTGTTCTATGTGTAAGGTTATCGTTTATATGAATCATCATGAATGTCAAATCCGCAATTTGATTGCAGTTCTTCAAACGAGCAACATGCAAATATTCGGAGCCTCTCCGCAGAAATTGAACGGCTCGATTCCCGCTACGAAAAAGGAAAAACATTTAGATCTTGATATCTTGGTACCATCGCCTCTACAACACAAGCAAGATGCGCCGAGGATGCTGCAAGAGCCCAAGAAAACGAACCAACAACACTTGGTAAGGCCCACCAAGCTGCCCACCTCATATAGTTCCATCGAGTTCGGTGCGAAACCCCTGGTAGAGTCCTGTAGTAGACCCTCGAGCAAGAAAGTGCACAGCACGTACGATTTGTTGACCGGCTTGGACATGTCCGATTTAACCTACATGGACGAGAGTAGTGTAGTCGTACCTTCCCCGGTATTGGAGAAAATCCCCAGCTTGAGTAATGTGTCCATTGTGAGTGAGAGTTGTCCTCCCCGCCTCGAGAATAGTAGTCCCCACCCGCCTAATGCGCAGAGCACTTTTCAGACAGTAGAAAGTCGCGTGGTAACCAACTCGGTGCGAATTCAAACTGAGGTCACATTAAGCTCTAATCGCCCCATTACGTCGCTGGTGGCGACGAAACCGTCCGGCGGTAGCGACTCGCAAAAGAGCTCTTTCAGAGACAGCGGCGCTAGCTCCCCCTGTGAGGGGATCTCGGCGATTTCGCAGACAGGTAACGCCGCCGCCATCATGACAGCAACGGCCATCGTGACTAAACATCAGTCTTTCCACAAAGCAGATACTGAGGCTACCACGGACGCTACTGCTCGAAAGGCTTTCGTCAAGACCTTGGGAAAAAAGTTCAAGGTCAAAAAGAAGAATTTAGCGGTGCCTCTGGGAGCTTTTGGTGTACGCCAAAAGTCCAAGAGCGAAAACCGTGCGCGCAAGGCGTTGCGCACTATTTCGTTCATCTTGGGCGCATTCGTTATCTGCTGGACGCCCTACCACATTTTCGCCCTGGTCGTAGGGTTTTGCACGCGACCACCCTGTATAGATCGGCATCTCTACATGTTCTCGTATTTTCTGTGCTACACGAACAGTCCGTTGAATCCGTTCTGTTACGCATTAGCCAATCAGCAGTTCAAGAAAACGTTTACCAGGATTTTAAAGGGCGACTTGCACGTCACTTGAATTCGGTTATTCTCTTTTGTGATCACGACAATATAGAATTTAGTATAGTTTATTATTGTTATATTCGTAGGCTACATCGGTAAAAGTAGAGCTAAATGTGTATTAAGGAGCTATTTTACCAGCTTTATACCCGAATTCAAACATTATGTAATCCGTTCACGTTTCAAATGGTTCATTTGGCCATTGGGAACTGAAGAAACAAATTCTGGCGAGCAGAATTTAAAGCAAGTAATTTCGCATGCCCTCAACGGTAATTTTAGTTCTCAATAGCGTGGCCAAGCTGCTGTCAAAACTCGAATTGAAATTAACTGTTGACAGCAATGTCAAAGTTAATACATTACAGTCAGCGGCCATATTGATTTTTCATTTTGACAAAAACCATTAAGTCAAACATTACTTAATAAGCACTAGCAAATCATTTAAAATGAATACGCATGAAAAGACAATAATATTTTTAGGCCATATTTCCGAATTATACGAAATAGGTTATCCGTCACAGAAAATCCGACTTCTAACATCTATTTAATAAACAAATTGATGCTTGACAGATATCATAACGTCGTCAGCATATCTGTAAAAAATTATTATAATGGCATTTTTTACTGTCATATGTCGTTTGGATAGCAGCTCAGCTAATAATTCAAAGTGTAGGCCATTAATCCCCATGTTAAAAGTCGAATTTAAGTGACATTGTAGAAAGTATCTATTTAATAATAGAACGAGATTAGAAGGATTTCTATCGCTTCAAATGAGACTTTTTAAACTCCCTTGCTTCCAGGCTAGTTGTTATTGTAATCCGGTCAGAAATACGAATAATTGTACATATAAGTGGATATTTACTTTGTGGCACAGAATAGATAATAACAAAATGTGAAACTCGGTAGTGGAACCTTTATTTTGACCAATTGCGCAGCAAATAAATTAAATTTGCGAAAACTATCCTCACCGTTTTTCGATTTGTGTTACGTGTTTTATAAGATGTACAACATAAATTCTGTTTCAGATCAACTTATCTGTGCTACGGTGATTTCTTTTTTGTATAAACTTTAACCGTAGGGAAAAGAAGATATCTCAATACCGTTAAATTAGGGTAACGTTAAAATGCTGTATTTTGAGCCCAATATAACATTTTAAGGTTTTTTAGAGTTAGATGATGAGCGCAAATAAATTACTTTTTAGTAAAAACTTACTGTGCGTTTTTCCTGTTTTTCTTATTATTGGAGAGTTCACTCTATTTGATATCAATGGCGCAGTAAGACCAGTAAAGCTTTTCAAATTGTTGAAAAGCAATAATTAGATATTTTTCGAATATTATTTAGTCTCTCGCTTTTAAAATTCTCCTTGAAGATACCCTTGATCTTTCAGTCAAAAAGTAATAAATGCTTATGTCTTTATATTGAAACATTTGAGGACTGAACCTGTGCGAAATCATTGGCATAGTAACAGAAAATCGTTGAAAAGCATATAATTAGATAATTTGCCAGAAACTCGAAACACATTTACTCCAACTGTTGAAATACTGTAATTAAAACCAGTATCGTCTCTCATATACAAAAAGGGATGTTGCAATTCGCTTGTGTAGACTATAGAGCGCATCGAGGCAATTAATTTGAGCTATTTTTCAAAACACGGGTCCCCGAGATATCGGATAATTGAAAAGTAGCAAAAAGTAGGTTCCTATTGGGACGTTGAAAGGAAGCTGGAAAAAACAATCGATTTGATATAAAATTTCTTTAATTCATTAAATCCTGAGAGCTCAAATAACAATAAGAGAATCTCGATAGAGACGGAAATTTCCATATGGAAAAGACAAAACTACCACAAATTGTACAACTAAATAATTGATTATCCTCTAAAATATCTGGAAGACCATAAGTTAAACAAGACATTAAATATGAAATAATGAAACAAAAATACACTTTCTTTTATAGTTTAAAAGAAGAAAAACTGGAACTTTGAATACATTTTTTTCATAAAAATTTAATGCAAAACCGCATATAAGGGCCAAGTTTAAAATTGACACAAAATATAATACGAACTTTGTCAGTGTCACATCGAGAATAATTGTTTACATACCGCTTTATGTCACTTCAATTTGCGCTCAAATATGGTCGTTCTATTTCCCAGTTCCTCACGTTGACAGTGTCTAATGTGGTTGTCAACGTCACTCGACTTTCGAATGAGTCCGTGGCGGCCATTACGATTATGAATAATTGAGGTTAAATAAATACAATTATCTATAAAAGATTAATGCTAGATTTAGAATAATAATAGATTTGTGGAACAGACAGGAATAAAATAAAATAATTAGATTGAGTTAAGAATTGAATACTTTGTAAAGTCACAACGTAAATAGCTGATGATGAATGTATAATTTTTATAAAATCTTACTATTATTTTGCAATTGATGAGTAAATTGATCATCAATCCCTATCATTTTGGTGGACTTTAGTATTACAAAAAAAATCATGAAAAAGCATTAAAAACAAATAGGTAAAACAGTGTCGACCGGTAAAATCGCCTATCTCTAAAACAGTCTTTATATCAATATTTGACCACATTAATTTCCTTTAAAAAAAATCTAAATTACAATAAAAAAAGTAGGCATTTTACAATTTGCCGCGAGTCGATTCAGAATAAATGCGCAAAAGTTCCTCGCCGATGTCGGTCTTGATTATCTGCCCGTCACAGCCCTCGTAGATCGGTTTGCCCGAGTTGTAGGGATTAAGTAAATGCCTTTCAGACAAAAAAATAGGTCAAGGTAAACACGTAGGAACACGATTTAGCCTAGATAGTCCAAAAGTGGATCTTGACCGAGCATATTTTCAGATTTTGAGGGATCACCGCCGTTTACATAGGAACCGACTCAACCAGATTAAGGATAAAAATAAAATAAAAATAATTTGAAACAAAAAACTCACCTTGTATTGTTTTTATTCAAAGTGGAGATGAAAATCCACGAAATAGTCGCAGTAGGCTTGAAATATTTCTTGCCGAAGTTCATACTTTTGTACTGGGCAATGCCCATAAACATCTGGATTTCCTTGACGAAAAACACCAGATAAATCTTCTTTCCTTTCTGGAAGAAAGCCATAAAATGTCACCTTCTGGAGGTGATAAGTAGGTCAGAAACTTACACCCTGGAAACCAATAACTTTCTTCTCGGTCTGAGGGGAAAACACCCACTTATAGGTCTTCTGGGCAATATCAATGTTCTTTTTTTCACGGGCTTTGATCAGCACGAATATCGGATCATCTGGATATTCCATCTTTTTCTCTATCGATGGGACTAAAGCGTTCGGAGACAAAGAAAGTGGATAAGGACTAAGTTGTGATTGATATTTTTCTGGTAAAACCGAGATTGGCGGTGGTAGACCTGAATCATGAAAAAAATCTGTGAACTTTCATTAAAAGAATGAAGTGTCGGTGACTCGCCTGAAAGACCAAAATGGGAATTTAGCATTGCCATGGGCAGCACTGACTTGTATTGGAAGCGCTTGTCCAGTCCTTTTACAATTTTCCGGGGAGTTGGTAATTGCATGGATCTGGGTAGGAAACGTGTTTCATTGAACACATTAGGAACCGCTCCTTAAAATTCACTTTAATTAGCTAACTATTTAACTGATAACTCTTAAATGTTCACAGAGACCCAAAAACAAACAAGCTACAAATCTCGTAGATCGAGTTTTCCTAATCCCGATATATTATGGAACATTCACCAAAAATTATCACGTTAGGAGGTTTTAGTAGAAATAGACTTTTTTACTAAACAACCGTTATTTTATAAGTGAGGGTGATAAAAAATTATACATAAGTCTGGAATAGGAATTTAAAAAAAAACTGTTCTACATTCTACAAAAGGTGTCAATTATTTTCAAAACAGGAACTTTCAACTGCTTAACACAAATGCCTATAAATGTGCTATTCGTGCATATTTTGTTCAAAATTGAATCGTTCAACGTAGTGGAAAATATCAGAAATGAGCAGTTGATAAGGGCTTTCTTTTTAAGTGACATTTTAAAGCATTCATTGTCAGTCAGATTTTTAAAGAATCTGTTCTCAGTCAGGTGACTGAGAACAGATGAATTTATCCAAAACAGGCCTCTGACATTTCAACACCGGTTTAAGTTTTTTTTTAATGATTACTCTTTATTCTAACGTAATTTCTATAAATGTTACAACAAGGGCACAAATGGTGTAGGATAAGTTAATTGATAAGTTAGCATTAAAATGTTCCCACAATAACCCAAAATCTCTACTTATAACCCTGACGAATACATGCACCTCGTACCGATACCCCAAGTTCTAGCTTCATCTATAGCACAAGTCTAATGATCGATATTTACCGTGTTTCCCATTCATATTATCAGTAACAATTTTGAGATTAACTTTAGACGGAGTTAAAACTTGGTTATGCAATCTTCTATGATTAAAAAACACCCAAGTTAAACCACACAAAATTCTAATTGAATATACGTACCCATTGGTTCCATATATCGCGATATTCCTCAGCTTTAAAAACCCAATTTTTAATTTCATACACTGGTATGAGTATAAACTATATAATCACACATGGCAGTTACGGAATTAGTTGGGCTACCGAATTGAAATTCACTCATGTTCAAATGAAATGAAATTATCATTTACCAAATTAACTTTCCATATTTCAAATAGGTAGAAATATTTAAATTCAAATATACATACATATATATTATTTCGTATCGTGCATCATATTACCCTGATTCGACCGGTGAACTGTACGCTTGCAAAAAAGCTGTAAAGTTTTTTTGATAGTTGGAAATGATAACAAACACTTCTTAAGTGATTCAATCGAGTGTTCGGGTGGTGATAAACACGATCATTATAATATGAAATAAACTAATAATTCAGATAATTGGCTGTTCCTTTGTTCCAAAAACCTATAGAATACGTGACTAGCGTAGCTGACATTTAGTGTGTGAAAGTAGGTGTCGCTAAAAACTGTTTTTTCCTTCTTTTCTTTAGAAAAGCATGAGGAGTCGGTAAATTAATTGTTATTTAGTAAGAGAAAGTGGGTGTTGCTGATGAGATCCTGTTCGCTTCTTTTTTGTTTTAATTTTAATTGTAGAAGACATGGTAACATGGTAATGTTCTTTCGTTACAAAAAAAACCATGATAAATCGTCTGCGCATTGAACGAATCAAAACGAAAAATCTGATTCTGTTTTTATTTCAATTAGACAGAAACCAACCTAAGAAAAAATAAGGAGAAAACTTAATAAGTCGAATTTTATTTAGAGTCAGAATGACTGATTCTAACAAAAAACTATAGTATTGTCATAATTATCATGGCGTGCCTATGGTAAAGTTATCTGAACTTTAATTTATTGATTCTGAGAAAAATTATCTGATCGGTTTTGTTCAACAGTTTAGCAGCGAAGAGAGCAATGTCAATATGCACAAAATTTGTAAAACAGTGTTTAGACATTTTGCAGGCAAAATTGACACAAAGTCTAAGAAAAAATTGAAATAGAAAGTGATGATTACACACGTTAATTGTTTTATTTATCACATCACAATATCACCTCATCTAATGTATCAAAATCCAAGATATTTATTCTACCAAGTTTGCGCTTAACTGTCCGTTTTAAAAAACTGATTAAGTGTCTTATATCGTTAATGGTGTCTGTTGAATAATTTATTTCTCAAAAACGCATTTAAACACTGACAAAAATTCACGAAATCAATCAAAAATGTCGTTTACCACGCCGATTCCCGCGACCAGACTTACCGCTACCGTTCCGCCCGGGTGCGGAAAACTCCGAATTGAATTGCCCAATTCCGGAATTGGCATTATGCCCGTTAAACCCATGGAACCGCTGCTGGGGTTTATTTTTTTGGTTCTGTGTTTGATTGAAGCGGTTAGAATTGTTGAACTGTGATCCTGGACCTTCTGCACCTACTGCTAACCCCCTCAAAAGAGAATTGACTGGACTGGGCGAATCTGAAATAGGTTTCATTGCAAATTTCAACAAACTAAAGTTTGTTTTAGAGCATCAAATTTTTTGTTCAAAATATTGAATAATGTTCTCAATACGTCAAATTTCGTGTATTATTTGTGTGAGCCGTGTCACCTATTAAAAAATCAATGACTTATGTAAGAAATTCCATAATCTAAAACTAGCATAAAAATGAACATAGCAACCGTTAACGTTGAGCTCCTGAAGACTTCGGGCTAAATCGCTGGTGTTGGGACCCCGACCTTCGAAAGCTTTAGAATTGTCAAAATTCTTTCTCTTGTTAGGCGGAACGTAGTGTTTGGACTTCTTGCCGCTCTCTATCGGATCTTCCCGACGATAGATTTTTCCTTAATGGAAATAAATGTTATTCTAATGCATAAACAATCTCAATTCGGCTTTGAAAGCAGCTATTGTCCCCCGTATAAATAATCGGGGTAAATAATGAGCAGTGACATAAAAATACATGCAAACATATGTAATTATATATGTATATACAATGTGGATATGAAGTATTGAACATATTAAATAAAATCTATACAGATGAAAGAAAAAATTGCTCAGACACGTCGACTTAAATTTATAAACGCGCAAATTTTGACATAAAAATTGTGATATCAAAAATTAGGGTTGCAATTTAAGAAACAGGGTGCGACGTCATATCTACGACTTTAATGATATTATGAGAAATCTTTTTATGTCAAAATTTGCGCATTTATAAATTAAGCTTGACGTGTCGGAGCATTTTTTTCTTTTATCTGTATAAATTTTATTTAATGTTGCATACTTTATGGCCACACCGTATATGTATATGTATATAATATAAAAATATAAATACCATTCTGATTCTCTGACGCACTTGATCTCATGCCGTTTCTCGTAATGGGAGCATTCGTACTTTCACTGTTCACCGTCCTAAAGAGGAATTTTGGCCTCTGGCCCACGTTGGACGGCTGCACAAAGCCACAGTTCTTCTCCTCCTTGTCCAGTACCGAGCGTAAAGTATTGAGAATAACCTTCAAATAACATAAAAAAATCGCGTTACCTATATAAAATGTCAAATGTTTCGTGGATATATGGTTTGTTGAAATGTGGTAAAATTTTGTTTAAGAAAAATTAACGTGATGCCAGAAAACCAAGAACGTTCTACGTAAATCACCTTGTAAGAGAAATTGCCAGCCAATTATTTTATTAATAATAATTAATTTATCTTTTTTTTTAAACCTCACCCCATTGGACTCAATCGAATGCCTCGGATTCAAAACGACGCTATCGACCAATGAATGCAGAGCCTGTCTCAGTTTAATGATCAAAGTATCACCAAAATAAAATTCCACCCAATCGTCCAAACTGACAGAATGGGATGAGGGATAAATCGAATTCACTCCGCACATAACAGCAACCTAAAATTTCTACAATATAGAAAGAAAATATTATTTTTCGTATCGTTATTACCGTTAATGGGGAGCAAACTGTAACCCCACGAATCAAAAAATTGCTCCTGTTCTTCACCATTTCGTCATAGAAACACCAGTGATCGTAGCGCTTCGCGCAACAGACGCTTGTGTTATGTATGGCTACCTTTTTCTCATTTCTAATATAAATTTTACCGTTTTTTCCAAAAAGATATACTGGCGTTTCAATGTATTCTTACCTTGTGGCCAACGCCACGCCTCTTTGAACCGGGTAAGCAACATTAGGGAAATAGGCGGCGCACATAATACCTTTCACCAAACCCCACGAGTTGCTGTTGTGGTTTAAATCATCGAGAGAGCGGGAACAATTAACGAAACCAATCGCCCGAAGTTGAGCTGAGGAGCAAATTTAAATAGTATTAAAAATAAATATAAATAAACTGATTCTTACATAAAAGCTGCCTTCTAGTGTCCAATACAGAGTTCATCGCCGACTCTGATATAAAATATTCGTGGCAAAATTGTCTAGATCGACCTTTCGTCATTTCGTCCTATTATCAAAAATTTCATTTACATTAATGGTTATTGACAGAATCAAATATGTTTTTTACTTCAAAACAATTAAAAATAATATATACAGTGGACGGCTTTGTTATGGAATAAATTTATTGAACGCCTTGTATATTATGACGATTTATGTCTTAAATGGTGCAGTGGAAAATAAGAATTGGCAAAGTCTAAAAAATGTTCTCTAAATATTTTACCTAATATGAAACATAATTTTATATCAAATTTGTTTCATAATGTGACCGGTCAGCTTTGTTCAAATTTATTAAAAAATTCCGGAATGCCATATTAAATATGTTTTAAACTTCATATAATGTATCTGTTTCAAGCTAACTAATAGATCTGCACTTTACCGAGGTGTTTAAACTCACACACACAAAGCACACAAACTAATATAGTAAATAGAGGAAACACATATTTGATTTCCTTTCTTTTCCGAGATTTTTTAGCAAGTTAGAACATCATATAGGATGTTTTTGAAAAGAAAAACAGCAAATATATTGCATTAAAGCCCTTTGGCGCACGGTCAAAAAATTATGGCCATTTCATTACCTGCCACTTCTGAAAGACCAGCAAATAAATTGCGTGATCACTGGCTACTCCATTCAGTAGCTCCCGTCTTTTTGCTGCAGCGGCTGTTCTCAGATTGGCTTGAGGCGGGAGCTGGAATGGATCTCTAAATAGAAGAATTCAAATATATGATTAGGGATCAGCACAAAAGTCAGGATGTCATATACATGTTATCTCTAAAATCTCAAAGTGTTGAGTTACTAAGAAATGAAAAAAAAAACTTTCATATTTTACGCCTCAAAAATTAAGGTCTTGCGGATACAAATTAATGCTAGAAACTGCTATTGTTTAATATGTACTTACTTGTGAGCCATGGAAGCGCATATCGTCAACATCGGTTCGAGGCACTTAAAAATGCACCCCAAGAGTAGCATTTTTCCTAATCTCGGCTCCAAAGGGAGATGCGTCAAATATTCACCCAACCTAGACAGTTTACAAATCGAAACCTTTTATAAAAATGTGCACAAAAAAGGACCATTTTTAAACCTCGTAAGTTCCTCTTCCTTGTCCAATGCTCCCAATCCTTGCAAATGTTCGATAGCGACCCCCACGGAGTTCGCCGAAGGTGGATCGAGGGCCAGAGCTAAGAAATTGTAGATGTTCATGTGATTTGGGGCGATAATTTTGGCGTGAAGACACAACTCCTGGAGAAAAAAATGCGTTTCAGCCAAATATATACAAGGGATAAGTTTTTTTATTGAATGATGCTCAGAAAATGGTAAATATTAAAGTTTCAGAATATTGCTTGAATTGTTTAATCTGTTAAAGAAATTAATAACGTCAAAAAACGATACGACTTACAACAAGTTGTCAATAAATGGATATCTGTTGACATTTTCTATCTACTACCTTTTCTTTTTTTCTTTTCCCTTTTTCTGTCTTTTCTGTAACTGCTAACAATTCGGTAAAGTATCCAAAACCGTTCCGAATTAGAAAAAAACACGAGTACTTACTTCCAAAGAGACTCGCAAAATTTCAGGAATTCGCTCCTCCGACATGTAACTGAATCGTTGTTTTGAATACATGCGAAAACAGAAACCTGGCATCACTCTCCCAGCCCTGCCTTGACGTTGCTTAGCGCAGGCCCGTGATATCCATTGGGATTGCAGAGACGACAACTTATTGTACTGAAAATCGTTTCAAATTAATAATAGATCTATTCCAATAGAACAGAAAACTAATTTCGGATCGTCAGAAACAGTTAGAAATATATGCAGAGTCCAATCGGTATGCTGCGTATATTTTTGCCAGTTCCAAATGGGTTTTCCTCTCTATTGGAACAGACTTTGACGCACTAAATTAAACTCTTGAGGACGTCCATAAAAACTTACACAAATTTGATTAAAAATCAACAATAGATGATGGACCACAAACGTAGACCTTAGTTAAGATATAAATAATTAAAAAAAGTTTTTGAAAATGAGTAAATAATAAAAGAATTTATGAAACTCGTAAATACTTTTAATGAGAGCACATTTTATATTAATGATGATCTGAAATCGCGCCTTTATGAATTGAATTAACTTTCGACCGACTGTAAACATGAGACAAAGTTATAGTCCTCTTAAAAATCAAATCCAACATACCGAATCATATACTTTCTCTTTGGCCTTGCCGACATCTATCACGAAGACAACATCTTCGACTGTAATACTAGTTTCTGCGATATTTGTACTTAAAATCAGTTTCCTCTGGTTAGCCAAAGGCTTGAAAACGTCCCACTGGTCCTTCATATTCATGCTGCTGTGAAGGAAAAATACACGATATTTCGAAGAGTTCAAGTTCGAATCGATAATGTGGTCGTTGCACTGCATTATTTCATCGTAACCTACGATAAGAAAAAATTGCGATACTCAAGTAATGATGAGATGGGAAAATTTGCCTGGTAGAAAAATCAATATTGATCCTGCATTAGAACGCGAATCGATGTACTTAATCAGCTCCACGATGAGATCATAGTCGATGAATTCGTCAGGCGTGGTCATATCGTAGAGTTGTCTCAAATGTTCTGGATCTAAGAACACGAGAGTAGAAATAAATAGACAAATTATTAAGTGTTATATAGAAACCTCCTTACCGTTACTTTTCGGAGAATTTTTATTCAACTTTCGACGCTCTTTCACATCATCTAAGAGCAATAAAATTTCGTTTCTCTTCGCAATCTTGGCATAATCGTACGGGGTTTGACCCATTTGATCAGCTATATCAAGACTGGCACCTAAAATTACCATTATTTTATTTCCCATTCGTTTTAAGACCAAATTATTAACTTCAAATCAATTTCCTAGAAGCGTATGAGACTGCGTATTAGGAAGATTCTTGGTTTCTATGAAAATGAACTTGAAATTAAGGTGATCAACACTTATAATTTGAGTTTAAAGTGCCGAAAAGTTCAAGTAACATTACCTGGACCATAGTTTCCTTGAAAATTATGAAATATTATTTAAGTACCTAAATTGCACAAAATGTTGACAAATTGTAGGTCGCCTAAGTGGCAGGCAACGGCCAATGCTGTCCATCCCGTTCCGGAATGCTGTTGATCGACCGACACGTGTTCGGACAAGAATACGTGCATGAGATCTGCTGTCGCTTCAGTAAAATCTTCGGTGTAATTGTAATTGTCACTGAAAGAGAATGCTTATTAGAGTTAATGTTCAGTAAATTACCAGTACAGTAAAGTTAATCTCTAGGATAATGGTTTAAATTTGGGTGACCTAAACCTGGCCGTTAGACGTTTTGACATCTATTGACGAATCGAATTTAAACCATAACTCAACAACTTCGGTTTAACATCTAAATCAAGTTAGACGATTATCAATTTGTATCAATTTTAGATCATTATTAATGTGCGGCACTGTATCGGTTTGGCATAGTTGATTCTGTTGATAAAGAAAATTCTCAAGTCCCCGTTTCTAATGTACGTCACCATTGGTGTATAAGTGGTTTAATATTCTAAGTTGCAAATTTTTAAATTAAAAGTAAATATTACCAATCATCATAATAAAACAATTACAGGAAAAAGCCTGTCATATTGCTTCACTAAGGGTGTACTAGTGCAGACACTCAATTTTACCACAATTAAAAGCAAATATTGTACACAAAACTCACCTTAAGTTCATATAAGTTTCCAAAACATCGTCAAAGTGAGCCTGATCCATATCCGACAAAGGCGCCGCCTTCTCGACGACGCCGGCGCCTGTGACGTCAGTCTGCTGCTGCGAATTCCGCTCCTCTAATTTCTTCATTGCCGCCCTCATTTGAGGAGTAACAAACTGTGTCATTCCTAAAATCTCCTCGATAAAGAACGTCTCAATTGGAAAAAGACGTCCGGGAATCGAAAGAACTGCGCTGGATTGGAAATACTCTTGGAATTTGGTAGTGTCCATGGTAGCAGACATTAGAATGATCTGTGTATTATTGAAAAATTGTTAATTGGTATTGGAGTTTTTCAGAAAAAAGACCTTTAGATGAGGGTATCGGGACAAGTTTTGTTTCAAACAGATTAGAAGGAAATCGCTGAGTTTATCGCGCTCGTGGATTTCGTCTACGATCACGTGCGTGATATTCCCCAAACAGTCGCTTCCGTCCATGATATTCCGCAAAAAGATTCCCACGGTACAAAACAGCAAATTCGTGTTGAAACCTGAAGACAAAAGTAAAATACCAAATTCGTTTCAACTTTACTCGTACATTTAGTAAAACTACAGAATAGACAAGAAATATTAAAAGCACGTGCTTACTAAATTCAATATTTTACAATTTGCATGTAAAGAATCATTAATCTGATTTCACACGTTTTTTCAATATGCTCTATTCCCAAAAACATCCGGTACATTGTACAAACAGTACAAAAATGTGCTTACTATAATTTGATTCAAGTCGAATGTGGTATCCAACGCTGCCCCCTACCACTTCGTCCCTCTCGTACGAAACACGCTCAGCAGCAGCAACTGTGGAAATTCTACGTGGTTGGGTGCAAATAATTTTGCAGGGCTGCTTCCGCAGATTAGCCTCCTCCATGATGTATTGTGGCACCTGGGTTGTTTTACCAGAACCGGTCTCCGAAGATAAGATTATCACCTAAAACGAGAATCTAAAAATCTGATGAGGTGCTAAATAACTGAAAATAATTTGTGAACCAACAGATAAATCCATTGTTAGAAGAGAAATTCAGTGTCAAAGCAGATATGTAAAATTTGAGAGTTGTTTTAAAACGCTGTTGTATAGCGACTTCGTTAAATTAGACCGCTAAAGAGATTACAGTGGCCATGACAGAAACAATAAAAATTCAATATGGCCCCTGGCAAGGAAACAATAGTCTTCTTTAATAATGAATCTTTCATTCACCACATTCACCATATGTTTTACACTAAAAATCAGGTAATTCATTATTAAAAACCAATTGCAACCACAGTAATAAACACCGATCCACACTTTATCACAAGTAAATTTCCGTCATTGTATACGAACCAGCAATTGTACAAATGTATCATAAATATGAAGAATTTGGTTCTTGAACATTTTCTCGATATATAACACGGAAAATTATAAATAATTTTAAATGCGTTTTTATACTACACAAGATAATTACATTATTTTCTGAGGAAAAAAAATGAAATTTTTAAAGATTTCTCTTCTCATGGATCAAGTCAAGGACACATGAATTTGTCAGTATATGTACCCTGTTAGATTCTATGCAATCCAAAACATTGCGCCTTTTTTCGAAAATTGGCAAGTTTTCCCTAATAGTCCGAATTGCGGGACGGTCAGTAGGCGGCCTTGGAATTATTGGCTTTGACTCTTGTATGAGATCATAGTTGGTTTCGACGCGTTTAATCGACCAATTACGATGAGGTTGCGGCGCATGCCCGCCTTGAATATTGTTCAAAATTCTGTTAAAATTAACATTGAATTAGGACTAAATTACTTACGAAATTGTTTATCAAAAATCTGCAATTGTGCGTAAATTTCATCACACACCGGCACTTGGAAAGACTGACTAGACAACAATTTCGGCTTCTTTGATAAGTGGAGTTGACGGTTGGGTTCTTTACCATGTGATCGAGATATCAAATTCATGATTTGAGCCTAAAAGTCAAGAGAATAGTATTATAAATTATTGTTAAAAATTACCCCTCAAAATAACTGTTGGGGAGATGTCACTGGCACTACATCCACATAACACATAACACAAATAATGCATCAATAGTGATGTTGCTACTGGAAGTCAGAATGAAGATTTGACGTACTGGAACATACTTAATAATTTAGTTCCCAAAGAATGTCAAGAAGGTCATTCTAAACCTTAAAATTCAAATGTTTTTTAGAACATTCAATACTATATAATGCAAATGTGTCACATATCTGCCCTTTCCTCAATCTCATTGCTTCTTGTGAGAAAACTTTGAAAAATTACAAAACATTGCTCTCACATGACCATGATAAAAGTCAAAAACCTCTACATTCTACAATGCCAAACACACTTTTGGTAACTATCATTCAGAAATGGGCAATTACATGACCAGCCAATCTTACCTTATAATGAACGTACTTCCTCTGCAAATTATTGTAGTCTGCAGGAAATATGTATTCACTCTGATCTGGATCGGCTAGAAAGCCATCAATAATTTTATCTATTTCAATTCTGAGATGTTCTGGAGTAGCTTCTTGGATATGCTCGTCTATAACTAAGTTGTTTTTGCTGTGTTTGCCTTTATTGACTCCAAACCTTAGAATAATTTAAATTAATTGGGTATTTGCATATTCAGTAAATATAAAGTACAGCAAAAGACGGGGTTTTTTATGAACAGAATATTGTTCAAACATTGTATTAATATATACATAATAGTTATGGGATATTTTCTAATGAAGTCTATTGTATTCTGTCTTGTGTAATATGTGTATAATAAGGTGATAAATGTTAACCATCTCTCATTGTAAGTGTAAAGTACCATGAAGAGCTTCCTTGACCCATAAGGGCAGAAGCTAAACAAACATTATTAGTGATGTCTCAAAAATAAGATGATTCTATAAAATGGTATATACGGAAAGAAGCCATTTAAAAATGATAGTAAGAATGTATACAGAGCATTGCTTAACTCAGGAATACTAATTTAAGATTGGAATTAAAAATGATCACTTCTGTGAATGTGGTTAAACTGAAATCTCAGATCATATCTTTTTTGAGTGTCCAATTAATAGAATATCCTGTTTTTGCATTTCTAATGCTCTCAATCCGCTAAAGTTTCTCTTTAGTGTGAAAAAAAATCAACATGTTATAACAAATTGTAAAAAAAATTAATTCTAATAATAAATTTAGAATCAATTTATCTCAGTCATCAGATAAGTGTTTGTATCTAGATTTTTTTTGGTGTTATTGTTTTTCCTTATTTATCATAATACCGATCACATCATTAACCAATAGGGAATAGAGTCATATGACGACTGTTAACCAAGTAGGAACTCTGTACAAAAAATGGGCAAGTTTTTTGCATTTGTGTTTAGCTAGTGGTGGCTAAATGTATTTACAAGACCTCCATCTTACCTTACATTCTCCCTTCGAGGCCGAGCTGAACTAGCATTTAAACGCTGGTTCGAGGGGCTGTCGAAGCCCTGCCTATGGCCCCTTTGGTGTCTTTCAAAATTGGCACTCATATTTAATGCAAATTTAAAATCGAAATAAATTATAAATTATACTAAAGTGAGACGGTGCAAATGAAATTTTCGATTCGCGATTAAACGTTTAATTTAAGATTAAATCGAACAAATTATTTGAATTTGAAAAAAATATTAAACACTTTGTATTAATTACAACAAATCTGTGACAATAAAAAAAACAAACATCAAATTAGATGGCTACCCAGGCGTCAAGTGTCATTAAGATTTAAGTTATTTGAGAATTTTAAGATAGATTACCAAGAATACACTCTCATGTATAGAGGGGCGTCACACACTCCCTGAGTATTAAATCCATAGCTGAAACAGTTTCTTTTTGGAACGAGAACGGCCCAATGTTCATTTTTATAGAAAATTATGATTATGTGGTATAATCGTCAAATTATTTTAAAAATCAAGGTATCCAAAAGTACTTGAAGGGTAAAAGGGCGCAAAACTGGAGCGCTTCAGGTGCATAAAATATTGGTATTGGTGAGCTATAAAAACAAACTGCAAGCTTCGGAACGTGTTTTGTTCTCCTCTTACGGCCATATGGAAAGCGCTTTAAGAGGGACATTATTTAAATTTTTTACTGATCAAAGAAGTTACTAAATAACAAATTAAAATAAACCTAAAAGGCGTTTAATGAGAGAAACTTCCTCTGGACAATTCCACTGGGCTCAATCAAATATTTTTATCTGCTTTGAGTCCAGGCGACTTGATAAAATTAACTTCAATAAAGAACCACTGACTGCTTGACTCTCAAGCAACTTCCAATGTTAAACCGAATCCAAACATTAAAATAAGAGGATACTTAAATCAGTTTTGATATACTCGGAATCATCAGTTCCAGTGTTAAACAGGTGTACAAATTATAGCTACTAATAGTCTTTCAACCTCAATTAACGCAATGTGTTGTTAATGATGGTTTAACAATAGCAATAGTGAGGAATTTCAATACTTACCATTATTTGTAGAACTGAACGAATCACCCGGAGAGTTGAACTGAAAGTAAGAACAAAGCCGAAAACTATACCGTTTTTAATCCATAAAAATCCGTTACTAAACAAGTGTCATTGCAAAATTGGAGGGAAAATTGTATTGTTTTTCAACTATCTCCATCTAGTGGCTGGAATCGAAATCGATCAAGAATGCAACTCTAAAACTTCCAACACCAACAAACCTCAGGCCATCCAGACTGACCACGAGAAACAAAATCGCGCTTCCCAAGACCGTCATCCAACTGCAGCTGACATGCGCATTAGCAGTCTAGGGGTTATGCAGTGAAGTCACGTCTAAAAGAGCTACGGGCAGCATGAAACATTGCAGGCTTTAGTATGTCAGTAACAATTCGATAAGAAGAGATCAGTAACAAATATTACCAGAGAGATGGTCCAAGGAGCTACGGAATATCCGAATGGGTTAATTAGGAAGGCAACGAATTAGGTTCTGGAGAATGCCATCCCGCACAAGGCGCCTGCTGTTGGACAGCGAATGACCTGGAGACAGACTGACTCAGGGCTGACCAGGAAAAAGCGACACTTGATAAAGAACCTCTACCCTATTCGAGGATAACTTCTTTCATCTGTAATCCCAGGTCCCTTCATCAGGAGGCTACTAGCCCTACCAACGCCAACAAAACATCCTTTTCCTTGAATAGCGAAAGAAAAGAGCCAGATAGTTTTCTGGTTTTTTAACTTAATTATTCCTGACAGGTGACGTACAATGCAGTCAATAAAGGAAACGGACAGAAGAGTCCGTCCAGGATAGAAGAGCGCCGAATAGACCCCTGTCTGTGGGGTATAGCATACGTAGAAAAAGAAAAAATCTGAAATATACAGGGGAATCCATAAAAAAACGGTTTTCTGGACCACCCTGTAACTTCGAAAATATTTAAAAATTTAAATTTGTGGAAATTTCAATAATTTTTATATTAAGCTTTTTTTCGAAACCTCACGGTTTTTGAGATAAAGTAGTGGACCATCTTACGTGGACCGCTCTGTACATGTACAGGGTGATTCAGGTTTTGATTGGGAAAATTTAATAGGCGATAGAACTTACAAGGATATTTTTTAAAAATCGTTTGAATTTCTATATAATTTCTCTGCAAATATAGGGCGTTGAATTTTCAAATTCCTTCCATTTTTTATTTATTGGTCCTACAGTTTTTAAGATATTTAAGTCAAATTTTGAGCATATACATAAGTAAGCACAAAAACAAACAATTATTTAAGTAATTACCCATTTATTTAAATGCTATCAAATCACAATTAGTATCACTTTTTACAAACACCTTATAAGATTCTAACTAGAAATTGGTCGTACTGAACTATTACACTCCGAAAACACTTTTATGTAAATGTAGTAGCGATCATTGCATTATTCCCAAAGGCTTTAGATTGAGACTATCTTACACAAGTCAGATGGAGCATTATTGGAATGAGCACTTATATCAACTAGTCAATCAGATAACTAATACAATTCCACAAATACACTGCTCAACATAAGCCAGTAAACAAGGGCAATCGTTGACAAATCCTCATATTTGATACACTTGTGATGAAAAAAAATCGCCGATACTTCATTTTTAATGTCTTGCAAACTTTCTTTTAAAAAAATGTGTTTATATTCTGACTATTTTTGGGCCAGGAGAAGACACAACAATATTGGTATTGTTAAGATTTATAATGCTGCAAGTTTCGAGCTAGACGCAGAACAGCTACAGCTAGAGATCTGATTTGAAACCTCTACGAAGTACATGGGGTGCTGATTTCCGACCAAACTGCTAAAAACCAATTACATGAATCTGGTCTTGTTGGATACCCATCCAAATCATCTGCCGTGCCTCATCCCAAACGAAGCGATAACCAATATACATAAATCGCTCAACTTGAGGGATGTTCTGGTTTGACCGTGAAAACCATTAGGTAAAAATATTCTCGAGTACTCTTAGCACACCGTGACTCTGTCGCCACTCACCAGTCCTTATCAGTAATCTGGCCCTTCGCAGAATCACATGTGTTAAGACGTTAATTGCAAAAACCTTTTAAGGTCTGTTTTTTCTCATTCAATCTAAAAATCCTAAGTTCATGGGAACCTACCAAATCTGTGTTCTGATTGGTCAACTAGAACAAAATGGGCTGAAACCAAATTCAGCTCATTTTCCCTGCTTCCTTTTTTGGGCAGATTTAGGGTGGAACTCTAGGTATAAACTAAAATCCGACCTTCCTCCAAATTCATACTTGAGATTCCAATGCACCTAATATAGTAAAAGTTATCATAGATTTTTAAATATAGACTTGTTGACCTTTACAGTAGTGTTTTGCTCGACCATCGTCCTGATTTGTCGTGGCGGTATCCACGTACAAAAGAATACCTGGTGTCAGAAGTTTTTCCCTTAAGACTCCAACAGTCTACACACTCTTGTTATCCAATGCGGATCCCTGCACTGCGACGAGGAAATCACGCTCTATGTTTGGCTTGGGCGGAGGAACATCAACATCGAAGTTTAGAAGAATGTGCCAATGTGTTATTCACAGAGAAGTCCCGATTTGGATTTCGATCTATTTGAGGTACAGTTACGTGCAAAAGTTTCAAACCAAAGATGATTTTATAAATTAATAACATATGTATGTAGTATATACAAGGTGTTCTACAAGCTCTATAATAAACTTTGACAAATGGTAGCAGGGTTAATTCCAAATATTTAAAAAAAAAAAAACATAGGTCCAATTCATTTTTGTTTAGAAGTTACAAGATGTTTCAAGTTGAAACATTAATTAACTTTATTATTAATTAACAAATAAAATTTATAATAAATAAAACAAAAAATCCATTTTTTTGAGCCATTTATCGACACTTAACTCAAATGAAAATGCCGACACTTAAAAACTTAAATCCTTTTAATCCATTTACCGAACCTAAAAAATTGAAACCCCGCGAGACAGGGAGATACACTGATTAAGAGTCGGCCTGCCTTTGTCGGCTTCGGCGGATGTTTTTACTGTTTAAAGAAATTGTAATCAATGTATGAATTATTGCTCGAGGCAACTAGACTTTCCCTACTTGCTTTATATTTGAATTTTTTAATTTATTTTTGTTAAAAAAGGCTGCAAAATGCAAGCGAGTAGTTTTAAATTTAGAAGGCAAACTAGAAATAATAAAAAAATATGAAAAAGCCGAAAGTGTGTCTGCATTAGCAAATTCATACAATATCGATGTTCAAACAGTTCGTCATAGAATAAAACAGAAAGACAAATTTTCGAACTTCTTGTCTCAATTCGAATCATCAAGAAGTTTAAAAACACGAAAAACGACAAAAGCCTCAACTTTTGACGATTTAGACAAAGCAATTTATCAGTGGTTTAGGCAAAAACGTGTAGAAGGCCACCCTGTGTTTGGATCATTACTTATTGAAAAAGCGAAATGGCCCACAAAAGAATGCAAATTGAAAAACTATTTCCAAGCATCACAAGGTTGGCTCCAACAATTCAAAACACGTTATGGAATACGGCAACTAGGAGTTTAAGGTGAAAAACTAAGTGCAGATAAGAATGCCGTTGATTTGCATCTTATTGAATTTAAACGTTTGATTGATCAACATAAATAATCTCCCGAAGAAGTCTATGTAGGACGCAGATGAAACTGGGTTGTTTTGGAAGTCGTTACCGTCTAAAATGCTTGCTATGGATACAGAACATTTTGTTCCTGGTCACAAATCAAATAAGAAAAAATTGATGATGATGCCGTGTTCGAACGCTAATGGGATACATAAACTGAAACTGTTGTGTATTGGAAAATCGAAAAATCCACGATCGTTTAGAGGAAGAGAAGCAAGAACATTACCGGTGACTTAATCAAAATCAAGTCAAGCATGGATGATCCACGAAATTTTTAAAAAGTGTTTTTTTGGAGAATTTATTCCTGCAGTCAAGTTTCATCTCAAATCAAAAAACTTACCAGAAAAAGTCGTGCTATTGATGGATAATGCCCCATCGCATCCAGATAAAAACATTCTGAAAATGGTCAAATTTTTAGTGAGTTTTTACCACCGAATCGTTGTTACAACCGATGGATCAGGGAGCCATAAAAGCTTTGAAAGGAGGATTTCGTAAAAACATGTTAAGGCTACTTTTAGAAGAAGACTGCAGTTTGAAAGAATTTTGGAAAAAGTGGAATATTACACATGCCATTTTTGCAGAGGCTGAAAGTTGAAACGATATAAAAACATAACTTTAAAAAGATCATGGTACAATTTGTGGCCGCAGCTACAAGCGGAAATACTGCCGAAACTATTTAAGAAACAGAAATTAAAGTTTATTGAATGCAGTGAATAATGTTATTAAATTGATAACGTGACTTTAGAAGATATGACTGAATGATTAAATTTTAACTTGAACAAACCAGGGTATCTGTTTCGAAGTGATGATGATGAAATTGCGTGTACATCATCAAACACAGCTAAAAATGATGAAGATTCTGGGGAAGAATCAGATGTTGAAGTGTCGCAATCTGAGGAGGCAAAGTTGCTTCCAGAAGATGTCCTAAGGCACGCAAATGCCTTGTGAAATTTTTTAGGCAAATGATTCCGATTACATGGATATTTTAAATAAATTTACATAAGATTCGAGCATTCATTTGTACCAAAACTCACAGTAAAAAACGTCAGATGTTTTTGTATATACATACATATATACAGGGCGATTCACAACTTATCTATAAAATTTTAGGAGTAGTTGAAACTTAGTTTTTCATTTGGTTACGTTGCTTTCATGCTTCGGTGGTATCTGTAGTTCAAAAAATTAATTTTCCTCAAATTATCAAATAAAAAACGTCCCTTGATTGTCTAATAACTATACTGTTTACCCTACTTCCAAACTAAACGACTTAGAAATGTATTGAAAATAATCGAAACAAAGTATAAAAAAGTAAATATTTTGTTTTGTTCAAAAGTATCGGGCCACATTGAAGCAAATGTTGATAGTTAGATGACGAGTGAGTGGTGGAATTCTAACTTATTAAGATGTCGAAAAGTATTCAATTAGAAACATGTTAATGTGTTATAAAGTTACATGGAGAAGAAAAAAATTCACGTAATATTGCTTCATTATTATCGATCAGAACGAAAACTGTTAAAAATATTATTAAAAAATGGAAAATTACAGAATTTAGAAGACAAACGCGCTTCAGGAAGGTTTAGTACTAATAAACTATATGTCCTGCAGTGACCAAGTCAATCTCCAGACTTGAACCCGATTGACTATTTATGGCGAAAGTTAAAACTGAATGTGGGAGCTGTAAATTGCTCTAATAAGGATGATATTTGGGAAAAAGTAAAAGAAGCATGGCACAACATTAAAGAAGAAATAATACAAAAGTTAATTGAGTCTATGCCACATCGGTGTGCCGCAATAATCAATTTAAAAGAAATGGCTACAAAATACTGAATAAATAATAGGTTTGCAGTTTTTCAAATTCATTATAAAATACGTTCTAATCTGTATTTAATGTTTAAATTTGTTTGCTCCGACACTTTTAAACAGAGCACAATATTTACTTTCTTTATACATTTAATTATTTTCAATAAATGTTTAAGTTATTTATTTTAGAACTACATTTAATGGGATTTATGTCACTATATATTATTTTCCGAAATTTCGTGTTGTTTATTTATAAAATTATTTTTGGCCCGAAAATTTTGCACTCAACTGCAAGTGTTAAAGAAATTTAGTGTGAATTTATTGGGAATTAATGTCATCATACAAGGTGTTATTTAAGTACGTGACCAAATTTCAAGGGATGATTCTTTGAGTTATTCTACGACGAAAAGTTTATAAAAACTTAGATCCGGTAATTCTTTGTTTTCAAGATACAATACAAGATATCAATTTTTTTTTAATCGTTTTTCTGCAAAAATCTTAATCCTTTCGTCGATTTTGCTGAAATTTGGTATTTAATTATTGTTAAATATTTTTTTTTAATAAAAAAATTGCGTACCATTTGTTTAAGTGGAGTTTTAATAAAGCGTTTTTCTTGTTTGATTTTTCTTCAATTTCCGGCGTCACCCTTATGCGCGTGTCACTAGCAAAAGGAAACAATTTCCAGCTTAAAAAATTAATTTTTTACATTGTATTACACTAAAAACTGTCACCAAGTTTTAACGTTATATTAGTTTGCATCTTTTTATTATTTAGAAATTTTTTTTAATATATAACAATTAAAAAAAAAATAGTTTGACACCCTGAATCTTGAAAATGAAGTATTACCGTAGAACGTATGTTTAGATAAACTTTTCATCTTAGAATCACTCAAAGAATCACCCCTTAAAATTTAGCCGCATACTTAAATAACACCCTGTATAAATATTCTAGCTAAAAGTATATTTGTTCCTTAGATTCTTTTGAGCAGTGTACAACAAATTCACCTTTCGAAATTATGTTAATTTGATTAAAAATAATAAATTGTATGAATCGATAAATCGTAGGAGGCATTCTATCTAAAACAGCTTCATTTGACAAAAACTTAGTACTGAACAAAGAGTTCCTAACACTCAATAATAATAATAATAACAATGTACCTGCAAAAAACAGTAATAAATTTGTCCAAAAAAATTAACTCACAAAAACAAAACACAGATGAAAACTCTGGTTCATTCTAAAGACCTAAATTGCTCTGTAATTCCTAAATATGTTCCTCAGATTAATTTTATTTCAACTATAGAAGAAACAGCTCAAAATTTACCACAGCAACACCAATAAAAGTTTAGAATTGCGACAAAACTAATTTTAAATAAATATTTTAAAATTAAGCAAAATTTAGCCCTTTTCGAACAAACGGGGTTCGATTCTTTGGGAAAGGATAATGATATTAAAAACCTTCCAGCAAACAAAAATAACGCTAAAGGGAATGTAAAATGTCTAAGAAGGAGAGCTAAATTAAAATTACAAAAATCATAATTCAATGTTTCTTCTTCTAGATGCTCACCATCACTCTACACCTGGATCTACTTCTGAACACAGCTTACTCCGTTGCGAGCACTCTGAAATGGAAAAAACCGAAACTTCCCATAACCTAACCTAACTTCCTAACAAAGTATTTTTAAAATAACATCAATTTTTATTATCTTTTTGAACCTATTTAAATAGTAAAATAAATAATCATCAGTATTTGTTCATCAATTTACATTTTCCTCGGAACTCTCAGGTATCTTAAAATGTGAAAATCAGTTACACTGAATCAAAGAATAATCGTAGTTTTGAGCTCCGTTGATCAATTATCCACCATGGGAGGCGTAAATAAGGATGTAGAGATCCAGAATTTCTTTATCTTTAATTCTTCATTTGGTCCTAAAGAAGGAGAGGTAAATTTAAAGAATCGATACATTATTTTATAAAGTAATTCTATTTAAAAGAATAGAGGAATATATTCTGACAAATTTATAAATTTGGGAGTTAATTTAGAGAAAATTATGCAAAATACATAGAAGGCGTAAGACGTGTCATAATACATAGCATAGAAAGTTGGTTTTATGGCTATACCATTTGTGATTTATATGAACCGCAATTGAAATTTTTTATATTATACTGTCCAACATTTCTAAATGTTCAGGGTCATTCATAAAAAACATTTTTGTGGATAAAAGGACTGAATAAAAACACAAAAACTATTTGAAAATTAGTTTTAATATTAATTACATTTTTTTTATTAACTTCCCAACAAATCATATACTATATTAAATTTTTAAATTTTATCTATGTATTCTGTTGTTATAGTTTGTTTTCATCTTTTTTGTCTACAGAAATGTTTTTAAAGAATTTTATGATAGTACAAATATTTGGTCTAATCTTCATAACAAACAAAATTAATTGCCTTTCCTAAATAAGAATATTATTATTTTTTATTATTTAATTACTTTATGCAAGAATACTTGGAAATTTTGGGACTGATTTGAAAAGTAAGCCATCTTATTAAAAAAAAATACACCCAATATAAATCAAAAACTTTTATATGAATCTTTTTTCTTAGCATGTATTTAAACCTAGTTATTTTTCAGGAATTAAAAAAAATATTGTTCTACTATCCAACTACAGATAATACATCTGTGCAAGTTGAAAATCTTAGCCTAGTAGAAGGCGTTATCAAATTCACACAGTAAGTATCTTGAATGCAAAAAATATCCACCATCTATCTTCGGTTTTATTTGAGGACCTTCAATCCATCATCCCCAGTTAGTTCTCTTCATATGAGTAAATTGAGGCAGCTGTATTTTGAACCTGAACCTGACTTTTGGGTTGTTTTGGTAAATTTTATAATTTATGACCATCATCACAACTTTCTTTGTAAATTTTCTCTAGACCCTCAGTTTACCGATTGCAGCGAAAGTGAAAGAAAATATTAGTTCTATAGAGTATTTAGAGGAGGATGTACAGGATAATGTGTTTCAAGCCGTTTTAAAGCAAACATATCACGTTTATAGATTGTTTTGGGGCACCCTCACTAACACTCTTAGTAAAAATGATTTAGGCACCTTAAAAAATCAATTGGAGGCTTTTTATAATGCAGTGAGTGATCATATTTTATGAAATAATATATATTCATAATAAATGAAATATTTTAGTATCTAAAACTTCAGAGGATTGAACATGCAGATATTTTGAATATTTTTAGAGGAATTCAATATTTACCATTAGACAGGCAACATTTTTTAAAAATTCAATGCTTCATAAACTCTTTAGAATCCAAATGGGGTTTTATTTCACACACGGCATTTCTTTATAATGAACATGTAATATGGTGAGTTACAGATTAAGCCTGACTTTGATTCACTAAAGTCTCTCAAACCGTTCTAGGAGTGGCATTGAGCCCAATAGTATGCAAATTGTTTATCAATATTTGATATCCTCGCTTTTACCTGCTAATGTAGAGGTAGAGCTTCAAGGCGGTTCAATTCCCAGACATTCCCCATCTCCTTTCAGTTCTCTTAGGCACGGTAGATTTATCACTGGGCCTACTAATCTAAAACAGGCAAAAGTAATAGGAAAAGTGCCCAAAGTGCACTTATTTCAGGAGGAATGTTTCAAAGAGTTTCATCTGGTTGTTTATAGGGCTCTTAGTGCTACACTTTGTCTATTTATTGAAGGTAAAATTATTCGTTAAACATTGAATTTGATCTAAACTCGATGTTTTGTTTAGGAAGTCACGAATTGACTTTAGACGACTTCAAAGCACTAGATGAATATATGAATCCCAAGTTATCGCCTATTGTAAACGACATTGCCGATTACTGTGCAAAGCAGGTTGTGACTCCGTCTAATGTGCCTGAATCGTCGCCTAAGTTTATTTATTTCAATAAATTGAATTTGGCCTATAAAAGCACCGTAAGTTGGAATTTATTTAACACGAACATTCATTTATTAATAGATTTAAAATTTAAGGTGCATTTAGACAATAAACAGACAGGGAATATTTCTTGTCCCAAAGAATCGTTGAGGATAATGGCAGATATGAATGATTCAAGCAAATGTTTGGGCCTTTCGGGGGAAAATATCGTGAAAACCACTAATGATTACTGGGTATTTAGTAAAACTTCCAATTTGAGGGAGTTTTACATTGTCTTGCAGCAGAAGAATGCCAATTTAATAGGGATTAGTGGTATGAAGTTGATTTGCAATTATTCTTTTTGCTTGTTCGTTAGTTGTGATATTGTAGAAGAAGTAAAACGCCTTTGTGAGGCGGAACTGCAAGGAATATTCTTTCATCCTATGTGACCTTGGGATTTCCTTCGAAATTCATATAAAGTTAATTTATAATAATCCTATTAATATGTGTATTTGTGTATAATTATCCACTTGTAATATGAATAAAAATTATTAATGTTATTGTTTTCACAAACGTGCCTTTTTTCCTTTATAGATTTCAGGTTGAGGTATTTTTTATCAATGCAAAGATGGAGTATGAAGTCTTCAGAATCTGAAACACAACGATGTTATTTTCATCAAAAAACTTACATAGTTAGAATCAATTCTACCGACATAAATGTGGGCAAGGTAAGACGAGAAAATCTTCCTGCTGTAAAGAAAACAGGCTTCCTCGCTCTAAGCATAGTAAACATAAGGCTTTTCTTATACTGAGTATCTGTTGCAAACCAATTGCTTTCCCAAATATGTTGAGGCAGTTCCTGAAACTACATACATAGCCTTTAAGTAAGGCCATCTTCTAATCTATAGAGCAAATTTGCCTTTAATGTCACTTCATTCCCAAACCAACAGTAAAGATATAATTGATATGACATTGCCATCATGTAAACAAATTCAATTATAAACTGTTTACTCAGAGGAGGGGCCTAGAATAAAAGGTAAGGAGAAATCACCGAAAACGGCACCTAACTTACTATAGACACTAAATATAGGCATGTGCACAGAATAAATAGAGTTGCAGTCACTTGACATAATGTCACGAATCGATGCACGTTTTCCAGTTGCTCACTAGCTCTGAAAATTCTTTCATAATTAAAGAAAACGTAACAGTGTAATACAATACTTAAAAATAGTCTGAAGATGCTTCACAATTTTCAGCAGTTCCATTTTCATGGAATTCATAAGTATAATGTTCTCCTGAATCGGTTGGTGACGCGGTGCCACAATACCGCGTTGCACCAAACATCTTTCCCTCACAGTGCAAAAAGCTCCTTGGATTATGACCACATTTCCAGTAATACAGTTAATTATGTTTATAAACAATGAGTCCATTCCTACAATGCTATAGGCATAATTGAACATGGGACCTGCAATCGTAGGTTTATGGTGTATATTTGAAGTTGTTGGGTGTCGATTTAGTTTTGTACCTGCCTGATAAGCCATTGCTAGCAAATATTTAAGTCCTGTATGATATGAAAAGGGCATCCAGCTGTAGTAGGGCAAGGTGTTTGGCAGCATTGTGGAGTTTCCAGATGATTTTAGGAAATGTGCTGTGGTAATGGTTGGAGGGATATAAGAGGACGTTAGGGTCGCATGAGCTAATAGGAGGAACGTTAGTGAATATTTTTTTCCGATTTTCTTATATCTTTGAGAAATTTCGCTGGGTTGATATTTCTATGAAAAAATACATTTTGTAAGTAGCACATGTAATTACAATTTCTGCAATAAACCTACCTGATATCCCTCATAATAAAATTGTGGATCCTCCAAAGCAGTCATAATCTGTATCAAATAATTCCCATAAAAATACCAGAAAACTACTTTGATGGCCCCCATGAAGTGAGTTAGAAAGAAATTAACGTTTTTAATTAATTCATACTCATTTCTGAAAGTGTAGAATAGCGACACGAATTCCGTAAAAGTGAACCATAAGTTGACGAAAGCAAATACCAAAATTGCGTATAAGGTGTAGCAAATCTGAATATATTTGTTGGCGCTGGATGGTCTCCAGAGGCCTGCACATCTCAAAATCCAGCGATTAATCGAAAAGAAGTCTTGAGCATATTCTACATTGTTACCGTTTGATAATTTAATGGACATTGTTATTTGTTTTAAGGGACACAAAGTGAGAATGATTTGTAAAGTAAGTCATCCAATTTATTACTAATCAACAATTCACTTTGTGCCAGTTCGTGCATGTATGTGAAACGTTCTTTTTGTAGCTCTTATCATCTCTTAAGTGTCACGAAAAGGGAATATATTATTAGAAAAATCAGGATAATAGTTTCTGCTGCCAAATAATTATTATTTATTCATAGATAGTTTTTAAATTGAACGACTGATTTTCATGACAGCTCCGCTTGGATTGACCTTTTTCTTCTTTTTGACTGTTGTAGTCGACGCGAAAGCATCACTTAAGAGTAATCATTTTTACAATTTTAACGGTTTAGCAAAACATCGAAGAACTGATTATCGTAATATTTCAAAAAAATAACGCTGTCAAGCAATTTCAAGTTTAATACGAAGAGATAAATAACACTAATATGATAATGGTGTTATAATAGTTTAATGGATTTCATATTTCAATTTGGTACATTTATTAACAATACATCTTAAGGTGTAAGAAAGAGAACTCGAAATCACACACAGGATGTGTAAGTTCCAAGACATGCCTAGCAGCTGGGATAGGAAAGATCTGTGCTTTTACAGGAATCCACCCAATAGGGAATCAACAGCATCTGGAAAGACTATTTCTAGTTGGAATATTTGGGAACGATGATGTGCAGAGAGGCTCATGTTCTCAAAGTACTAACTCCACAAGGTATGGACCAGAGTAATAATATTAGTAGTATTGGGTTTCTTCTCTATTGCAGAGGTAGTATTAGAACGACAGGGGGGGCAAACGGTGTTCGCTGGATTTGGACCAACTAAAATCGGTTGAGTAATGGTCGCCATTGTTTTCATTATGTGTACTATAAAACAAAAATAAAGTATTTGATCGTAATGCGCTTAACATTACCTATGCCTTAATCCTATCTAGATGTACCGATATTTATATAGCTGAAATAATAAGGATAGATAAGGTTCCTTGTAAAAAGAGTCTCTTAAAGATATACATGGTAGCTCATTTTCAATGTAGATTATTTGACATGATAACTAAGCATTACTTTTAAAGGTGCATTTGGCTTTATTTATTAGTAATTGTTTTTTTTTTGAAATACGATTTGAAGTGTATGATCAATTTGAAAAATTCACATCGGCAGTCCCTAAGGTGTAGTTATTATTATTTTGTTGCAAATTGATGTTTAATTGAAATACTTACCAAAAACCCGCATACAGGAACAAACAGAAGTGGACGTTCCCCTAAACTGTTCTTCTAAACTGCAAAAAGAATCTAAATGCGATATCGTAAAAAGTTCGATGTAAAGGCACGCATTTCCAAAAATTTTTATATTCGTCAATGTATGATAGGTTTTATAATTACAGAATTCTTTATAGCAATTAAATGAATTTTGTTTATTTGCCACATTGCGTAATTTCGATAAACCAGCGATTTACTGGTGAGGGATTCATTTATTAGCGTTTACAAAATTTTGTTATATTTGATATGGGAGGTTTCAATTTTTTGTCCAGGGACCAATACCAGTTATCAAATAATGGCAAACGTTGAACGAACCATCGATATCTCACATATATATGGTATTATAGGAAAATTCCTATCACAGCATTGCCGAAGAAAGAAGAGAAAGTTGCGTATAAAATCAAAATAAGGAAGAAACAAATATCATTGATAGTTTGTTGGGTATCCCAGTAATGTGAAATTATATTCTTACCGTTTTCATCAAAATGTCTTACACGAATATAGATACATGGGTTCGTGTGTGATGTATATTTGGATATTAATTTTTGAGTAAGTACAAATATTAACGTTTTCTTTTTAATTTTAATTATTTGGAAATTTGACGGAGGTGTTCAGTTAGTGTAGTAATTTTATTTGCAAGTAATACATTGAATGTTATTATCTAAGAAATATGAGAAATCATACACTAAAGAGAATGCATTGATCTTCCTTCGATAATTGCACTTTCTTCGTATCAACCTTTCTTACCGCACACGTTACATAATTACTTTCGATATAGGTACTAATACTCGATTTCCGAATGCTTTCTCTTTAATATAGCATTGCTTACAGTAATCAATCTCATCATTTCCTAGTGTAATGAACATTTTGGTCTCTTACACATCACTCAATATGTCTCTGGTCTAACTAAGAAAAACATTTTTTTTTTGTAAATTTAACTTTATTCATCAACATACTCTCCTTAAAGAGTGATACTTTCGTTCCAACGCTCCTTTAACTTTTCCATGCCTTTTTTGTAGAACTTGCTTTTTGCCTTTGTTAGGCCTTAGTTTTGGCAATCACTTCTTCATTTGAGCTAAATTTCTTTCCCTGAAGTATCTTTTTAATGTCTGCAAAAACCCAGTAGTCAATGAGGGCCAGATCTGGAGAGTACAGTAAGTGAGGAAGCAATTCGAAACATTTTATTCAATTCAATCATAATATTTATCGAATTGAGACATGGGGTTTTGGTGAAACAGCATTTTTTTTCTTTTTCACTTGTGGCCATTTTTTCTTGATTTCTACATTCAATTAATCCAATAATGCCACGTAATAGTATCTACTGATAATTTTACCTTTCTCAAGACAGTCGATAAACAAAAACTCATACGCATCCCAAAAAAACGGATGCCATAATTTTGCCAGCTGACTTTTGAGTTTTTGGTCGGTTTGGATAACTTTCACCAGTTGCTATCCATTCAGCTGACAATCTTTGTGATTCAGTTGTGTAGTAAGTTCCATGTTTCGTCCATTGTCACACACCGACGCAAAAAATCCTTTTTATTTTGCTTGAACAGCTTCAAACAGCGCTCTGCAAACGCAGCACCCACTTCGAGAGCAACTTAGGAGTGCTCAAATAAAATTTTTGTGTTAAATTGTGAACACATCACCTTCGGATATCTTTAAGGTGTCATCTATTTTGCGCAACTTTATGCTTTTTGAAAGCTATTTCGTGGACATTTTTATGTTTTCCGGAACAACTGCTGATTTTGGATGATCAGAGCGTTCAGCATCATCGGTGTTTGTACGACAGCGTTTAAATTCACAATACCAGTCAACAATAGTTGATTTCCCTGGTGCCGATTCTTCACGTACCAGACACATACGTATATGATTTTTATTAAGTGATGCGTTAAATATTTACATTATCAGTTATTATAATAAATTTGTTAGCAAAAATCTTCTCCTTTATTTCAGTAATGTTTTGGTTCGCGCTACCCTTCTTATTAACCATACTGATTCTACTAGCTTACTTTGATACAAGGAAACCCAAAAACTTCCCCCCTGGCCCTAGATGGTACCCCCTGATAGGGTGTGCCTTGGAAGTAATCAAAACCAGGAAGAAATTTGAAGTACTATATGAGGCTACTGCCCAAATGTGCCTCAAATATGGACCTGTTCTTGGACTAAAAGTATTGGATTTTGTAATAATGAAATTTATGAAAAATTATATTTTTGCATAGATAGGAAGGGAACCTATAGTGATCATGTACGGGCCTGCTGAAATAAAAGAAATGTCCATGTCGGAAGACTTGCTGGGCAGGCCCCTGGGACCGTTCTTTAGTATGCGGACTTGGAATAAACGGCTTGGTCAGTGTTTAAATAGATATCAAAGTACATTCCAAAAACATTTATTTTAGGCATAATTTTAACAGATCGAGAATTTTGGCAAGAGCAAAAGAAGTTTGTTTTAAGGCACCTCAAGGAATTTGGCTACGGCACCGGGAATATGTCGGAATTGATCCAAGGGGAAACTCTTCATTTATTGAAGTATATTGATAAATCTATAGGAGAGAAAGGTTTTCAGATTTCTATTTAATCAACATAACGTATACAGTTTAATTACTAGATTCCACAATTTTCAATATGGAGTCCATGTTCAGTGTAAGTGTCCTGAATTCCCTGTGGTTGATGCTGGCCGGAGTTAGATATTCCCCCGAACAATCCGAAATGAAAAAATTGCAAAAAATCATGTCTGATTTGTTCAAGATTATCCATATGATCGGAGCACCTTTCAGGTTAGCTTAAAATCTCTCATTAACACCGGAATTAATATTTCCTTATACAGTTACTTCCCAATATTGAAGTATGTAGCCCCGGAGCTTTCGGGATATAAAGCTTATGTTGAAACTCACAGTCTTATATGGGACTTTTTGAAAAAAGAGTTAGAACAACACAAGAAAACTCATGAACGTGAGAATCCTAGAGATTTGATGGATATGTATTTGAATGTACTTTATTCGCCAGATCATGGTAGGTATATGTTAGTAAAAAAAAGTTTTTCGTTATAACAGAGATGTTCAGGGGAGTCATTCTCAGAAGAACAGCTCTTGGCAATATGTTTGGATATGTTCATGGCAGGCTCAGAGACTACGAACAATTCCACCAGCTTTGGGTTCCTGTATTTGATTTTGAATCCAGACGTTCAGAAAAAGACCCAGGAAGAGATTGATAGTGTTTTGGGAGGAAGACCTCCTCGATTAGATGATAGACCTAAGTACACTACAAGTTTTATGATGACTTATTGTTTAATGCATATTTTGCAGCATGCCTTATACTGAGGCAGTAGTTCTGGAAGCTCTCCGAATGTTTGGCCTTAGAGCCTTCTCAGTGCCTCATAGAGCTCTTAAAGATACATATGTTGCAGGCTATTTTATACCAAAGGTAATTAATCCAACCTAATCAATATTAATTTTTACATCATTGAAATTCTCTGGATTTAGGATACTCTGGTTGCTGCTAATTATCACGGTAGTATGATGGGTCCAAACTGTGGTTTTACCGACCCAGACAAATTCGATCCAGAACGTTATATCATTGACGGAAAGGTGACAATACCAGAACATTTTATACCCTTTGGAATTGGGAAACGAAGGTAATATTGAAAATATTGCAGATGATTAGATACAATTTTTTTTAATAGGTGTATGGGAGATTCTCTGGCGAAGGCAAATATATTCATGTTTATAACCGCAATTCTGCAGAAGTACGATGTCAAAGTAGTACCCGAAAGTCCTCCGGATATGAAAGTTGTGGATGGAATTACTCCAGCGCCTGTGCATTATAAAGCAAAGTTTATTAGAAGAAAATTGTAATAAATAAAAGAAATATGTATAGGGCAATACCATTGGAAACTTTACAAAGGGTATATTTTAAACTACGATCAAAGCCGGGTGCAAAGTTTTATATCGTACACCTTACATATATTAGTTTTAAATTTGTGTTTTCATTTTCATTACCCTCATCGGAAATTAAAGGAAATAAGTTAGAATGAAAAAACCGTGCTCACTCAAATCTTTGGTATCTATGGTTCCAAGAGCGGGTATGGAATAGCTTTTATTACTGATTATATAAAACATATGAAAATTTTTTTTTATTGAGTCCCTACTCTCAGAAATGGAAAAAAATACTAAAAAAATGCATCAGGAAGCTGTTGGTTGGAACATCATTGGGTGTTATATTGATTAGAAGCGTCATCTAAATGTCATAAGCAACATTAGCTCTTAAACGGAAACAGATTCCTTCTACATCATTAAGTTCGGTTTAGTAATTCATTGATAGATGGCGGCATAGAAAACTAGAGAGAGATGCTTGGCGTAGAAACGTGTAATTAGCACCAAGTTAAGTTTTAGACAACCCACAATACAAATTAATGTTGCTAAAGAGATCGCTCGTATGTGGTTACTTTTTTCTTTTGTACCCATAATTTTTGTCACAGACGAGCGGAACACTGTTGTTCCAAATGTGTCATAGCCTGAGCGTCAATTTTAAATAGAAATAATTAACTTGTCTGCTGCTGAACGATGGCGTTTACGTTTCGATTTTCGAAATCAAATAAGTTTGAAATTACAGTAACTGAAATTTATTGTGTCAAAATTTTCATAATTTTTACTGCAAATTCGTCTTCGATAACTTAGTGGTATTACCAGGCAGGGCAAAACGGAGTGACGTCATTAGGATCGACATACTGATGCACTTTTTTAGGATTTTTTTCCACCTCTACGAACAAGGGCTCAATAAAAAAGTGAGTTCATAATTTTTGAGAAAATCAATAAGAAATGCTATTCCGAATACGCTTTTGGAAATTTGAATGTCAACGAATAATGTGAGCATGGCTTTTTTTATTCGATCTTGTTTTTTCTAATTTTCGATGATGGAAATGAAAATACACATTTAAAGGTAATATATACAGAGTGTATCCTTGACAACTTTGCTCTCGGCTTATTTTGAACTGCGATTAAAATATTAGAAATTACCGCGACAAGTCGATTTTGTTTTCGAGTGGGACACGTTTTAGCGTTAAATGCAAATTCACCAAAACAACCTTTCGCGGAGGTGCATTCAATTTTACAATCTCAAATTGGGCTATAAATCGAGTAACACCTCATTTAAAAGAGTTTTCAATTTTGATTTTCAGCATATTTGAATTTATACACGATGCTCTATTTAAAGATTTGATGTCTAACCGTAAAATTATTAATTTTGATCCATTTGTTCAACATTCGTGGACCATTCCGAAACAATCTCCAAAAAATAAGAACATTAATTAATATTTCCAGAACGGCTAGATATAGATATATGAATTATTAAGCAGAAATGATCAAAAGGAAATAGCGAACCTAAGGTGAGGCTTTATTTGCGAATAGAATGAAAAACAGTAGAAAAAATATAATAATAAAACTTAATTTGTTATCTGCGCCACTGACCTGGCGACCCTCTGTATTTTTCTTCTTCAAATCGGCAATTGAAATATTCCACTTTTGAAGTAGAAATTTCTAATTCCTGATGAAGAAAAACTCAACTATTAAGTATTAATTCAAACAATTTATTTAGAATATTCGCAGATCTAGAAACAATAAAAACGCGGAGTAAAAGAAACATAAAGAGAATATAAAAACACAACCGTCGTTAAAATAACTAAATACTCAAACAATTCTCTTAAAATCTAGATAATGGGGGAGGAAATGATTAAATTACGCATGAAAACTCATAGGACCTAAAAACGTCACTACCTTGTAGTAAAAATAAACGATGTCCGTTGATATGACTTTTTAGTTAGAGAAATTTGACACATATTTAGAGCTAATACTCATCGTTGATACTTCTTTAGTATGTATGTAACTTAAAACTCCAAAAATATACTACCTACATATGTATGTATGTACGTGTAGATACAGTAATTAGCGAGTGTCTTAGTGCCTATAATTTTATATTCTATGGGTCTAAAACTGGCTCATACATGATTATGTTTTATGTATACGAAACAATATTGTCTCCACAATAATAATATTAATAATAATAATAATACACGTGTTCGATTAACAATTTTTCCTTTTTTCAATTAGATTAACGTTTAGTATAAATTTCTCAATTCCTTTCTGTTATACATAGGTTGATTTCACAGCTTTATACCTGTATATATTATACACAAACAACCCGTAAGCTTTATACTTTTGTATTAGAAACTAATGAAAAAATATTCAATATAAACAGTAACAAACAGTCTCAACACAATCGAGTTTACATATTTACATAGTTGCTTAAAATACCAACGTTTGTAAATAACCATTTACCTACCAATTCCTTTATTTAACGAGGACATCAATTTTTCAGTCAGCAGTTAAGTATACACACAGAGAATCGATACAATATGAAAATATCGCCAGATTTGTTCTTGTTTGTCTGACATAAAGTATGAATAATGTAACAATTTTTATTAAGTTTCTATACACGTTTACAGACACTATTTATAGATACAAAACACGCGTTACTTATCCCATGTGGTTATATAGTACATATCGATGTTTTATTGAAAAAGCTCAGTAGTTTTGATTTCCAATTCTATTGTGCTTTGAACGTTACTCAAAAGCTTAAAATTACAAAGCAAATGGCCCCCAAAAAATACACTTAGATTGCACCAATATTACCATTTATAAACAAATCTATTATAGTCTCTGTAGTTACCATTAAAATCTATTTGCTGCAAAAACTCAACAAAATCATATCTAACTAAGGGGTTTCGATAATTATCACAGACTTGTCGAAGGGTATTCAAGGCGGGAATAGAAGAATGACTGATGGGCTGAATGTTATCTCGAGGCCAGTTCATCTTGAATGTGTATCTGAAAGTAATGGAATTTTTACTTAGAAAATTCTTGTTTATAAATATGTTAAGATGAGTAGGACCAGGAGGGAGAACTTTTTAACGTAGATTACCTCTCTCGAGAGGACGTTTACTGTATATTTAAGGGGTTGAGCACTTAAAGTAATTATTTGTCCTAAAAGGAAATGTCCGTAAAATGGATCGTCGAATTGTGAGGATTTAAACGCTCGCATTTATTTTGTCCATGTTATTCTGAGTGTACTCGGGTGTTTACACGCTTTAAATAAAGTTCTCGTCCATCTTAGGAAATTAGCCAAATTATTGTTATTTTGAGCATTGGGATATAACATAAAATGTTACCTCACTAAGGATCGCCCAGTTCTCGCTATCGGAATGAACGTGAAGTCTCAAGGCTTGAATCTTCCCTAAACTGCCATCCACGGCCCCTTTAGCGACCCCGGCACTATCAAATTTACCTGCAACAAAAGATTAGCATAGTGATTACCACGTTGCGTATTATTATCGATTGTAAGCTTAACGAAAAGCAGATCAGAAATATGAATGTATATTATTCAAGCCAATTCAATCAAGCGCATTTAATATTCATATCTGATGTTATTCGCTCTGAAACGACCCATAAAGCGAACAATATATTTTCCGGTAATATATTTTGAAAACTTATTTCCGATCCATGTAACGTTTTATTTAAGCGGTAAATGCTTGTACCATGTGTTGCCAAATTATACAATAGTTGTATCTAAAAATACGCCCTAGGTATAATTTTGCCACCGCCAGCATCCAGTGTCACAACTAGACATTAAAATATGCTATTTACTCCAAACATTAATAAGCACGCCCATGGGGTCCAAGATTTTTTCGGTGCAGTTAGTAGTGAACATCACAACGACCCAAAAAGTGCGTTTAGCAGAACGATGAAAGTCGATCCGGAATTGATGTTTGAATGCCTCATTTATATCAACGCCTTCTACTATCCAGTATTCGCTTCGGCTGAGTTCATTATGGTGATTGCGAAGTATCAAAGTATAAGGGAAACTCCGAATATAGAGCAGGATGGGGCTATTTGCTTTGCCAGACTCATTGCCGAGATATTGAAAATATTAGTGTTTTATAGATGGAGAGAGAGGAGGAGAAGTGAGTCGAGTGGTTTGCGTTTCATGATAAATAGTGTTAAAAACTTATAGTAGAGCGTTGAGTAAGCCTTTTGCCATTTACCATTAAACATTTGACAAATAAATAACACCTCATTCCAACGTCTACTTCAGGTTTTTTTACCGATTACCCGTCAAACCGAATTTGACACTTTCGATGTTGTCAAATTTTCAAGTTTTCTTTGCACATATTTTTTGGAAACTTGAATATCAAATTACTTTCTTTTTTTGCAGAAATAGTGACGGCCTTCGCGTTGCTAATGACTTTTGTATCCGTCGGGACTGTGATTTATACATTTGGATATCAAAATCCCGCCTTGAAGCTGGAAAAAGTGTTGGGATCTCTGACTATAATGCTAACGACCACCGAAATAGTTTTTGGATTTCTTTTTTTTATGCCCTGTTTTAAGAAAGTTGACTATTATTAAAAAAAATGGATTAATTAAAAATAAAGAGATAATATTCCGAAGTTTCTGTTGGTATAAAGTAAATATCGACTTTTCTACAAAAATATATTTTTTGGATTAGTTTGAAAGCGAAAAGTCTTACAAATTGCCCTGAACAATAAATTAAACTTTTGAGAAAATAAATTTCGGAAATTATAAGGATATTTTTAAATGCTGTTTTTCGTTTCTATCGTTTGAATTTGATCGATCGAAATTATTTTCAGAAGATCGGTAATATTGGAAATCGAATTTGATGGAATATCATGAAAAGGGGTTTTCAAGATTGCAAAAATAGGTACGAACGTGACTAGTATTTCGAAAATTAAAGGATATATGGCAATATCCTTTTATCGTTTTAAGCCGTATGGTCATAGAAATTCTCGAAATTATTTGGTTTAATATATGTGTTCATTTTTGGATATTCAAATCAGCTAGAACTCATTGACTTACCAACTATAACGAATCCATCGTTGGTTAAATTTGATGCCAAAGTTAAACTAGGAGTGCTTGGCATATCCAAAGGCAGAACCTCAATTGTGGTATTGTAAAACTTGTCCGATGGATGTTCTGCATTACCACTTTTGATAAGATAGCTAAAAATAATCATCAAAATCTTTCTTTCAAGAATTAACACACCAAATCTATTACCTACCTTTTGATTAAAATCGGAGTATTAAACTTAAAAACCAGTTGATCTCCTGGCTGCGGGAGCAGACCCCAGAAGAAGGTTTCGCCTAAATAGGCCCTCCTCAGAGTGTATTGTTTATAGTGTTTGATTCCGGATGTGATTTCAGCTTCGGGGTTGCTGTGCGGAAAGAAGAGGGGAACTTTGCCAAACTGTTTGTCCTGAAGAAATAAAAGTGTTGGCCTTAAAAAGTCGCAATTTTGACATCTTAAAGTGAAAACGAGAATCAGAAGGAAATAGGACGAAATGAAACTTGAAAAAATCTATCCAAACATAAAGACGTTTCTCAAAATTTGGTAACAATATGATTCTTTAACAAATGTCGTCCTTACAAGCTTATTTTATAGCAACATATGAAAATGAGAACGTAAATTCTGTCCAATGAAAATAGAAGAAAAATTCACACTCTCACATGTTTCTACAGACGAGGCCGATTTAATTTTTTTAAATTATTTTAAATGGACCTTTTTGTCCGAGTCCCCTGTGCACTCTTATAAGGCTTCCTTCATAGGGCTTTCTCGGAAAATTCCGAGAATTAATTAACTAATTGAAGCCTCTGAGGGCATTTCCATTGGGGCGCAATGAATAGCCACTTTCCGGAGAATTTTGTCCTTTTTTTCTCAATAAATTTGGTCTTACTGTGAATTATTTTTCCAGTACTAATTAACTGACTTAAATACAGAAAAGATTTACCTTCAATTTCTGAACTTTTCCTTTTAAAGACGAATGGGTCCCGATATGTTGAAACAACGATGGTTTATAGTGAATCCACTTCTTTGCCTTTTCCCTTTTACACACGTCCTGAAACGAGGAAATAGTTGCTCTTTATTATAGTCTCGTCGTTTAGTATGGTATTAGTATAGTTAGATAGAGCGTGCAATAAAATTACATCAGAACCCGACTGTGCAACTTGAAGATCTTCAGGTCCAAATTGCACTTTCCGACCGTAATTGCGATTTATTGCGGAGCTTTTACGGCCTTTTGGGCAGCGCAGTTACCCCGCGATATGGTAATCTTGAAGTTTACGGCCATAATAACGAGAAACACGCTCAAAGAGGCCTTAGATATTCCATGTACATATATTACATACATTTCTAGGTACTTATGCGATTCAGCGGAAGATAGTCATATGAATCATTTCGTATTGTGCGCCGCTTTTACCGTTTGTCCGTTGAACCCAAAATCATACTGTTTTCATTAATAATACACGTAACGGTGATGAATTTTGTTTATTGCCTAATTTTGCATTCCGAATTAATCGTTCACATCTTACGGTTATTTTTCTTGGTCAGTCAATTATTTCACGATGAAACATGTGCTCCGAGCGTCACGGAACTTATTGGGCCATATACACACCAAGTTGTTCCTAGAAACGATATTACTTTTTAATTAATTAATGAATGAATCTAATTTCAGCTCATTGTCTGCTAGGTTACGGCATACACATACATACATACGAAATTGCCCTTTAAGTCTATTATTAGAGGGGTAAAAGCCCATTTTGTAATAGTGACCCTTCGCGGCGACATTTTCTCATTACTCAAGCTCGCTTGGTGTAATATCGTTAATTTTAAGCCACGACACTTTAATTCAACTCTGAGCTATTATTATACATAGTTCATTTCCAATTTTAGGAACTTAATGGTATTTTACGCATTTGATCCCATATTTATAATAATTAGGGGTTCTGGTAGTGTTTGCTAATGGCATGATGGATTATCCTTTATGATCTGCATCGTTAAATGTTTGTCACTATGGCAGTCATCCTGTGCATGATTTTAAGGGTAGATTAACCAATGGTTGGTTCATTAGAATCTTAAGAAATTAATTTTAGTTATTTTATCATCTTTTGTGCAAAGTATAATTCGGCTTTTAAGGATGTCTTAAATTTTTAAAGAAACGATAAAACATTGTATAAAAAATAAATCATGGAACTGAGGATAAACTAGGACTCTGTCGAGAAACAGCAGGCAAAACTTACGTTATTTTTCTCATAATTGCAAACTTTTGTATAGAGCAGATGATCGAGCAGCCAGTCCACTGGTTTATCGTTGTAGAACATTTGGAAGAAAGTGATCAGCCAGGGCAGTTCTGCGCTCTTAAACATTTTTCCTGAAAAGAAAAATATATATTTCATTTAACAGGATGCAAAGAGAATCTCTGGAAAACATGCAAAACGAACAGAACCATTATAAGTCTATTGCACCAGGAAAAAGAAAACGAAACATCTGCGATCCAATATTTTATTTATTCCCGTTTTCCCCCGAAGGACTAGTCGGCATTGTGCGACGCCGAATGCCACTAAAACTGAATATGAAATTGGGAGAATCCATTAAAATTTGAAATCCAGACTGTTTCCAAGAAAACCTTTAACCAGGATCGTTGAATTATAGAGCTAAACCGTGTTTTGTCCTATATAAAAGTGCAATTTCGACAAAGAGATGACCTGGAGATAACCATTTTTTGTTTATTTGAAAGACTGCGGGCACTTAACAGAATGTTTAACACAAAGAACTTTAACTTCCGTATTTCCTTAATGTAGCGGTAATTTCATGGCCATTGTTTTAGGCGTAATAGATTTCATTAAATATTGCATGCGGCGGTGCATCAAACCGTATTCTTCTATCGGAAATCGAGTTTTAGATTGAAGGCAATTAAACGGGTCTTACCGATAAATCCCAACTGGCAGAAGTCTAAAACGAACCAAGCTTCCTTTTTCGACGTTTTTTCTATGGCGAAATTCTTCATTTCAGTTATGTACTGAGGTTTAGCCAGGATGTCATCTTCAAGTTGTACATAAAAGGTCCCTAAAATTTCCTATTAAGGCTTGGAGAATTTCGTGATCAAAAAATTATACCTTTGGGTTGGGCATAGGACATTAAATAGGCAAAATCTAGATTTTGCTTGGAACGCCATCTTACTCGTTCCGGAGAATCTCCAAGGGTCAACCGCAATTTATCGAAATCTGGATAGTAGCTGGATGAGGGTGACACCACTTCTATTAATCCAGCTTCGACGTAAGTTGGAAATCTATAAATAAATCTGTTCATTTCGATTCTAAACTGCAGTGCGTGCTCACCTAAATTCTATTTCTTTGGCAACTTGGAGGATATACTCTATATCAGTCTAAAAAGTAAAAAAAGGTGTTAAATTGATTTCCTTTTAGCTGAGGACAAAAACTCACTTCTGCAATAAAAACCACAATAAGAGAATCGTTGGCTTCATCGATTGTCATTCCATCGATCAAGTTTTGTAGAGTATCCATAAGGTAACTTTGCTTTTCCCTTTTTACAGTTGGAACTCCTAGAACTACTGAAACACCAGTTCGTCCTTTGGATAACAGATAGGCAAGCCTGGGAAAGGATTTTAATTATGCTGCAGCACATACAAATTGATATGCATAGTAATCATTTACTGCGCTTCATCCATACGTTTTCAATTTTTTACTTCAACCTACGAGCAAATCAATCATCCTAAAAGCTCTTAGATTGATTTCCGACAATTGAATCTCCAGGTGAATTTTGGGTTTGCTATAATAAAGACCGTGGGATTTTGAACAAGCCCGGTTATAATCGCTTCAGAGAATCACCTCAAGTATTTTGTCATTCTTGCCCCCTTTAGGACAGGAAACATGAGTTTGCAATTTTTCATATGACACCTTTTCTTGAAGTAATTCTGCATTTCAATAGTGCCTTAACGTGTGATAATCAAATTTTGGAAATATTTTTCTTTCCATCGACATTTTTAGTTGAATTGTCTCTTAGTGGAAATGACTGGCAGATCAATAAGGGGTGCCTTAGGGGAGAAAATAAGGGATTATTTTGATGACAATAAATAAATAGATAATTCGTAGTAATAATTTTCATATGTGCAACGTCAAGCAACAATCTCAACTATTTTCCTCGCATTTTTCAATACTTTTCCTTTCTTTCGCCATCTGTTAAACTAGTGACAGTTATTGCTTCATTTGCTGCATTGGACATTGTTTAAGATAATTGGCAATTAAGCGTCGGCTCTTGTTTTTGCAAAAACTAGTGATTTGATGATTAACGGGCATCTATTGCAATCTAAAGTGATAGCAAAACGGACTTACGTAAATTAGATAATTGAAATTTAATATTTAAAAGGGGGAGATTTTACACGATGCTACTAAGGCGGTCTTGGCATTAAACAACCTAAGAAATAACAGGGATTTAAAGATTTCGAAAACTCCTTACTTGATGATCGTCTACACTGCAATTCTTGAATTTTTGTCATAAGGTCTACAAAAGTCGTTTTAAAGCTATATTTTCAACTGGTTTCAAAGTGTGTGTATTTCAGTATAAAAACACTGAATCGAAACATGCAAATTAACCGTAATTCCAGGAATACTAGGAATATTAATGAACCTTTTTCCTCCCCAATTCATCCCTTATTTCCATACTTGTCACACAAAATGTAGAACCGAACATTATTTTTCAGAGAATACTGAAAAACCAACGTTTACTTAATTTTTTAAATTCAACAACTCACCTCAAACTAGAAGGATCGTCCAGCAAATGAGGCAGAAAATGATACGAACTGGGCATTCTCAAACTAACGGGCGGATTCAAACCCTGAGCAGCCGCCATCCCCGACATGTTCTTGATGAGCTGTTTCACCTCAGGCCTCAAATCTGGACTAGTAGAACCCATCAAGAAAGCAGTAGTATTCTCCCCAGCACTAGGAGCGAAGGAAATGAGGTCTATATGTTCAGTCAGTCTTCTAAGATCTTCTTGACGCGTTCTGTACATCGAATCGAGGTACTGGAGCTTAACTTGAAGTTCGGCAATCCGTTGGATAAGGAATTGCTCCGAAGAGACGTCTGAAAAAGAAATTCTATTAATATAACAAATCACATATTTTTCGCAGTGCAGTTTAAATTTAGTTATCATTGTTCTAGAACTGGGCATCGGTAATAAGCTTCTGATTTTCTGAAAATTCGCAATTTGATGACTGATTGCATGTCACGACACGTTTGAAAAGAAAACTACTATGATATAGCGAAATTTCGTCAGAGTTCCATGTGCAATTCGCAGGAAATTTCCGGGATGTGCGCTTGAGGCAAATAAAAGCCTGAACTAACTTTGTCGCCTTTTTGCCACTCAAGCAATCCCATCCGCTTTACATTGATTTTGAAATGGGGGCTTTTTGTAGGAGAATTGTCTCTTTGTGGCACTGGCGAAGAATTCTACTTGCATGCATTCAAACTGGTCCCGATTTAAAACAATGATTTTACTAGTTGTGTCCGTTTCGTAGGTACATGTGGGTGCTTATGCGAATTCTTCCGCTTATTTCTAACGTAACGGTTATTTCTACTTTTTAGGTTTACGTACATATATCTTCGAATATATCTAAGACTTGGCAGTATAAAAGTGTTACGATGTGTGCAATCGTCTGCACGAAAAACAACGTACATAATTAACGAGGAATCTCGCTGAATATTCGTATTGTTTTAATTACAAAAAAGCATGCATCTGCGTGCCGTTACTCGGTATAGATATAACTGAAACCTCACCTACATATTCAATTTAAGAGAATTAATATTGTATGCCTTGTTAGGTGGAATTTAATGACGTGTTATTTGCGGCGTGGGTAAATACTCTGTCGCCTTACTGATCTTCCGCCAGATGGTAATAAATATTTAATTAAAATTTCACCTACTTTGAAAAGAGCTTGGTCATCACGGTTGAACAGGATCGTTGCTAACAACGACACCAGAACCAATCGCAATTTTTCGGCTGAAAAGTTAATGCCTAAAAACTATCAACCTCGTTGTTCAGAAGCAGTAATCCATGTAAATGCGGCTTTAAGACTGCCAAAGTGGCCTTCACGGCCCATTTACACATCTAATAAACCTCCCGTGGTACAGTAATTTTGTCCCTCTTTGGAAATAATAATATTGTCAAGTTAAGTAGACCAATAAACGATGTGCGCCACTGCAGAATGTATACATAACTAATTGCATTAAAATATGATCATCTTATAATATGCGATGGTTAAAGCATGTAAACTGTGCTATTACATATGGGTAGGTATACGTTTCGAGTTATGCTAATATTGACGGTAAGAATATGCGAATGGTAGGAAAGCAAGCAATTAACAAGTGTGTTAAATCGTCAATGACCATAGAACTCAAGATTGTGGATAGAAGCTTATTTTAATGTCGCTTTTTTGAATATCGTTAATTTAGGTTATGTGAGTATTTTTTCAAAATTTTCCGAAAATTGTTCGCGGCGTTTCCTGGAACTTGACGTTATTAAATTCCAAGTGCGATTACTCAAACTATCACATACTCCCTGTTCGCTTATAGTAAATCTCAAAAGTCAACTGCCAGAAATTTATTCAGAGATTTATCATCGAAATTGCCCCACCATTAATTACCAAAACCGTTACTTTAAACAACGTTTTGAAGTAAGAATGTGCGTGACATCGATACCGAACTGAAAAAACGCTGCTGTTGTTCATGCCACACCGAAAACCGGTTTTAAAATGTTACAAGAAGTGTGATATAATGATTAACTTGATCGATGTAAGTGGTAAGTAATATTAGGTAATCTACTGGCAAACGCGCTGGATATTATTATTAATTGTTGAACTAGATTCTGAGATATTTGAGATTCTCTGAGGTGATTAAATCAGAACCAAGGCGCGAAATTAGTCTAGTTTGAAGGCGCAATTATATTAATTCCCACAGGCCTATATATAATACGGAAGAATAATTGTAATTATCTCAGTTTGCAAAATGTGTGCGAAGCGTCCATTTGAGAAGTTTTATCACGCTATCCGTAACAGAAAGAATTTCACTTTGAGCTACAAAATGAAAATTTACATTTACATGTTTCTTTATTGGTACATGAACAGGGCATACGTTTTGTCGTTGGTACTGGTGGTACTGCTATGGCGATCTAATGTTACGACCACAATAATTGCCAAATGCCGTTATTCGCATACTCGCATTTTCAATTATTGTGTACACGACCTATGATTGCATCATTGATTAATGATCGTTTGCAGTTAAACTGTAAATGCGTTAGCGTAAATTACTTCTTATTAGAGTTTGCAAGAACCTCAAGTCCGGTAGGGCATGGAATTAAAACCGATGCATATGTACTTCGTTGTATACTTTGGTAATAATCATTTCCGTGTGTGGTACCTGATTAAAAAATTCCTCCCTTGCAAATCAAACAGAACGCGGGCACAAATTATCGGATTAGTTTGTCAAACATTTTGCATTTTTAATATAAATATATGAGATAACGTATTGCATAAGCGGAAAAGTGTTATTCAAATCAGACATGTATCTGCTGCTTTGCTTGTTATCGAGATAAAAATATTTCTGTAACCTCTAACCAAACTCATGGTCATTTGTACCAGAAGTGAGAATTATTTGCTAATCTATGAGAAAAAGTCTGAAAATGGGAACACCAATAATTACTTGGTTTAGGAAAAATTGTATATTTCGTTATTGACCTTCCAATCTCTCAAGGGTCGATTTCACCGAGTTCCTTGATTTTTTGAATTTTAATGGGTTTTAAAGAAGTTTTTAAAGTATTTCAGAATTCATGCATTCTCTTGCCTTGTTTCTTCTTCAATTGGTTTTTGGTGTTCACTACACGTATTCTCAGTGCTATTTAGAGAATCGCGAGAATGTTGGAGCGTCTTTATGACAGTTTTGCTACACACCGAGCCGTTTTGAAAAAGTTTTATGTTCGTTTGAAATTTCTGATGAATAATATTCCAGAACTACTGTTGCCGATAGAACGTTCAATAAGCATTTTGAATCTAATCCTTCGTAATGGATTCATAGCAAACGTTCGATTTAACGTCACCACGGTAAACTTTCCAGAGAACTTTGAGCCATCTGACGTTCCTTCCTCTTATCTGTCAGAGCCTATAACGAAAATACCTACTCCAAGCATCAATATCTGTCTTGTTAACATCCATAACGATGAAATTTTAATTAGCCAAGTATAATATTGACCTTTTAGGTAGTTAATCGCAAGAAAGAGAAATCATTGCCACAATTATTACACCTCAAAGAACGAGAACGAGCTGAGATGATTTCCAAGAAAATATTTTAATTCAATTAGTTTTAATCAGGTTAAAACTTTACTCAAATACACCTAAACCCATTGAACCCATCGGATGTAAAGAATTACCGGAAGTACCCGGACGTGCGGTATTTGTTAATATAGAAAGTCAGATATAAGAAGAAAAGATCTATGCGCTTAGTTTAACGTGAAGCACAATTGAAACGAAACAAGAAACTTCACACTTGTTTCGGGAGTTGCGGCAACTTAATTACCTCACTGAAAGTCCCACTTTAGGAATAGCCTTTGAAACGACCTAGAAAACCAAACCACTTAAACTTCAGAACTTCATCGTTTTGGTTTATTAACTTCAGAACACAGAACGACAGGGAACTTTGAAAGTTTTAATTGAAAATTTATCACAAAATCAGTCATGTCTGCAATTTATAAGCCATGTTGGGTAATAGGGCCATAAAATACGTTGTACGTAGGTGCGTATTATAGCAAAGTTGACAATTTATATCCTAGATTTATGACTGTGGGTAATGCTTATTTATGTGCATAGAGAAAGTGTTATAGGGATGGAAAAGAGGTGCAAAGGTTTCTGATTAGTTGGTGGACAAAAACATCGACTGGTCCGAAGTATCTCTCTGAATTTGTCAGTTATTTGTTGGTTTATAACAAACAGCAAGTCTTCCCGCCTCACGCCTTCTTGAATTTCCACTTCTTCCGCTAGCTCGTTCTCGTTTGATGACTCTAAGATCTTTATCGTCCATGTTCATCATGCTTATAACTGACATTAGTTTATTATCTCTAATAGATCTGCATATCAGGCTTGCAATAATCTGTCCTACAGTCACAGTAAACTTCGAGGAAATGTAAACTGTTTTATGTTCTTGTCGTTCTACACTGACTCGATAGTCAACACTCTTTGAAACTTTGTTATGAAGATCGATTTTATATTACTTTTTTGCTGGAATGAAGGCTAGACTTTATTTCCTAAGTTCATTAGATGGTAGCAGTAAAGGGTAACAGGTATAGAAAAAGGGGGGACAAAGTACTAATATAGAGAACTGCGCAGAATACTTGTTTATTATAATTGATTTATTATATTAATTATCATAATACATTTTTTCGGCCTGATTAGTCATGTACATATGTATGTATATTACGAAAACATCTTCACGCATTATACACGTTTTAATCGGCAAAAAATAGATATACCATACCATGTCACCTACTCACCCTTGCACAGCACTAGGTAATATACATGTATAATTCTAATGAACTAAATGGACTCTCGATAGTTCAGTTCTATTAAAAATATAACGAACTTTTTCATATAAACAAATTTCATCAATAGCTCGAACCTTTCAGCAATCTTCAAAACTTTTCTATCTGAGTTTGCAAGAGTTGCCAGCTTTTTGAAACGTCCTCATTTGATGTACAGAATGATGTGGTTGAACTACGTCTTGGAGATTTTAGCGTTCTATGACGTCTAAGTCGTTAAACATTTGCCAAAGTTGAACGGTGAGCTGGGAAAACGGGTTTTCTTTACCGACGCAACACTGGAAGTCGCGTTTACGCAGTAAACGCAAGAAATTAGGAGCACGTTTTAAACGCTATTGAAAATGAATAAAAAAACTAGTAAATTTAATATGTCACCGCCCACAGGCCACAGAATTGTACGACATAATCTAGGGCATTTATATCGTTTTCGAAAAAGAATTATCACCGCACTGTTCCGATTTAGAGCCAAGAATGATTTTTTTGTATTTCCTCCTACATCAAACATTGTTTTTTTTATCACAAGATAATTATTTTCACGGATGAAACATGCTGTATACTGAGAGGGACTACAAATCTTTACAATTTTTAAACTGACAGTGTCCAAATTGATGGATAGATCGTATAAATGACGGCCTTCAACACTGACCACGACCACCACCAGATTTAAATGCTTGTGACGACTATTCTCTAGAGATTATAAGCGTAAAATTTCACGTGAAAGATTGACTTATTTTGAAGTCCTCTACATGCACCTAATCGTCTGTGCTCATTGCGTTGGGAATCATACTGTATATCCATCACCAATGTGCTAAAAGTATTTAAGTATATACGTGTAAATGGGGTTAATCTTAACTATGTCTTGATCTGTATGTAATGTGGCTTACCAGGGACCGAAAACAACACGAAGAAACAAAAGGGCACGAACACTACAAAACCCAATACCAGGAAACAGTGCCGTCTTCTCAATGGAGACATCGGTAAATTCATGGTCTTATCGTAACAATTATCACGAACGTTTGTGCATTTCTTCGCGAACCATATCCGCAAAGTTCATGTCAGTATTTTCCACTCCATCAGTGTCATTCGCAGCAGCCGCTAACAACAATAAAAAGCTCTTGGAACGATTGTAAACAGAACGTTCTGGTAGTCAACAACTCATAACGAAGCTAATTACACGAGTCTACGCATTTTAAGCCATTAACACCTGCTTAGGAAAAAAACAGCTCAGTAGTCTTTTCGCTGTTGTTAAGATTTAGACGAGAGTTTATGGCCCCTCCCATAATAGCACATTGTTGAGCGGAGAAAAACAAAAACAGAATAGTGTGTAGAATGGAGAAAACTGAACTTTTCTTTCACCGCTTGCCGAAGGCCGGGCGTATCTAGGACGCTTAAAGGTCAGTAGATAAACGGACAAATAAAAGGCTATTTAGGGAATCAGCTGTTTTACCGGTAAGCGGATTTACACTCGCGACATTTAAGAGGAAGCGCTGTCGGGACGAGGTAAACGAACCCAACCGGTGCCTCCAACACCGCTATGCGACTAAACTAAATGAAGGAATAGCAGCGGAAAGCTTATATAAGAGGCGCACCGTGTTGCCGCTGTTCTGCTTGGAATTTCCTAACATGCACAAGGTCGCCACTGTGAGCAACTCACCATTTTTCATATTGAAAAGCCTCCTCCGCTCACGGAAAAGAAAGTTTATAGCTGCTGACGACCATTTTTTGATTTATTTTCAAAGTTCCTTTTTATTCACGGAAAATTTGTTCCCCTAGAGCATAATTCATACAGAGTGTAAGAACGCAATTATTTTTAAGGACAATATTTCATTTCTTCATTTGCGGAACAAAAATGTCGCTCAATCTCCCTAGGGAGTAAAATTTACTATCCTTCCTTAGGGAGAAAGATTCAATTCGCTTATGAAAATTCAGTTGTTACTCCTTTAATTGCCACGTGGAAAAACTGGAAAAGGCACTTTTGCATTGTATTTTTTTTTTGGTCTTAAAAAAACTTGTTTAAGCTTTGTAAGTGCATATCAACATTTCACATGCCATTCATCTGCAATATAATAAGATACTGAAGGAATTTTTGTACACATACACATACTTCTGATAATTTCAGTTTAGGTTCTCATAATGACCCATTTTAGTCACTAGTGATATTACATAAGGGTAAAATTATACAAAAAAAAAGAGAATAATTAAATGCTCTTCAAAAATAATTACATTCTTCTCTTATGTATCAAATTTGTCAATAGTTTTACACATTTTTTAAACGGTTCAGAAAATTTTGCCTTTTTATAGTGTTATCTCAATTGGTGTCTACAAAAAAAAACGAAAACTGAGTGAAAATGACTTCTTTTACTTCCTACTTCACATTTCACAAATAAATACATATATATATATATATATATATATATATATATATATAGAATGAAATGAATTCGTTCAGGTTGTGTATAATATATGGTTTTTTACGTCTGCTCATCATTATCTGATTTCTTGAGAAAGGCATAAATGAACAAAGGTTCCAATAAAAATAATTCAAAAATGGTCATATCTGCAGTGGTCTACGCTACATACAATTTCAAAATTTAATCAAGAAACCTCAATTTGATGTACTTCATTTTTCAAAGCAAAAATTCATCATCGAAATTTACAAGAATTATTTTTAGAATTCTGGAATTGCTTTGTAGAGAAAAAACGGTGCTTGAGCGTTCTCTTTTCTCTCTCTCTTCTCACATCACTTTCCAAGAAACACCTAGTTTAGTATGATCCAAATAGTATATCCGGCACTCAAACCTAAAGCAAGTAGATCGAAAAATTGCTCTCAAACTAAACTCTCACTTAATTACTGTGTGTACCATCTTCAAGCCTTCCATATACCCACAAAATCGTATCTTAAAACATCTTAATAACTCTATACCGATGTTGGTACAGCTGTATATACATTTTTAACGTTCAATACCTACATGCTTATCTAATGCAAATACGCAAACCACATATGTCGCATGCACACTACTTGGATTTTTTATTCAAATTAGCTCTGAACTTATGTAAATGACGAAGCGGTGTAAGGACTTTAATACCCTTCCACCTGGTAGATTAGAAGAAGAGAAGTTTCCACACATATCCTACATAGCAATAAATTTCAAAACAATAACGTGATGGCCTTACATTCCATCCTCTCTTCCATTCATTAGTTGGCAATTTCACAAAAATAGAGCTTAGTCTTTGTCCCAGGACCGTAGGACAATAACAATATATCTGACTTTTACTGTCCGCTTACGCTTGGACAACTTACTAACTAAAGGCCATTAATCACTTGGGTGGTAAAGCTTTGATGCAGCTCTTATAAATCTTTTCTAAAACAGGTGTGAATTGCTTGTAATTGGCTCTTCAATAGGTATATTTTATACTGTTTGCCTGAGATAATTTTAGAGAAAAGAATAGAAAGCGCAATGTTGTCATGCCACAATACCGAACAAAGCGATCGATTTTCCATCCTCAAGCTTTAAATTTATCATTTGAATCCATTTTCCAGGGACTCCATTCAAAACGCCTATCCTGGAAAACGTATTTCCTGATTTATTTTTAATTGACAGACCGAGACGGGTTTTTCCTACGCCTTTCTTCGCTCTCATGTGCTCGCTATGTCGACGTTGCCTGATTGTCGCAAAATTTCTATTCAGATCAAAATTCGGCAAATATTGTAACTTCGTATAAAAAAATGTTTCAATGGTACCCTTCTTCCACGAGAAATTTACCTACACCCACCAGCGTTATAACCACTAAAATTCAAGGATATTGATGTTAGGAAAGAAAAAACACCACAAAGGAAGATGACATCTAATGTAATTAAATAAAACAGAAAAGATGTGTAATATAAGATTGATTTGGCATCACGCACTCCAAATAGCAGATTAGCTCTAGACAATAATTGACTTACAGAGAGTGAAATCTCGATTCTGATAACTGTGATAAACAATAATAATTAAATTGTATTCGATATCTTCACAGGTTTCATACACAATGCAACTCGAATCCAGAATTATTTTCGTGAGGAGGCACCTTAAAGGAGCTCATCTAAGCAATATCTCCTACCTATATTACCTATAAGTAGTATTATTATTTATATAACTTCCACTTTTATATCTCAAGACAATAAATACTTTTCGCACATTCTAGCATCCTTTTTATATTTCCCATACCTTCTTATGAACTCCATGCATGATTAAGCCTTCACTCGGAACTAAGCTAACTTGTGCTTTGCTACCTATGCTAAAGGATTCAATAGGGAAGCTCTGAAGTTAAATCAAAAAGTTGTTCTTATCTATCAAAATAAACGTTTGCTAGAAAAAAATTAAGTTACCAAACGAAAACCACATAGGACAGAAAAGTTTTTATTGATCCACCCTGTATGGAAATAGCAGCACATACCTTGCAACATTATTGTAGGTTTCATCTTAAAAACTGAATAGTACACTTTATGTATACCTACTATAATCACCGTTTACTGATGTAATTCTATGATCAAAATTCTTATAATAATGAAACTTTACATGGAAATTCTCAAATTCCTGACACATTGGTGAATACATGTTTTTGCTTTGCCATGTTATTAATTAAAGGTTTAAAAAAACAAACAGATATATGAAAATTAAGATTTATCATATAATTTTTAGAATAAATGATTTAAACATATATTTGAATAATTTGTATTATCAAATATTACATTAAAATGCCTAATTGTGTCACCAAAATGAAGTAAGATTTGATGTGCTGAAGATAATGATAAATATTTAATGACCTATCCCGAGCTATTTTCAAAATTTCTTACGTCGTTCTCACACAAACCGTTAATAACTCTATGAGAATGTTTAATTTGGTATTTTCTCCAAGATTGGCGTCATATCAAAACCAGGAACTCTTGTGTGAGGCAACTTCAGGGACACCCTGTATAAACATAGTTCGCCATTTCTTTTGATCATTTCTGTTTAATAATTCCTATTTTTATCTTTAGCGTTTTTTGAAAACTTTCGTTACAGTGCGATTTAAATACACAAAAAGCAGGAATTTTGGAAATTGTTTCGGGAAGATTCAAGAATTCATGTAGATTTCATGTAGACAAATGTACCTCGTACAGGTCAAAATTAATGCTTTTACAGTCATACACTAAATCTGCTTAAAGTGCGTTCTTTTTATATATGTGTAGAGTAGCCTCTATTATATTTAATTTCCGGCTAATAAATAATTATGGTTCTGGTGAATACGGCTAAGATACGTATGTCCTTCAGGATTTCATTCCACTTATTATCCCTCATTAGAGAAAACAGCAAATAATAATTAAAACCCAAACTATAATTATAACGTCCTTTCCACTCTAGTTCCCAAACGAGTTTCGTTTTCATACAAACAGATCCAATTAACCCAAAATATAGCGTGATATCCAAGCATCTGAATTTGGAATCGACTAGTTATCCCTGCACGCTATTTCATATTTCGAGTGAATAAAATTACAGAAACCGTTTAGTTCTTTTGTAATAACAGTGAAACTTGACCAGCAGCAATGCAAACAGCATTTTATCCTCATTTCCCATGAACATGCCGTGCCTTCAAATAATATTGTCATTAGTTTAGTGGTCACGAAGAGAAACGTTAGTTCTTTGGACCTCTTCCGATGAACGATAAATGCAAGTTTGTATTTGAGTAGGAGGAACACTTTTATGACTTCGAGTAAAAAGGATAATTTGCAGGTGTCAGATGGAGGATTCAAGCGAAAATTGTTCGTCTTTAAGACCTGATAAGCAGTATAAGGTATTTTTGTAGAATTTCGTTTCAAAGAAAATAAATTTTGTTCTGTAGGTACAAATTGTGGTAACACAGGTAGATGGCTGCGATGGGAGTGCTGAAATTCGAATCATGGGCGGAACTCCCAGTAGAAAAACCAGTTCGACACCAAGTAAGTTCCTTGATGTTTCTTTTAGTTTTGATCCAGTTTCAAATCTGATCAAAAATTTGAAGACACCACTGAGAACGCCGAGGAACGTTTTGGATGTCAATAGTTCAAAGAATAAATTGACTGAATAAAATGTAAAACACTTATGTTTATCAGAAAAGTTTTCAGTTGGAGAATATTCGATAACTGAATCTCGAAGAACTGGTTACTACCAGGGATGAAGCTCCTCGTAACTTATCGGTTAGTGATTCGCTCGAAAAACAATAATTAGGTAAACCTGCTAACATCGCTATCTCCCGATTATTCAAATACCGATACCGAAAGGCATAGAGCAAATAATAGATAATATTATTACCCTATTCGGGAATATAATAAACTGATTTTGTTCCTATTCGAATCAATATAGCGTGCGTATCATTGTTTGTAAAAGGCTTAAAGCAAATAGGCTTTTCAGTACGCAACTCGTGCAATTTTCTAATTTATCTCTAAACCGAACCTGTAGGACACTGTTTAGTTTGCGGTTGTTCCTGGCATGTGCCAAAAGCTGCGTCGGGACGTTCCGGACGCCCTTTGACATGTGGGGTTGTCTTTCGCGCACCGCCTGTACAATTTGCAGAGTTAAAAAAAGAGATTGGGAAGGTAAACTAGTTAAAAGTTTCATTATTCTGTAGTTTATGATGAAACATTTTTTTTCATCATTTTAAAGTCGGCGGTAGTGCCTTTAATATCAGCTGAAAGCAAAAATCCGCATTTTTGATCGGATTAATCACCGTCAAAGAAGCTTTAAAAGGGCCTTTAAATATTACGTGCCTAAGCTTTTCCTTTTTTGGCATTTGTGCTTAAGCTCGCATTAGGGCAACAATTTCTTGCTTGTATAATGTTGTATATTAACCGTAAAATGCTAATATTTACGAGCGTACACTAATCATTATATTAATAGGGAGATAAACTTTGATAATGGTGAGGAGTAATACATATATCGCGTAGACTGGTTGTAGTTAATGAAAAATGGGTTAATTAAAATAAAAATGGTTCTTGTCGGAAGTTCAAATCAGCCAGATGAAGTTCGTTTCACTATGGAACATTAAAAAATCAAAACTTCTAGGTATGTACTTAGTTCTTCTAGTTCCAGTTACATACTGTTCTTAATCATTTTCCATCGTAACAATTCTCCTTCTATCATGTTTTCTTCATATATTGTCTAATATTTCTTATTCTTCTTGATTTCATACTATCTATAAGATTTTTCGTAAAGCGTGATTGATTTTTTACACATTACGTTAGATGCTAGAATTTGGGTGAATTTGCATTATAATGGCAGTCAATGATAAATTGGTCGTTTTTAACAGAGAGAAACACCAAAATATTCCGATGCGTAGACAGAAACACAAATCTGCATTTCTCTGTGAAATATGACCATTTCGGTATGGGAACATGATATCGTTTTAATCGTCGATCGCTTTAAAGAAAATATAATTGTCTTTAATTAAATTCCTTTTTTTTGATAGTACGTAAGTTGAACACTTCACATCAAAGTTTGTCTTTAGATTCAACTCAACTGGACCCTACACTCCAAAACCACTCCTTCCATCCCAACAGCAGCAACAGTTCTATGAATATTCCTAGAATGATATCAGGTATTGCGTGTTTATTCCCTTTATCAACTATTGGTAATATTGGCTCCAAAACTTTAGAAGAAGAAGTCTCCACTTATCTTTCCACTCATCCAGAGTTTTTGGAAAGGTATCTTATAACCGAGGTGGACATTGAGAAATTAGAACGTTGGATAATCCGCAAATCTCAGCAACTTAAGAAAAGGCCAGAGTTTTCCGCGGCCAAAAGCAGAAAAACCAGCCTATCTAGGTGGCGATTATAGTTAATTATCATTCAGTATTTTTTATAGGGTAATAAAACATTTTTAGATGGAAATTCTGTGTGCACGCAGACAAGCGTCAAATGTTGCAAGAGCTCACCCAAAACCTCCAACTAAAGCCTACCAAAGATCAAGTTTTGTGGGAATTGTCCAATTGTATATCGTCTGCTGTTAATGCTGACGGTTTTAGGTATAAAATAACATCTTCAAATTATCTATTTATTCATCATTATCCATAGATTGTACACAATTGAAACGCCTTCAAAATCAGAAGAATTGGAGTTGTACATCGTCCTAAATTCGCATTCTGAGAATAATTCTCTTAGGGTGCAAAGAATCAAAAGCGGAATCGTAATACCGGCATATGTGGCTAAAATGCAGATACCAGTACGGCTTTCTAAGGGTGAAGAGGATCCTAGGTTTCCAAAAGAAATATTTAGCGAAGTAATATTCACTTCAATTATTTTGCATATATGTATGAAGAGTCTTCATAGGGCGAGATTGCTCACATCCAATGCCAGCCAGTGATTCAACCTAATGGGGAATTGGTGGCCGTTTTGGAATTGTGGCGAAAAAGCAGTGGAGGACAATTTTATGAGGAGGATGAAGAAATTGCTTCAAGTTATCTCGTTTGGGGGGGTATTGCCCTTCACTACGCTCATCTCTATTTGTCGATGAACCAGCAGAGACAGTTAAATGATTTCTTACTGGCAGTGGTCAAGTAAATCTAAAAACATTTTTCTAGATATTTTATTTTTAATTAAACTTGCCAGGTCAATATTTCAAGATATGGTCAGTATGGATATGTTGGTGATGAAAATCATGAACTTTGCTCAGAGATTGGTGAATGCAGATAGAGCTTCATTGTTCTTGGTTGACAATAAAAACAAAGGTATTCTCTAATTAAGCTTATCAACAGCTCAATACTTCAGCTCGAAGCATAACAAGATTTTCTTCAATTTTAGAGTTATATGCCACGATTTTTGATATTGGAATTGATGAGTGCCCAACTAATTTTTACTCAGGAGAGGGGGATGATTTGTTGAAGGTGCACACGTCAAAAGAAATTAGATTTCCCTTAGGGACTGGCATTGCAGGACAAGTTGCTGTGACTGGGGAGATTTTGAACATCAAAGATGCATATGCTGATGAAAGATTTAACAGAACAGTGGATCAATTAACAGGTAAAAGAGAGAACGCTAAGAAATTAAAGTTTAACCTTAAAAGGTTTAAGTGCTAGTTTAGATGCCTGAGAAGGAAGAACGTCACGGCAAAGTAGCAGTACTGCAATAACCATTAAGGATTCCTGGGAATATGCCATGTTGAGCTTTAAATTCCAATTTTAAACCTTCTTTGTAATTTGCACTTGCTAACATTACAATTATTTTTAAAATATTTTTAATCTAAATTAAAGGTTATACCACTAAAACCATCCTCTGCATGCCAATTTACATAAGAGGCAACATCATAGGAGTAGTCCAAATGGTCAATAAACAATCGGGATTTTTCACCAAAGACGACGAAAATGCATTTGAAACTTTCGCCATTTATTGCGGGTTGGCTTTGCATCATGCAAAATTGTACGATAAAATCAAGAAGAGTGAACAGAAGTACAAAGTCGCTCTAGATGTATGTTAATTCTTGTCAAGTTTTCAGAAAAATAACTTTTGGAAATCCAGGTTTTGAGTTATCACAATACGTGCAAAGAAGACGAGTTTAAGGCAGCTTTAGGAGATGGTATTCCGGAACACCTTCCCGGAGTGGATGACTATTACTTCAATCCTTTTCAGATTGAAGACCTGGAAAAAGCCAGATATTCGATTTATATGTTTGTGGATCTTTTCGGAAGTGCCAGATTTGAAGTTAATAGTTTGATCAGGTAGGAAAACGTAGTTTAAGAAGCTAATCTTGAAAAATTCTAATTTTAGGTTTGTTTTAACCGTAAGAAAAAACTACCGAAGAGTACCGTACCATAATTGGACTCACGGTTTCTCGGTAGCCAATAGTATGTATTGCATACTGAAGAGATCCGAAGGATGTTTTAAAACGAATGAGGTAAGTAAATCTTAAAATAGATCACGGTCATAATATGAATTTTCATCAAAAAAATCATATTTCCAAATTTTAAATTAGAGGAGAATGGATTCGAAAGAGCAAATTGTCTTTTTCCACAATTAATTTTCTTCAGAGTTTGGCTTTGCTAACGGGCGCCCTATGCCATGACCTGGATCATCGTGGCAAAAACAACAAATTCATGTTAGATACTGAATCACCTCTCGCAGCAATCTATTCAACATCGACGATGGAACATCATCATTTTAATCAAACTGTAACCATATTGCAACAGGTAAATAAACAATATTTCCCCTGCAACAGAGCTGCTTTAATGTTAAGATAAATGAACTCCCTTTTAATTCTGGCATATATTCCAGATGTTCCGATTAATTAATACACTTACAAATAGCATAAAATATCCGATTTTGTTCTTTTAAGGAGGGGCACAACATTTTCAATAAGCTCTCAAATAATGATTACAAACAAGTACTGGGCCTGCTCAAGCATTGCATTCTGGCAACAGATTTGGCAATGTTTTTCCCGAATAAAGCCAAACTGATAAAAATCGTGGAAGAAGGTAGTTTTTCATGGAGCAATAATGAGCATAGAATGCTGTTACAGGCTATTACCATGACTGGTAGTGATTTAAGTGCCAGTGCGAAGCCGTGGGAAATTCAAGTGGAAACTGTGAGAGTTATTTTTGAGGAGTTTTACCAACAAGGAGACGCAGAAAAGTTAGTCGTACGTGGGTTTTTATGGAAATTTAGAATTTGGTTGAATTTGGTTTTAGAAAAAATGGTAGACACCCCATTCCAATGATGGATAGAGATCAACCTGACGAACAACCGTCGAGTCAAGTAGGATTTCTAAAAGGAATTTGCCTGCCTTGCTATAATCTTTTGAACCAATTCATCCCGGATTGTCAGCCTTTGCTGGATATGTGCCAGAATAACCTAGAACACTGGCAAAAGATTGATGATGAGATCAAAGAGAAGAAAAGTCAAGAAACTCCCAGTTAGTTCTGGAAAATATGAGAACTTTTTAAGAAAAAAGTACAAATATGAAAGGTACTTTTTCCACTACTGATTTTAAAAGGCACAATTATTGGGTATGTGGAACAGGCCAATAATATATTTATGCATCATTATTTACTATCGAATGAATCCGTTACAATGTCGTCATCATCTTCATCATTGCTAGTTTATTTGGTGCTTGCCATGGAAATGAATGTTAAATGAAATGTCACCATTCACGTTAAGAAATGTTGCCTTTTTGTAGTTCGGATTACATTTATGCTTATTTTAGTTATGTTCATTCTCATTTCATAAAATCTAGATAAATCTAGTAGTGAAATAAATTGTATATACCCTGCCGTTGTGAAATACATACAAATTTCACGTCTTAGATCGAATTCTTCAAAATTGAAACTTGATTGTTTGAGTCATAATAAGGTAATTCACAACCTTGGTGTATAATATGCATGTATGTATGTCCTATTAAATTAGGATCTACGAATATTTTTAGTGAAGAGGAATAAACTAGATGTAGTGGCCTACATTTATTTCTCTATATACTTCCCTTTTTCAGACCATATAGAACACAGTGTAGAATATTAAACCAAATGCCTACTTAATAAAAGATATATGTACTATATGCTGCTACTGTTTCGACTTTCTTAAGCACACCTTCTTGCCTTCCTTACATCCTTGCTTCATGATAATGAAACGATAATTCTTAAGCTTATTTTGTTATCAAGTATGTTCCTAAGCTTGACTTCATCTCAGCTAGCGTAGATAACGATTTATTATAGAAGGGCGAGCCAGTGGAAACTCTATAGGAAATGATCCAGGTATGTTATGAAATTAATTGGTGTTGGAAGAAAAATGTTTGATTAAGCTGTTCAATTAAAACTAACATCGTCCCTTTTATTCTGTATTTATTTATTTTTTTATTTCCTCCTTACTGATTAATTCCAACAAAACCTGAAATGTTAAACTATAACTACCTACAACTGATAAAATTTTAAACAATAATTAATATTGTTATTGCTGTTGCTCCTCAAAGTGAATTCTATAAAGTGAATACTAATGGAGGAATATCCTTCAAAGCTGTGTTTATATAACTGTCTTCATCATCAAGATCAACAATCAAAGTTTCGATTTTCTTAAGTACATCTGTCTTCTTTATTTCTTTGCTTTCGATTACCTTATTTAGTATAGACCTGAGTTGATAGCTGGAGGTGAACTCTGAGAAGTTTGATAGGCTTGTTACTACGTCGCTTGTGTACCCCTGAAACATTAATATTATTAAATTCTAATTGAAAAATATGTCTAATCTGTTTCTCAAAACGATGATAAGTTACTTACGGAAAATCGATTTAACATCAACCTCTTGGCCTCTTTATTAAGCAAATCATATAAGGACAACAACGTGACGTAAGCCTTAGTAGGAGGCACTTTCTTCTGTCTTAAAACTTGAAAATTGCGGGATGAATCCATATCCTCAAAATATTTGGACAGTTCTAGCACCCTATTCTCATCATCATTAACATTAAAGTCTAGATCAACCCTAAAATCCAAATTCAAAACGAAACGATCGCTAAAATATTTAGGGATGAACTCACTTGTTTGCCAATCTCAAGAAGTCTACAAAACTCTTTCCTAAATATTTATCAGCCTGGTTAAAAACGTCCTCAATGTCTTGCAGCTGCTTTCCTTGCTCTCGATTCTCTTTAGGGATAAAGGCGTTGTATCTGTCAAAGTAGTTTAGGCCACTGGGCTGTTGTTGAGCTTCTACATATCTGCTATCTGAGTTATCTGTAAAGTTATTTGTGTCCCGATATTCACATATTTTTGGAAATTTTAAAACCTTTAGAATAGTATTCCATAGGCCCTGGGGCCGCTGCGGGAGCAAACACTGCGGGATTATGAAAGGGAGTCGGCCTCACTGTTGTTGTTGTACTGGCAGTGCCTTAAATAATCATAATGATCAGTGAAACATTGATAATTGAATCAAATATGAAAGTAGTGACTTTACTTTGAGCTGGTTTTATCACATACTTCATGAGCTCAGTATCATGAGCGATAACCTGCATCGCTGCAGGAATGTAGGAACTGGATAATTTGGGGGCTTTTTCAAAACTCGGAAGGCCTCTAAGGATATTGCTTTCCCCCAAACACAGCTAAAATTATTCTAAATTAGAACTTTAAACACCAAATTTGAAAAAAACTGTACCTGAACTATACAGCTGACACAAAGCAGCCTTAAAACAGAATTCATGATGGTTAGAAAAACAATCACATATATCACAGCACTTTTGCCACACCAATTTACATTTCTGGCTCGGCAGTAAAACTGTACCGGTATTGTTCACTAAAGTCTAAATTTACATTTGTTGGGAGAACCAGAACCAGATTCGCCGAGGTGGTACCATTAAAAAAAACATCAACGTCTTCGCGGAGTATCGATGGTTTTGACGCGCAGATTCGAAAAGTGGTTCTTAATATCTCGACGAGGTTCCAAACCCGTTCGGATTATTTGTTTTATTGTCGGGTACAACGAATTGTTTATTAGACCTGAATTTAATTTATTTTTAACTTTGTCATAATTATTTTTTTCTTGAGGTGAATCAGATGGCAATGACACGATTGCGGCACTTGGAACTGAAACACTTGAGTAGAATCACGCAGCGTGAAAGAATTAATTTTGTACTTTCAATGAAGGAAGAGCGAAGAAGGAAGAAATAGGTCGTGACATTAGCTTTAGATCTTTGGCGTGATCTGCATAATGCTACTTATACAGTAAACTGTGTCAAGTACCGGTATTAAGTGCACTCGGTGAAGAGCAAATATTTCGGCAATTAGTTATTTGTATATTTTTCAACATTCCGATTCAGGATAGCTTGAATGAAGAGAAATTGGATACATTAATCTCTTCTCTATACCTCAACTAATTAAAGAATTATTCTATGATGAAGATCTACGATTTGTTCGTATATTTCTAGATCACTATGCTCATAATTTATTCACAAAAATCACAGTTCTCGATAAATAAATACAATAACTAATCATGCAATAAATCTAAAGACCTTCGGAGGTGCTTATAGTAACCGGACTTTGACCGCCAGCTGCAATCTGGGCTACTGCCCCATAGGTAAGCCCTACAATAGACCCCAAAAGTTCTACAAAGAAAATTCCTAGAGATTCTAATCGACTTGGTTCTTGCTCCTTTAATTTCTCATTCTTTTTATTAGTGACAAGTTTGTCATTAATTTGCTCAATTTCCAAATCCATTTCTACTGGGGGTTCAGTTCCTATTTTCAAAGATTTCTTTGGGGTTGCGGGAATTTGTTGAATATGTTCTAGAATTGTAATATTGACACTACTAGTTGGCACTGGTTTAGTATCATTTTTAGTGCTTGTAGTGTTTGTGTTTTCTTCCATAAATCCATCATTTTTTACAGGAATATTATGGTAGGCGTTTTTGATTTGTGCGATCAGTCGTAACTTTGTTAGAATTTTGCCAATCTAAAAATAATAAGAATTTTAACTCCGAGGAAAGAAAATTGGAAAACATTACCTTTTTATGCAATAAATTCGGAGATGCCTCATTGTCATTTTCGCCATTTGGCTCTTCATCATTCTCTTCAGGAAATGAACCTATATCATCTTTCTCTTCTTGAAGCTGGGTAACCTTAGCAGTTTTTCTTCTGAAGTCGGTTATATAGGATGCTGTAGTAGTTGGAGCTGAAGCTGAAGCTGAGGCTGAACCAGCCAAGTCGAAGAGAGCACGTGGAGCGGTATAGACCCATGAGAGGGCCACCGTAGAAAAAGAGAGCTTAAATTAGTAAAAAACCCGATGTTAACAAACTTTAATGAATTATATTTATCTACTTACATAAAGTAGGAAGAAGAACGTAATAATCCCCTTAATGGCAAGCATTTTTTAGATTGAAAGCTGTTGAAGCTCCCATTCGACACCACGAAGAACTTGAGATAAATGGTTTGGAATACGAAGCCGAATGAAAAACTTACACGCAATAAACAATAATATATTCTTAGCCATGGTTTAAATACGCTCCCTACTTGGGGTTAGTTGCGCAATGTCCATGTGTGACATCAAGCTCTGAATAAAACGATGGTAGTTAAACTGCAACCTATTTTTTTTTCTATTCGTTAGTCATTAGAGGGTCTTCTAGTATCAATTTTGTTTATTAAGATAAATTTTCGTCAAACGATCCCTCTTAGATCCCAATACACTTCTTCCTAAAATTTACCTTCCAAACTGATAAAAAAATTTAGATTCTACAATTGATTTGTCTAATATAAATTCTGCTTCAAAATTATCAAGTAATCAGCAATTACTAATCAAATATAATCACAATGACAACAGAACTAATCTTAAAATTGCTCAACACTTATTTGGTATTCAATTGGGTTAGTCCTACTTTTATTATTACCAACCAAATAGTAGTTCGTTTATTAAGTAAATTACCCGGTTCTACTTAAATCGTATCCATGATTGATGGTTGCAAATAATTATGATAATTTTGAATGGAATTTGAAAATTGACATCTCAGTCAATGTGCTGCTGCTGTATTTATTATTCGTTGTAATTGTGATGTTTATATGCCTGTATGCACGTGATAATGTGAAGCAAAGGTTAATGGTATGGATTAATATGCAGGTACCATCGTCGACCTTCGTAGTTGCCAATGGCCTAGAACAATATATTTATATGGTTCAAGAAGTTCAATCTTTCGGGCTAAAATTCTATTAAATTTGCGAGAAAGAGAATAAAGAAGAGAAATTTAAACTCACTTTAAACTTCTTTTTCAAAATTTGTCTTCATAGTTTTCTGTTACACCTCTTAATATTCTCTTGGAAACGTGGGTTTCTTCTTCCCTAGAAGGTATACCAACATTGCCCAAAAATTTATATTGCTTAATGGATAATTGCCGTGCCCAAATTGTCTTGGATTGTGTTTTTCTTTTACATTAGAATAAAGAAATAATTCAAGGATATTTTGATTTAACGGAAACCCAATAGATAGATAAAGGAGTGAAGCTGCGTCTGAAAGAAGCAACAAATTAAACTCAAGTTGGAACATTTCAATAACTCAATACCATGAAAAAAACTAGCAATAATTACTTTTTTACAAAATTATTATTGAATCTTATAATTCCTGCTCTGACATCATATTATATGTATATTTGAAAAGTAGTATTTGTAGTCGATACAAAATGGCAGTGATTTTATAAGCTATAATGAAGTCCTAAATGTTTTGATATATGTAAGAAAAAAATCCAACAAATTATAACTTAAAAGACATAAGAACAATCTTTATGTGAGTACATGAGCATAAGAAATATTTATATGTATAAAATCTACATCTGAAAATTCATAAAACTCTAAAATAATATCAAAGGCTAAATTAATGAGGAATACCTCAAATCAGCCTTAAAAGTGTTCTTAACATAACCTCCATATCTTCATTCCTCAACCGCCACAGGTAACTTTCTGCTGCTTTTCGTCTTGATATTAAACAACCCAGAGTTCCTCAACATAGCGGCAGCATATGGATCGCCAAAAGCAGTAGCATGCGACGTAGCTACACCGCCTTTTCCTGTGGAAAATGCATTAGCTATAGCTGTAGCTGACCCTGGATAAGTTTCTTCTTGAGCTCCATTTGATCTTGTTTGAGAGCGGCTTGAAGGAGAACCTCCATTGATGAAAACAGGGAAAAAGGCATTATAGGCTGGAGCACCACCTGTAGTTAAATGAAGATTATTGTTCATTTCTTGACTTGTTCGATGAAAAATATACTTCTTTCGCTTCCGAAGAAAGGCCAGGAGGCGGGTAATGAAGTATCATCTTCATCTTCTTCTGGTAGAGCAGGTGCTGAGGTAGTGGCAGTAGGTCTTCTGGCCTTGCCTACTTTAACTTTCCTTACTCCCGAAGGGGCTAAAAATACAATGTACTCGACGTAACTCGAAATTTAGTAAATACTGTTGTGCATACCCTTTGTACTGGTAATAATTGATGCTTTAGTAGTAGGAGCAACTGTAGCTTCAGTGGTGATTTCCTCAATAGAAAATAAAGTTTCCTGTTCGCCCCCTTTAGCACTATTTGGCTCAGAAAACTCTGAAGAAATACTTTCAGGCTCGGTTTCATTGATTGTATCAGGTTCAGAAATTGATGGAAAGAATTGCTGTTTTTCTGTGGTTTGCTCTGAAAATTGCTCTTGTGAAGCCTGTAAAACGATGAACATGAGCAAAATGAAAAAATATGCATCAAAGGCAGTTTGTACCTGGTTGTACTGATTGGGAACTGCAGGAACAATAGTTCGAGAAGGTATAAATGAAGGTCCTGAGAAAGAATTTGTCGCCACAGTATCCCCTACCACCATTGCAGTCATTTGGCCAGGAGTAATGTATTCTAGGGTAGGATGTCCTTCTCTGGCAAAACGAGGATTTGCGTAGAAACTACCACCGACCATGTAGGATTTTGGATAATAGTAACTAGATCCTGAAGTAATAAAAATTTTGAAATAATATAACTGGATTATTTCAGGCCTGGTAACGTTAAAAATGTCTTTTTTAATTTTCAGCGAGAACTGTATCTGTACCAAAATATTACAAAATATAAAAATGAAAATTGGAGAAGTAAACTCCATAAAACCCATTCCCCTTACTTGACTTCGGAAAAGCATCTCCAAGACACATCAACACCAAGAAACACAACGCCTCTGTCACCCTCAACTTTGAACCGAACATGTTTCTGTTTAATTTATTTGTATGTTTTAACTTTGTATATTACTCTATTACTAACTACTAGTTAACAAGCCACAACAATTTTAAACATAGGGCCGTTTGGCAAGCAAATATATATTTCACAATGCCATTTCTCCCACTACCAATTTTTAGAATCATATACCGTCCATCCATCCACCCACCTGGCAAAAATTACCCATGCTGGACACGTTCAGATTTATAACGAGTGTTTGAGCAGCGATGGTCATTGCGAAATTAAAATTCTTGTTCCTTTTTATAACTAGAAGATAGACTATAGCAGGAGGCAAAAAATAATATGCATAAGAATATGTCTAATCTAGATTAGGCAGTGGTTAAAATTGTATAAACATAATCATTTGCTAGAAGCGCTGAAAACATTAACTATATTTTTCTCTATTTATGAATTCATGCGTTTGAAGAGAGGCTCCTCTAAGTCTACCTGAAACGACTACAAAATGGAAACAATGTAAGTTTCTGAACAGGTGTGCTATTAAAGGCACATTCCATTCTAACCAGGATTCTTCAAAAATTCAAAAAGTGCAAAAATGATGCACACGACGTTGAACATGAATAAAGCATAAGCTGCTGCTCCTTCTGAGAACTGTCAGATCCGTACCTGAACAAATGGAAGAAAAAAATACACATGTATCATTACTGAGGTTTAAGAGAAAAGAAATCACCGATATTATTATTCTAATTATTTAGGCAATTCTTTGTGAGAATTGAACTAAAAACAAATCTTCTATTGATCTTAAGATTTGCGAGCAAATTTCAATTACTCCACTTCTGCTTCATCTGAGGAGTCCACAAGTTGTAAATATCAGACAGACAGGCGTCTGAAAATCATATATCAATGTATCAACCAGAAGGAACCAATACAAAACGTTAAATATTACTCGGACACAAACCGTAAACGTGTTCTGTGTTTTTAGCAAACTTGGAAACTGAGGATGAACAATGAGTCTCAAGTTTCAATCGCTGATTAAATATTAAATAAGAGTTGTTCGACTATAAAAAGTCAAAAAGGATATACAGAGGGCCTCCGGTTTTAACAGAGGAGAAAATTTATAAAGATTTTGTTTCCTAAATACACGGTTTCTGTCCAAGTTACATAATTACGCTTATTAAATTTACAGGATATTTTTTTCATCGAATACTAGTTTTGGTAACCTTCATATGAACCCCGAAGAGAGAAATGCTCTTAGAGGTTCATTTGTGCTTTCATCGGTCATTGCATCAGACTTTCTTCTAAATTAGTTTTTCGTACCTCAATACAATGGACGGATAAGTGATACTTATCTGTGAATATAAATTGTTCACACGATACTTGCAACAAAAGAAAAGACGTCAAGACCGTATCGATATTAACTGGAAGGCATATTTTTAGACTATGTCATAAGGAAATGTAAATAAGAGTTAAGATCTAGAGGAATGGGGTGAGCAATATGTCAAAATCAGCGATAGAAAGAAGTTTATGCCTAATAATTCGGCTGAATTTTTCAGATTCGTATTTTGATCATGTTGAGAAATGAGTTCTTTTGTAATTTAGTTTTCAACACATACTCCTGTGCAGTTTTTAGGATTAATTAAGGAAATTATCATATTTATGGAAAAAGTCAGGAATATTTAACTCTTTCTTTCCTATCAGATTTCCTTGCAGTTTTCTGCTTTTCGGGAAAAGAACATTATTGTTCTAATGAGATATAATATCAGGATTCTTAATTCGCGTTGAGTCTGGCAACATTGTCCATCTAGAATTCAATTAAAGTACTTTAAATCATTGATTTTAAGACAGGGTCTCTCAGAAAAATTAATACAAATGAGTATAACGTGCTAGCTTTACTTATCCCACTAATAAAATAAGCTGTTCATTATGAATAATTGTCAATATTGCAATCGATAGCAAAAATGTCAAAAATGACGCCTGTATGATATTTTATCGTATTTATAGCCTTCGTAATGCAAACAGTTAATCAATTGATGATATTCACAAATCTTTGGCAATGCACTGAAAAAGTTAATTGAAAATATCTTACAAATGCTAAGAGATATAGTTTGTTCCTACATTTTTCTTGCAACGCCCCAATTTTTATATAGAAATTCAGGTTGAAGCTCTTGTAATGAGACACGTACACATATTTTACATACTATGTTCATCAGTTAGCTCTGTTTAAACTAATTCCAATTATATAAAACTTTACATATTTATCTATATATTTTAGTTCTCTGGAAAAATTATTACAAAATTATTTTTAAGCTACTTTTAATGAACTGATGTTCGCGTTCCTTTAAAAATAAATCGTGGAAAAACCCGTATAACAAACTGGTTATATCCGCATTGCGAAAATTCCATCGGGAGCGCCAGTTAAAAAAAGATGCTACTATTAAAAAAATCGGTAATATCCGGTTCACCAGAACTGACCTACATTCCATACATTCCAAAGTCAAGTGCTTTAGCGCCACTTGAAGGGGGTGTTTATTTAATAAACAAATAGCTCTAAAGGTATTTAGGTCAGTCAGTCACCGCAGGTAAGACAGAGTATGAAAATATTGAGACAAAAGTCAGATAAGAAAGCCGATATTGTAATACATCTGTCATATATCTATCCTTGTCTTGGATTCCCACGTGGTGCAACGCAGAGAATGACAGGATGATAATATTGGACACTTCCCGGTATTTCTTTCGTTTATTTGATTATAACCTCAAAAATATTTATTTTCATTTAGATTGAAGATCGTTGTTACTGCGTTATTTATAACTTAAATGTAATTTAGATGGTCAGAAATTATTTCCGAGTAATAACTATATGTCTAATGGACGGAGCCCTCTCAGGATCAAAACCAAAGTAGCGAGTAACTTTAGATTTAAGCGATATTATACTTCTATGTTTCCCTAAGTGGAGGGGTAAATTGATCCCCTTTCGATGTTGTCCCTAATATGACACTCATAAGGTGTCTAAGAAAGTGTGCTTTTTCTTGACTGTGATGCGGCTTGACATTGAGCATCTGAAACCGGGCGAATTTCTTGAAGTATATTTATAGTATGAATGTATCTAAAAGTTTATTTTCCTGATCACAATGACTTGAAGTCACAGTGGCTTGAAGTCCCCAATTATGTTATAAACTTCATTCTACAAACGCTAAACAACTAAACAAACATTTTATTGAGTTCACATTTTACCTGGCGGGTGTGGTGTATCAAGAAAATAATATTAAAACTAAATTGAAATTATTTCGAAAACTGCTAGAGATAAAAGTCTTTTTACAAAATATAACACTTTCTTTTAAACAACAACCGTTCAGAATGTTTGTTCTTTATTCTCCATTCTTAGTTACCTATGTGGTACGGGCACTCCATTTTGAATTCCTCTGGCAAGACGTCTGAATAATTCAACTCAATCTTAAGGAATTACCAAGATTGTATATACAGTTACCTCATTACCAAAATTGCAAATTTTTGGAAAGCTCCAAGGACCTTCGTCAAGGACCTCAGAAACCTAATGCGTATTGGCGGAAGTAGGACGTACCTTACCATTGAAGTGGTACCTACTTGGTATGTATCGCTAATCGAAATACATCGATAGACATTTTTATGAGATTTTATCAGATCATTTCTGAATCAAATTCTGAATATTAAGTATACTGGTTGTTTTCTTTCATTAGCTATTTGTATTAATTTGCACTATAATTTTATTACTGCCATTTTGAATGTAATAAAAAACTCCATATAATTATCGGATTCAGGCAATTATAACGACTGAGTATTTTTCTTCCATGTGGTCTCGAGGAAAATGTTAAATCATCTATTATTATTCAAGTGAGGACACCTCAAAAATGCAAACATTCTACCATAGTGTTATAACTATTGACTTATTTGTAGCACCCATCAGTGTTGCCCACACATTAAGCCTCCATTAATATGCGTTTCCCGATGTTTTCGCAGTTTTTAATCTCTACATATTTACAATTATTAACTTTACTTTGTTTTGTTACACATTTTTCTGCCTTTGCGAGCAGGAATGTACGGCAGACAGCCTTGCCATCATCACCAAGCTTCGCCTTGAAAATTATCCATTAAAACGTCTCGCGAATTTAAAGAAACTGTAATAAGATAAGCGCCATTTTTTAATTTTTTCATATTAACATAAGCGCCTAATTAATAATTTACGAATTCGTATTGCTGAGTTTGTAGTGTCGCGACAACGTCGGAATATGTTTAACTTCTGATTGGAAATCCCTGACTTCCAGACACAACTTAATCACTAATTATCATATTAGAGAAGATGATTCACACAACTTCAAACAAATTATTAGGTATGCAAAAGTGGTACCTCCTACATGCTGAGACACTGCTAATATGGCGAGATTTTTTAATTTTCTACATGTGTCTTAAAGTACCGTAGTGCCAAAGTCATAAAGGTTCTGAGAGGTGTCAAATAAAATTGAAATCTAACAGAGTTGTACACCTATCAGTATTACTGAAGAAGAATTCGTAATAAACTTAATAGCAGTTTTATCAATTCCAAAGGAGTGTCAATTTTAAACAACATTATGACAAATATCTTTTGTTACAAGTTACGAGACAATGACGAGGCTTTTCACATTATTAAATATGTATTGTGTAATAATTTTATAGCTGCTGAATTGATTATAAGTTGAGTATCATTATTGGCATTCATGTCTGACTCGCAGATGGTACATTATTGGTATGTTCTATCTTAGATCAGTTTAACATCTATTGATTTTTAACGCGAGTATTTGAAGTCCTAAAAAACAGCTAAATAAGTGTTTAATTATCTTTTGGAACATTTCTAATAGTGACAAATCTATTTAGTTCAACGAGTTTTTAAAACGGTAAAAGGGAATCCTCTATACCAAGGCAATGTTTACATGTTTGTTTATTTCTTTAAATTGCTTCCTATGAGTTAATTATTAGAGGTTATAAAGATCCTTTACATATCAGCCGATCTCTCATTTAAATAATAAAATACCTTAATTCGCTTCGTTTGTCTGGAAATAATCTCATATTTGTTAATTTGGCAATTGAAAAACTTATGTTTAAACCAACATAAGTATATCGGCAATTGTCAAGCCAATTTACTTTTTCGGCCCTTTGTTACAACTAAAATGCCGATCACTGCTCTTAAACGATCAATTACCGTTTGGAGCTATTGATATTTAGAACTAGATGAGGCCATTAAAAACATCTTGTCTGTGCGATGGGCTCAAAAATATGCAAACTTATTTAAAAAGTCTTAACTGTTAAGTCTTCTTCATCATAAATAATTTTTCAATCTTCCTCCAGTTAAGGGAAATTGAGCTTGAACAAAAACTACCAATTCCAATAAAATCAAACTTTACTTGAACAAAACCATGTTTTATGATACATTTCATTTACCTCTATGTCTTCTGGAATATAAGGAACATGCCAGACACCACCCCTACTCTGCGCCAGAGGATTAAAATTAGGTGGAGCCCTGCAAAAAACTAGCATTGAATACCACGTGAATTAATCCTTAAAAATTCATTTCTGTACCTAAAAAACGCCCTTCCCTCATTATTAACGGTTAACAAGAAATATTGTCTTTGAGTCAACCATCGGCTAAACAAAACTTTACATTTTGCGTCCTGAAGAAGAAATTTATGACCTCTCATTAAATCCCTCGTGCAAATGATGGTATCTTTGCCCGAGCGCAGGGCGCAATATAGCAAATACGGATCATCCTGAAATATCAGTTTCATTGGAAGGGTACGACGAGATGAGTGACTCGATTATACCTGTGATATGTCTTGTGTCAAGAAAATTGAAGCATTCTGTTTAATGTAGTCCCAATTATTTTTTGGCCATTTTTGCATGTGAACTCTCCCTAAGACTAAGACAGATTTGCCTTTTTGGACAAAATGGGATACAACATTAGCTAACTAAGACAATTTAATTATAATTACAAAGACGGGATTTCAATTAAGCTTACGTTTCTAGAGAGAATTTGTGGGCTTTTGCGCGCACCCTTAGAATACGCAATATTTAGCCCATCCAACACAACATCATGTTTTTTCATGGAAGAAACAAATTGTTGAAATCGGGACATTTCTTCAGGATTGGATTTCACGAAAATGTCTTTACCGATTATTACGTTTTTAAAAAAGGTGTTTTGCAAAGTGGTGAACTCTTCATCTGTGAGCTGCAGGTTCTCAAGTTTGACTTTGCAGTGGCTACAATGACCCGAAAATTTCACCTACACAACTATAAATTATATCCCTCAAACGATTGTTATAACTTACTATAGTTTTTTGACCCACTTTAAAGGTATCAACTAGAGCATTAACAACCTCCTCTGGACAACATAATTCCGCCTCCTTAAAGAACATAAAGAGCTTTTCCACACCTTTGACGATACTTTCTTGTTTTTGTTGCACCTTTAATGATTCTAAAAAAGATAAATATGCCGTACCATGGGGAGATTTCTCCTTTGACACAGCTTCTCTTAATAAATCCCATGCTAATAATTCATTTTTGTGAAGAAATGCTGCCGACGCCAAGGCACTGTATGAAAGTGTTGACGCATTGGTGGATTTCTTTATATCCTATATTGCATGACATTAAATTATATCTATTGTTTTATACAATAACAAACCTGCATGACATCAAAACACTGTTTCCATTCACTGGTTAAAGATAGAGCCAAAAGAATATTTTCAAGTGTTCGAGACTCTAGCACTGGGTATTTTCGTCGAATTTCATTACACAGCTCTATGACTTTATGTTCATCAGATTCAAGGCATTTATTTTTATGGTTATCATAGAGCAATCGGAAATACTTCCCAATTGTTGCCAAATTTGGCACAGTTTTAATGGAATTTAGATAGTTCAAATAACTCTTGGCTAAGTCCAATCTATAAGAAAAGTTGTAATTCTTTTATAAAGATTTCAGATTTGGATAAATAATCTTGCAGGTTGTGGTTAAGAAATATTAACAAAATGTAGATCCGATAACTCTAGAAGCTTTAGTAAAAAATATTGAAAGCCATTTTCAAGCTTCCAACACCAAAATTGCTTTCTTTTGAATTAAACTACTTGATGATATAACTATCATGTTGCTTCACTCCTTTAGAACATCCAATTGTGGTTCATTTATTTATTCCTCTTCCTTTTTAAAGTCTGAAGAGGTTTGCCTACCTGTTTAATTGAACTATCGAGGCCATAATAACCCCATCTATATTAGCTGATGTTATAGTAATATAGCCTTTCTGACCTAAAATAAGTCCTCGTATGTCATCCCAGCTTTGATTTTCTCCTATCTTAGCGTTTTCTAGGGTTGATATAATAAAATCTTCAGGACTTCTTCTTACTTTTGTGGTATTATTTATGTTTTTTGGGAAATCTGATGTTCTTTGCGAGATTAGGGTGTACTTGCCTCTTAAAGTGAAGAAACCAATTCTCATATTTTTTAATAACATGATATGAGGTTCTAAACATAACAAATTGGAATAATTAATAAGGGAAATTATTTTTCACATTATTTTGGGAGCATATAAACTGACAAAGTCACCATGAGATCACCAAACACCCTGTCTACGTGATATAAGCTCAAAAATAGTCAGTTGGAAAATGGTTATGTTTGACTTACAATAGACGTTAACGTTTACAGTTAACATTGACAGCAACACCTGAAAATTGTTTAAAGACTACAATCTCCTGTAAATTGTATGCGCTTCCTTTTTTCCCTATATGCTATAGAGAAGGATACCCATATATCTAAAACTCAAGAGACGCTTTCACAATAATTTCGGAATGATTTGAGATTTGGCATTTTGAAATTCAGTTTTTGTCCGTTGAAGGAAATGTTGAAATTCAATTCTTTTAATTTCAATTAACATGAACAATAAAAAAACTTCACAATTCAAGGCCCCCATTACCCGAAAACAGCCTCATACCGAAACATCTACCAACACTTTAGGTATAATTTCAGCATATTTTCTATCCGACAACTTAATACACTAACGCTTCCATTAAAGGTTCCCACACAAGAGGTCTCCTAAAACAAACTGTTGAGGCTCCGTCTAGGAAGATCAATCTGGTTCAGAGAGGAAGCAGAACTGATATAAATACCACATGCCTCAGTCAAGGTACCAAAAGTGTATTACACCCAAAACCAAATGAAACTTTGTTGCAATCCTATGATACGAGTTTAGTGAGAGGTTTGATGGGAGGGGAGAAACAACAATCTAGTGCCCCTAAAGAACCAGATGTATTAAACCAAGCACCACACATGTTAGCATATAATGCATACTTGCAAGCTGTATTTAAGCAAGAAATTGTTAAAAAAGAGAATGTAGAGCACCAGAGTAGTGTTAATGACCAATTTTTATTTCACCTTGATAAATTAAATCAGTTGAAAGAACAAAAGGAAGAGATTGAAGCTAAAATTGCTGTTTTGGAGGAAAAAACTGCTATTATGGAGAGAATTAAAAGTGTGAAAGAAAACATTGCAGATATTGGAGACATTTTTTTGAGACACAACCCACTAGCAAACTTAGGGGAGCTTTCAAAGGTTTTAGAAACAGCTTCAAAAAACGTGAGCTTAAACAATGTAAAAACTATTGAAAATCAAGAAGAATGTAATCAGTTTATGTCAATAATGAAACATTTTAACTGCATCATTGAAGGGATTACTAACACAATTAAGGATAAGGATGAAATTAATCAGTTAGCAAATCATGTCCGAAATTTAACAGAACTGCAACAGGAGGTTGTAGAGAATGTAAAAAACGTATCGAAAATTAAGAAAACAATTGGCCAATTGGTGTTGAAGACATCCTCAGATATGTTTGCAAGCAAAGACTAATAACTGGACTATGAAAAGGAGATAGAAGTTATTGGTTTTACAAATAAAAACATAGCAAATTCGTTACTGCAGCAATTTAATTTTTATTCTATTCTCTTAACTATTTTGGTCTTGTTTTTGTTAAGCTCTTTGGTCATAGAATTAGAAGTTTTTCTTGCTTGCTCCACTTTCTGTTTAGTAGGTAGATTGTTTAGTTTATTATTTATATCAAAGTGCAATGCTTGAACTCCATGAAAGAAAAAAAACATACCAAAATGTGTTACCTATGAATTCTGAGTCTTTTGGAAATATTAATCAAGATTTTTCAAAGAAAAATGAAAATAATAAAAAAGAGTATTTCCAAATATGAGGTCTATTTTTAAAAAAATGTAATTTACATTAACATTTAATGGTCACCTTCTTCATCTTCATCATCGTCTTGGTTGTTGATCTGGAAGTACCTTAATTCATAAGAGTCCTTTCCAGAGGCAACCACACGCAGCCAATCTCTGAGATTGTTCTTCTTCAAATATTTTTTTGTAAGGTATTTGAGGTACCTGCAAAATTGTGTTCTTGAAATAATAAATTTTAATAATACATTTCTATGATTGATCACAAAGTAAAATATGATTGAACTGTTGCTGGCCAGTGTATTACACCAATTATGTAAGACATTGGTTTAACATAGCGAGGCTCAGCTACACTATAGCAGTGCTAAACGCCACTTCCAATTAGAGATTTCATTGTGTGGAGCTGGGACTGCATCAAGACATTGTCACATTACAATTTACCTTTTTGAAAAGGGGATTTCAGAGTGGAGGATCAACTTTGTGTTTTTCTCCCTTCCCAGGGTAACTGCATGCTGGCTGCCTTTTCCACCCCCAAAGTTGGCAGTTTTGCCATTAATCTTAATACGAGCTTTTAGATAGTCTTCCTGAAAGACAATGAAAAATTTTCTTTTGTCATTAAAATATAGAAATGTGGCATTTTTCAAGATGTATGTTGCTGCCCATTGTATTATACCATTCATAATTGAAATAGCAAACATAATGAGGTATAGCTAATCATATTGCAGTAATGAAACGCCACATGCAATTAGGATAAAACATTGTGTGGAGCTGGTACTGCATTCTTCTTTAATTAAACAAAATATTGTATTTTCGACTTACGAAATTGGCTACATCCAGAATGCTGTCCTCCACGGGATGTGTGCAGTCAATGACAAATTTCAAAGCAACCTTCTTCTTTTTGATGCCTTTGCCTCTGATCTGCTGCTTTTTGGGCGCAGTCTTCTGGCCAGTCTTGCCTGCAGCCGTTGCTGGTTTAGTCTGGAATCAACAACAAAAGTTGTCTTTCGTCCAGACTATCAGGTAGAACATTTTGGGAGTGTTTTGTAATTAAATTGGAAGGAAGAGAAAAACGGCCAACGTGATGCCATTGGAAATTATTTTGTGTGACTTACAGTTGGAAATATTCTAGAAATTGGTTAAGATGACTAGAATTTTTAAAGAAATTATCGGGAGATACTTACAACTGCCATGTCGTTACCGTGTTTCAAAATGAAAGAGTGATGAAAAATGGAAAGTGAAGAAAGAATTCTAAAGCGTCAATGTCAATTTTGTCACTGTCAAATAATGAGGTTTCCAATTATAAGAGCGTGTGCTTAGAGTAATTAGAACATTGTCAGAATAAAGCAAATTTTCTGTAATAGTGAAATAAATCAAGCTAAGGCATTTTTATATTTATTTACAAAATAGCCTTTATCATCTACTAAAGTAATACAGAAATCTGAAAGTTAACTATTTCAAGCAAAAAAAGTAAAAAGGAAAATATCACCTAGTGTATATACTATTTGCGTTTCTAAAGGGATTTTGATAACATATGAGATCATTTAAGTTTGAATTTTGTAGCGCTTACGCAGAAATAGGTACAACACAAATTTGCAAATTTGTAATACGTGAAATGAAGAATAGGTTTGATTTTAGTAGGTAAAATATGTAAAAATAGGCGTAGATTATACTTCATAAACTATTAACCGCTATTATACACAAAACATTGAACATATATATCATTTACCACACGAAGCACTTTATGTGATTCCATTGACTATTTTTTTATTTATTCAACTGTTACTTGCCGGTCTAATGGCAATGAAAATGAACAGTTATTATTGCTCGAAAGTTTTCATCATACCATGCGTAATAAATGTTTCATTGGGCCACCGTGTACCGTCCGTGCGTATAGTCCCTCCCTCTTCGCGCAAAACATCGACCGGCACCGGTGGCGCCTCTGCCGCACATTGCGCCAACTACGTGGTGGCACAGTCTGGGAGATGAGGATCGACTCTTTCTCGTCCGCGACGTTTCATCGTTTTTCGCCCTGAATCGCGGTTTGTTTATTGGAAAATTGAGTAAAAAGTGTATAATTTAATGCGGAAAAACGTTGGAGACATGTCTGTGGCGCGGGTGCTGTGCGTCTTAGTGTTTGGATACTGTGTGGCCTCCAGCCACAGCCAAGAATTCAGCATAGGTATGTGGATTTTTCACCTGTACTCCTTGCCGATATCGAACAATTTCTAGATAAATAAATACTTGCGGTGCAATGTGCCTTTAATCGTAAACAACGCGGAATCGTTTTTTTTTCAATACTCTAACACTTATGCATCCTCTAATTCTAATAGCTACGAAAGTTTTCACATCTGATAAAATATTTTGTCATTTTCTTCAGTTACCCACAACCCATTTCAATAACATTGTTAAGCCAATGGCGTTTCGAGAATTTTCTCATTTATTCATTTGCCTTCTTAACACGAGCTCATATCGAATCCAGTCGCCGTCTTCCTTCAGCCTTTAAATTTTTAAATTTTGCTTCTTGGTGGTCCCCTTTGACCCACGAACTATTTCAAGGAATTTCGAAAAATTTGGTTAATTCGAAAATAAGGATTTTAATAATTTTCAAAAATTCTTGATTGTTCTGAATAATTAGCCATTTGCACACCTATTTTTTTTCATGAAACACTCTTTTGGGTTTACTTTTTCTTTATTTCAATATAGGAAACTAAAATTTTTCTCTCTCATTAAATGTAGCTTCAGTACTTACAACGATACAAGAGATAGTTAATAAGCAGTACAATGACATAAAGAAAACATAAAATTCCATAACAAGAAAGAATATGTCTAATAAACAAATGTCAAACTGTGAAACCTGTACAACTTCATTGGGTAATTAGATGAAGATTATTTTTGGATTCATCATTTGAGAGATAAGAGACGAACTAAGTTGACATAAAATGAGACTAGAGTCTAGTGATTCAGGAATTTTTCCTCGTTTTACTGTACTTAAACAATTTCTCTCAGTACAATTGCAAAAATAATATTAAATTGGTTTCTGGCACAAGAATTTTTTTTTCATTGTTTATAGCGATAACTTTGATTCCTCTCTAATATATGTATATTGGAAAGGATTTACGGTGACCTAGCGACGAAATTGTACGAATTAAATATTCCAGCAATGGTCTATCTTTATTATAGCGCTTAACATGGTATAAGTTTCTATGAGAAATTCATACACTTGAAACTATGCACATTATAGTATCTCGATAAAAAGAACTTGGTGAGTCAAGTCATTAAAATGGTTCTATGCTCTTGTGTACTTAATGTTCGAGCAATAATACATTTACTACCTCACTTGCTATTTGTAGGTTAACTGTTAATTCTAAGAGAGTTTCAATCCTATACATTAGTTATATGGGAGACTGGACAATTTTATTTCTGGTTAATTAATTAAAAGTGAAAATTGAAAAATAACAAAAAGGCCATAAAACATGATTTTGTATTTGTCCATATTAATTTATTAAATATACATATACTGATCTGATATATGTTACGCAATAAGAACCATCAGGTGAAATATGTAAACTTTACTCAATATAACCTTTTTAACTGCGTATATCTGTAAGTATACGTCCTTATCATATTATATGCTAGGATTAGACATATTCAAAGGTGAATATGGAATTTTATTGATGCTCTCACTATCAGGATGGTGACTTCTTACATGGTATGTCTCGAGAAATCAAATATTAATAATAGAGACCCATATCAAGACATTTACAACATTAACATACCATAGTCGGGCAAAGCGATTTCCAATTGCGCCTTTACCCGACTCATTAGTTAAATGGATTTCCAAATTAACTCTCGTTAATTTCCGGCTTGAGCCCCCAGAATTTATAAGTTCATTTAGAGCACGTTCCGCCAATGTGCAACTCTTCCATGCAAAACGAACAGTGAATTGTTTTATTGATTTAGTCAGGCTCACATTTGTCGCAAAATACGTGATTTGAAAATTATTGGTACAAAAATGGTCCCATTTATTTGAACAAATAAAGGTCAGACCAAATGCTACACATGAGGTGACACATTACCTATCTACTACAAAGAAAATGTATGGCAGTATGAAATCATCCCACGTCTTCCTCCGACATAAACGAGACAATTTCTCAGGCAGAAAGGCAGCCCGAATCCCTGGGGACAATTTCTCCATATTTAAAGACAAGTAGCTCAGCCAGGGTGAGTTTCCCAATGGAGAACTGCCACTATAATGTAAAAGTGGAGATGCTGAAAGTGTTTTCGCCCTAGAGTCACAAATTACACACAGTATGTATCGGGGTGAAATGCTGGAGGATTTCAATCAATTTACAAGAAGCCGGGGGGTATTGTAAAAAGCTCGTGAAACAAGTTTTTTTAAGCTTAGTTTTCAACTTAATACCCTTACACCCTTTTGAGATCTATTCCTGGAAGGACATTAAACACAGACTCATGATGATTGCCGTAACTATATCAAACCCAAACACACGTGCTAAATATCGTTTATCCAGATCCATGAATTGTTTGTTAATCCTGTACAGAAAATGTTCCGTCTAATGCCCGCTCTAATGCCATTCAAAATAAACTACTCAATTCCTTTAAAGCCTAATCGATCGGGATGAAATCCTATAGCAGTGAAATAATAAACCGCACTTAATCCACTTTAATTAGGCAGTTAGCATGAAGTTTCCAACCCATTAAACTTCATGTAACAATCCTAAATGTTTGTAAAATCATTTTGGACCGAAAGAGAGTTTTCATTGCGACGCCTTTGGGAGCGTCCCTAAAGCTTAAAAAGCGGTTTCCTTAAGTAAACTTTCCTGCTTCCAAAGGTGAAGGTAAAAGTGTTCAGAAAAGGATGAAGGATTTCAGGCTTTCCTAATCGAGAGGCTCTCGATAGAGATAAATTACATATGAGGTGTATGGAGAAGCGATCAAAAAGGCAAAAGAAGTAGCAGATTCAATCAAACTGGGATTACGTGGTTTATTATTCCAAGCTTTTTTAGGGGTGATTTGGGTCTAGCCCTTTTTATAGGAAGATAATAAATTTTCAACTTCAATGACATAATGTTTCGATTTCGACGTGATCAATTTCCAATGTTTGATTGTGGTGTATGGGCAAAGCTTCACTAGAAAGCATTCGCTTTTTACGTGGCAAACAAAAACCAACTTAAGGGAAGAAAATTCGAACAAACTCCCAGAAACGCATTAAAACGTTTCGCCAAAACAAACCTTTCCTCGTTTTTATCCTGGAATCGATCCCTGTGGAGCCGCTCAACCAGTCCAGCCTTGAAGAAGCCATAAAGTATCAATTTTTATGGGTCTCGAAAGAAAGGTTCCCCAAGTAGAACAATAAATATGCCAAAAAATTCGATGGTTGTTCTATTCCATGTTTTCAAAGAAAATCTTTGCATATTCAACCGAATGGTCGGTAAGTCGGATAAAAACGAAATGAAATATGTTCGAATTCTAAGTTTGTTTGTTTGAAAGGAAATTGAATTAAAGGAAAAAGTTTATGTAATTTATATCATAACTTGGGCGGAAATTTGGGAATGTGATTTGTTCCTCAGAATCGCAAATAAGTGGGTAATGTCAATAGTGATATCTCTTGGAATTATCACAATTAATAGGATTTTGTTGGAGCATAATTCACTCTGAAGGTTTCAGCCAGGATTTGAAATTAAAATGTTTGAAATTTTCTAAAAAACTTTAAAAATTATATAAATTGTATATTCGTATTTTATTGCTTCTAAGTAGACAGAGTATACGTGCGTTATAAAAATAAACCAACTATTATACTTTCAATTAAAGTTTCATATGTTCTTTCTTTGGGCGTTTCTTCTTCATGTCTTATCCTTACAGTGGTAATGCACCGGTTTACATAATCGAGGTAAATCAACTTTTAAATTAGAATCCAATTAAACAGTCATGTATCGATTAAAATGTAAAATAGGTATCGTTTTCTGGTGCAATGCAGAAGCAGATCTATTGGTGAAAAAAAGTAATACAATTTTTTTAAAGTGGTTTATAGACCTTTAGTATATATGTAGTTACAAATGTTAAGTTATTCATCAGAGTGAGGTTTGTGCCTATGATTCATCAATTAAGATATGGTTCCTGTTGTGTGAATGTTCATGTGTAAATAGTGTCTGATGAATATTGTTTGTGTGATTAACTTGCACCATATTTAGGTTGTATTATTTTTAAGTAGTTAAAATATTTTCGTTTTAATAAAGTAAATGAATTGCTTTACTGCTATGAGGCTTCAGGAAATTGGCTCTTATTACCGTGTTATTCCCAAAAATTGATGCTTCAAATTAACGTTTGATTTTTTCTTCAACAGTTCGACACGACTTGTCCATTTTGCGTGATAGCTTTGGATCCAACTAATTCCAATTTCGATTTATGCCATTTGTTCCTGAAAGCGGAAACACAAGGTTTGAACTCTTTTGTTTGGAAGGTCGATTTATGACTGTCAGTGGGGAATTGTATTAAAAAGGTCCGCAAAATGCACTAATCGATAAACGGATATGAGGATATTCTTATGTAAATATTTTACACTCGATACCGAGTATCAATCCATGTAATAACATATGGCATTGCCGCAGGATGTGTTACACCATATTCACAGATGTTGGAACGCATTGAGCGCTTGTTTTACAAGAAATTTCATTTTATTGGCCAGTTCGATGGGTTTAGCATCATATGCTTAGGATAGAGGAATCTTGAGATGTGTCGCAAATTACTGGCAAAATTACTATGGTGTCGATAACAATAATTGCAGAAGATATTACTAATAAAAAATAAAAATCAAGATCCAGAAAAAATCTTGCTTGTGGTGTACTCCATTAAGTTTTTTTACAAACTTTTATGGAATAGTCGTCATCAAGTGATAGGGCAAAGTTTTTCGAGCCTTTTCTAGTGCTACATTTTCCTGAGTATTGAATTGGTATGTAATTTATGCGGCTTCTCACGATGCTAAGTGCAGTCCCGGATATTTAAGGGCGACTTCCTCTTATCGTCTACCATCATACCAACGTGCAAGTACATATTACAAAGCACCTTTTTGTTGACTTAATCCAAATCAAAACCTGTTCACTCTATAGAACCTGATATGATCTAATTTAAGTGTTCACTGTTGTGGATAGTTCATGCACTGAAATGTGCATTGCGGAACAGTTGCAACTTGAGATATTTGCAAGAAGAGTATTGCTCAATTAAACGTGAGAAAAAAACATTTAGGACATTTGCTTTAGCCACCAGAGATAAGAATAGATAATCCCGAGCTAAATCGAGTGCGCTAATCCTTAGCGTATACCTAAAATAATAACCTTAATGATGTTTAAGATTCGATTCTCCCTCGCCCGGGATTTTGAGATAAAGTTAGCGCCAGGCATTGCGGTAATAGGCTCTATTTCGTTGCCCTTGTATTTCCAAATTTTGCACAAGGGTAAGTGTATTGTTGGGCCTGTAGAATGAAGGATTATTTTGGTTAGGGGAGGTACTATTCAGGAGAATGATGGGAAAGGCAAGAGAAAATTATTAGGGATAATAACGAGGCTCGGTTTTCTAGGGATAAAACAATTCCCGAACTTCCCATCTTCGAATTGAATCCAAGTTGATTTAAGTTCTGGACCGAGGCTCGGTATAGTTCACTTTAGATCTAATTTGTTAAATTTTTTGCCCAGTTGACTATCCAGGAGAGGTATACAAAGGATCTATCTAAAAACATTGAAGACGACAATCGAGTTGAAAATAGAGAAACTATTATTTAATTAAATGGATATATGAAGTATAAGAAAGCGGATTATTTTATTGAAATTGCCCTTCCAGGTCGAACTGTATTAAAACACTTGAACCGTTCATCATCCCTCCTAGACCAGGCAAAAGCAATTAATAACTAACTATATCAAAGGTCATCCGAAGTTCGATCAGCTTATAGACACACAAAACCTGATCTCCATATCTCCAAACTTCGGATCATGTCACGTCCAAAGGGACCAGACCGCTAGGGGTGTCGTCGCTTTCGCTTAATAAGCCCGGGCGGGTTTGGCTACTTTCTAAGCTTCCTTAACTTGCTTCCTGGTCATTTTATTTGATAATTTCTAGGTTATGCCTGCGAACAAAGACTTTACATTTTATAAAGGTTTTGGCTTAAGTCGAGATTAATATGCACAATGTTTAAATTCATGAACTTTATCTTAGATTAGTGTCTGTTGTGTCTAACAAAAGTTATGTTGACTTCATCAAACAAAATATTGGCTCATAATTGACCCGGTAAACAAATAACACGCCACCCTTCAAATCACCAAAATGAAATTAAATGGGAGCTGACGTTATATAATATTTGCTCCTTATTTTAAAGAGTTGCACAACTGTTACATTTACTGAATGTGGCCGTTCAATTCAAGCAGCAACTCGATACAGGGATGCAATTAGGTATATTTGGGTTGATATTTCCGACAGAACAAGGGTAAATTATTTGTTTGCCAATAAACGGAATAATGCGATACCAGATCAAAATATAATTCCATCACAATGAAATTTATGATTTCACTGATCATTTTGCGTTGGGTGACTTTTACGATGCAGACGCATAATCAATTTCAATTTCTAATAATTAACAAACACACGTGGACGTTAAATGGAGCCTACATCCGTAAAAAATGTCGGACTAAAGACTGATTTTAGGGTCGTTTAGCCATCCATTTCAATCCTCGAGAACTTAATTACAGTATCGAAAGGGTCCCGATTAGAGCGTTATAGCTGATCCGGTTGTCTGATGCGAGGAATGATAAAATGAGTGATGAACGGGAAAATTTCGTTGTCAAATGGACCGAGGGAATTCTGTTCGTGCAATAATTTATATTTTGGGCTTCAACATCTAATTTTCTTAAATAATGAAGATAAGAAGATAAGCATTACACTCAACAGTTACACTTCACGAAAATCATATACAGTACCGAGCAAAAGTAAAGCAACTTTTGTTATCTTCGTTCAATTCAACCAAGATATAAGATATGGGACAATTCAGTGCAGGTAATATCTACTTGGTAAAGGTAAAGTAATAACATATAAAATTTAGTTTCCTAACGATTCGTATTTTTTGTAAAAAAGAAACAAAAAGTTTTACAGCGAGCAAAAATAAAGCAACTTTCAAATTTACACATAATAATTAAGCACAATATTAATATTTTGTCGGACCTCCACCATTTCTGATGACCTCCAGACATCTCTTTCTCATAGACGAAATTAAGTTTTCAATATACTCTTTTGGGATCGAGTTCCAGGCCTTTTGGATGGCGTCAAATAATTCATCTGATTTGCGAAATTTTTCAGTTCTATTAAGGCGAATTTTCCTTTCTACCAATTCCCATAAATTCTCAATAGGATTGAGGTCTGGACTTTGAGCGGGCCATTTGAGCACATTCACTTTCTGATCCATTAAAATTTTTTTAACGATTTTAGCGGTGTGCTTTGGATCGTTGTGTTGAAATTTCATATTAGCAGGCATATTAGCTTCAGCATAAGGTAGTAAATGGTCCCTTAGAATATTTAAATATTGATATCGATCCATAATGCCGTTTATTCTCACAATAGGGCCCACACCTGCTTTGGAAAAGCATCCCCATATCATGACATTTCCACCGCCATGTTTGATCGTGCTCAAAGTGTATTTGGGCTGATATCTTTGGCCATGCGGATGTCTCACCCATTGAATACCATCAGATGAATGCAAATTAAACTTACTTTCGTCTGAGAAAAGCACTGTATTCCATTTCATGTCGTTCCACAAAAAGTGTTCATTTGCGAAATCCATTCGGGCACGTCTGTTTTTCTTAGATACGAATGGTTTTTTGGAAGGCTTTCGTGCTTGAAGTCCAAAATCTTTCAAACGACGTCGGATGGTATGCACAGATCTATCTTGTTGCGTTTTTAATTCGCGTTTTATATCGACGGCTGTTTTAAACGGTTGATCTTCAGATATTTGTCTGATGCGACGATCTTCACGAATAGTGGTTTTCTTCGGTCTTCCTGTTTTAATTGGGTTGTCCAATGTTCCTCTTAATTGAAATCTCTTTATAGTTCTTGAAACAACACTTTTAGTTAAGTTTAGTTGTTTTGCGATGGTCACTTGTTTAATTCCATTTTGATATTTTGTTATTATTAATTGCTTTATATCTAGAGAAAGTTTTTTTCCTTTTGGCATATTTTTCACTAAAAGGCACTTCAACGACACAGGCAGAATTAGAATGAAAAATAAATAGGCTGATTTTACATTGAAATGCTAAAAGTTGCTATATTTTTACTCGCATTAAAAACAAATTTTTTTAACAATAATAAAAAACGAGTTGGTAAAAAACTGAATATTAGTTGTTTATACTCTGCTCTTAGCTAGTAGAAATTATCTGCATTAGGTTGATCTATACCGTATGACCTGGATGGATTTAAAGCAAATAACAAAAGTTGCTTTACTTTTGCTCGGTACTGTATGTAAGTCTTGATATTTGAGTAAACCAGTCTTCCAAGACTTCTCTAAAATTTTCATTAGCCGTATTTCATCTTTTAGAGGATTGAATTTGTAATCTTAAAATTCATGAATTTAGAGACTTGATTTATAAAATAAGTTTGGAATGTTTTGCATTTACGCAGAAATAGGAGCAGTAAATATGAAGTTGAATTTTTTTCTAACGGGAGTGGAAGTTTTTTAAGCTTGAAATGCTTCGCATTTATTGGAGTAGTTAGTTTCCAAAAATAGACATGAGTTTGGTTTGAAAAACAAAGTTTCACCAATTCTTGAACCTAAATGGTTGTTTTGAGAATCTGTAGATCTCAAACTTTAGAACTCCAAAGTTGTCGAAACAATGAATTTCAATTATTTCAGAAGTACACCTAATCTCTTGCTGCAAAAGCATATTAGGTACAAATAGCTGGAATCGAAAGCAAACCTTTAAGGTTTACTCATTGTGATGGTCTCCTGGTTTCGTTAAACATAGCACCGTATTTCATACAAACGTTCCACATTCCATTATCCAGACTTGCGACAATAGTAAACCATTATTTATTCAAACATCAATACGTGTTGATAATACTGAAACTGGAACAATGTTTTCAATGTTCGGTTATACGGGCATGGCTGGTATGTTAAGCAAAGATAAGTGCACTATAACCAATAATCTCTTTGTTCATTTAATTCCGTAATCTAGGAATAGATGAGTTTATGTGTCTGATTTTGACAAGAAACGTTTATTTGCGTACAAAATGTAAAACCACGAAAGTAAATGCTTTAATTATTTGTTGGTAGTGTTATAATGAATAATGAACAAGACTGACCTTTAAATGCATTTTCATGGTTCAATATTGTTAAACTAAACTGCCCGAATAACAAAACAAAGCACAACCATAAAACTTTAAAGAGAGAGTTCTCGCCCAATTTCCTCTAACAGATGACTAATGGTCACAATTTGTTTGTCCATCCCGTCATCGGGTGAATAATTTGTCACACAAGTGTAAATGGTGTGTGTTCGAAAATGAATAAAAGAACATAAAATCGTAATTTTTGGTTAAGTTGAAATGGCCTTGACCATTGCCCATATGAACATGAAGTCTGGCATCTAAACCCGCCTTCAAAGTATGATAAAATATGCAAAGACTAAATGGTGTAGCAGCACATACTCCATGAATAAAATGCTTAGGCATGAGATTATGAGACTTTATAAGGCCATTTCAGGGTGGTCTGCATTAATTTTACGGTTATAGCCTTCATGTTATGATGTTATGACGCAATATAATGCACTTCGTTTCGTTATTGGCTGAATAATTGGTAGGCATTTACGATTTGTTCGTTTTTTAGTAATTTTTGGTTTGTCGAGTAAAATTATTCTCTTGTATACATAATAAATTTTAAATGCCCACTTTCCAACGCAACGGTGAGTTGTCTACATAAATTTCGCAAATCTGGGTCATAATGGCAGTATCGCTACTATCGAAATTTGTTTGTCTCGTTTTCAAGTGGTTTTCACGAGTTTGCAATGACACAATTATACAGAGTGTCTGAATATAGTACGTATACACGTACCTATACTTCTTTATCCTAATGAAGCAACCGACTAATCGGTCAGATTTTAGATGTACATTGTAGGAAACTTCGATGCCCAGTTAAAAGTTTGTCAAGGAGGAAACTGAATTCCTCTCTCACCAATCTGTTTCTTTCATAAACTTGCCGGTTACTTCTTATCGGAAACCCCAATGGCTTACTATTTCCAGGGAGCTATTACGTCAGACGACAACAATAGCTGAGAAAGTTTCTCGGTTTTCTTGCCCAATCCTCTAAACCATAAATAATCTGTACTATCCAGGAGGAGCCTTATAAATTAATCTTCGTAAAAAGGACCGTTGTCGGGATTGTCTCTCCAGGAGGTCTTGTCTTTGTTATCTTTATACCGGAGGGGATAAGAACAAGGTTTTGCCAAATCTTTTTGGAATATTATGTGCGTAGCAATTTTATCGAATTAAATATAAGAAAAATAAATGTCTTTTAGTCGAGAAAATGCTTTGTACAAGTGATCCCCGAAGGTCTCTCGATATTTTTCCTCGCAAGGAATAAACAATTAACGGGGTTTTCCCGGGGAAAATAATGATTCGTTTCCTACAAACATTAACAATAAGTTTATTTTTCCGAGGTGCGACGGCGGATTTGTATACAAGAAGCGGAGATGTTTCTGTGTTTGAGTTTACAACACTCTTTTGGTAAATCCGAGTAAGAAGAACCTGTTTAAACTGAAAGGAAAAGGGAAGTCGGAAACTAAAGGCGAATCTTTTTTCAAAGGAAATATGCATCTATGTACAATCGGATTAAAGTCTGAAGAAGCCAGAAATGACGGATGATGTATGGTGTGTCTGCTTTGGCGTGAAAGCTTGGCAGAGATTAACCAGGACGTTTTGAACATACGGAAATATGAAATGCATGCAGAAAGTCCTTTAGATAAGAGGTGGGATTTTTCGTCTGGTTTCAGGAAATATTACCTTAGAGAAAGGAGTGTGGTCAATAGATGCTATATAATCTGTGTATATTTGAAAAGTAGTTGAAAAAGTTTTCAAAACAGATGTAGGTATTCTGTAGTTGAAGTAGAAGCCGCTTTACATCGACACATTCACAAATCTTGAAGTTATAGGTGTTATAAACGCCAATAACCTAAATGTGTTGCAACCCCAGTAAATAAGAGCGACGACCCTTGATGGGTGGGCCCTGTGGACGTGACATGCTCCCGAAGTTCGCAAGATATTGAGTTTCAGTTTTGCGTGTTGATAATCATATTGGAGAAGTTTAGATGGCTTTTGATACAGCCAGCCACTAATTGCTTTTGAGTTAACTTGGGAGATAGATTAGCTTCTGTTATTGTTTTCAGTAATAATAATGAGAACCCTAACAGTTTGTCAGTTACAAATGAAAAAATGTTTAAATTCATTCTGTTCTATGCTAATAGTCAGACTATGAAGTTTTTTAAACAATATAGGTGTCATTTGCTCTCAACACACGTGTGAATGTTCGGTTTCTGTATTTTTAATTTCGTTCTGTACAGCCAGCAATGACCACAATTCTCAATTGAATGAAGCCTACATGTGCCACATTACAAAAGGTTTGAAACTACCTCCCAAAATAGCAGCAGCTTCGAAACTGATTTCCAAAAGGGTCATGCTCGTGTAACTAGAATTTCAATTTTCCCGCAGGGCTTTTGTCCATTTTCCGGTCCGTTTTGCCTCTATTATTTTCACAGTTATATTGTTTTACGATAGGTGCTAATTTAGAAAAAAAAACCTAATTTATGATAAACTTGCAAAAAGGTGATTTAAACAACAAGACTTCGAAATTAATACTCGGATTAATGTCGCTGCTCGAAAGTTTCGTATGAAAACTATCGGGAACACGAGTAAAGCTAAGTAAAACGGTGAAATTTTAAAGGCAAAGGGTCGTGCCCAATTTCATCTAGCAGATGACTAATTGCCGTAGTTTGTTTGTCCGCGTCATCGGGTGTCTGATAGCAATTTGTAATTTCACTGCAAAAGGCGGGGGATTTAGAAAATGTTCGCACAAGCGTAAACAAGAGTTTAATTTAAATTTTATTTTGTTTTTGACATCGCATTTCTCCATTCTTCACTGCCATGCATTTGAGGTCGGTCCACATATGGTGACATGATAAGTGATTGAATTTGTCGACTTTTATTAAACATTCGTTTAGATTCATCGAATAAACTGAATCTGGGGGGACCAAGGAAATGATGTGAGAATTTCATTTCTGTATCAAATCTCATGTTTCAACAAATGTGTCTTATTCTTACGTTAAGCATTGGAATTACAGTAAAAATTTGTTCGAGTGCTATTATTGATTCGCGTACCTTTAGCACTAAAAGTGTATGACGAGGAGTTCTCTATCGCAAACCCCAGAGAAAATTTATCTCATAGATTTACGAGGGATGGTGAAGTCAATTCAATTTGTCTATTTTCTCCATCGTTGAGATCCCTATTTCGTTTTAACCTTCGCTTTCAAATAGTTTAGAACCGAAATGGTGTAGTTTCCATTATTAATAATAAATAACAGGGTCAATAGATTTATTTGACCACATTACCAGTTGAACTGTACCGTTTGTCCGGTCGATGGCAGATGCTCCCAAAATGGAAAATTATGGCCAAACATCCGGTAGGAAGGAAACCTCAGCGGCCCGAAATGGCAAACCAGGTGAATATTGCGGGGTCGAAACAGATGTTTGAATAATTTAGATGTCTCGGGGCGGCTTTGTATACATCCGAAAGGCAAGGATTGCCTCGTTTATTTTTGTTTTTCGGTAGTTTGATGAAGAAGTTATTTTCCCAGTTAATTCTACTTTCCCGCATTACTTCGATATCTGGTTTTGAGGCGTCGATATTGTAAATGGCTTCAATAAATGGGGCAAAAATGGAAGAATAGGAGGAGGCGTTGTCGGAGCTATAATTCAAGAGCCGCGGGGTGTAATTGGGCGCAAAAAAGGCTGTAAAAAGTAATTACCTCTTGACTCTCAGCCCTAAAAGCCTTTAGTCGTGCTTTATCGAAATACCAGATTAAAATTGCTTTTTGGAGTGCCGTTGGCCTTTACACGAGGTTTTTTAATTATTATTGTATCAACACATAATGAAAAAGCGCTTATAGAATATTAATAGTCGAATCTAGAAAGAAGTCGAAGCATATATGTAGATATCTCAAGACGAATTAAGGAAGAAATGATTATTGACAAAAACATCATGAGATTTGTCAAGAATTACGAGGAACGAACCAGTTACAGGGGATTCATCAAGTCAAGGTCTCATTCGAAAAAATTATAATGACTTGTAGAGTTTGACTACTCGAGTAAGGCGACGTCAAACATGGAAAGGGATCGTAAGGTTTTTAGTTCAGTTTGTAGTAAATTGATGTTTAAAAGTTTGGTATTCCAATGTGACTTTAACCTAAAGATAATTTCAGAGTTACCAAAAGGGGTGTTACAGCGATTTTGTATTATAGAAACTCATTGAGATAATTTGAAAATTAGCAAAAAGTAGGTATCTCCCCTTTTTGGAAATGACCTTATTTGAGTATCAAAATCCTGGAGATGCAATTTGACATAACTTCCGTCAAATCTCTTTTAATTTCTTCCATCCAAACAGAAAAGTAATTGAACTACACTACCTTCCGCTATTTTTTTTGTTTCGGTTAATGGAAGGTTTTAGGTCCATGCCTGTCCCGAAAATAAAAGAGCCATCACAAAAAGGGCCTTAAAGAGTTCAACTTGACGGCTATTGAAATAAAGACCTGTTTTTTTTACCAGACCCTAAATGCCTTTTCGAATACCGGGCGTTGGCTTTTATCTATTTAGGAATCTTTAAGATGTTTGACTAACTCGAATGACCTCATTAGGACGGATATTGATTTCAAACTACCCAAGAAAAAGTCCAAAGAAACATTCTCATCTATTTTCATTTTTGGTAACGCAAGTTTTATCTTTCAAGCTTCTAAAATATGCATCAACTATCGCTGAAAATACATACTTTATAAAATCCCATAAAAACACACACGAAACTTGGCTTTGAAGCAAAGGGTTGACGCGAGTTTTGTTTTAGGGATCGCTGGATAAAAGCCTACATAATTCAATGTCAATTCGTTTTCTCAACTTTTGAGTGAGTTCCGCTTGGAATTAAACATACAGAGTAAACATTAGCATTGTTAATATTTATATTACGTGATTACTTTTTGAAAACTCGATTTTACCCAGATCGCCTCTGTCCCAATTTGCGCTTGAAATTACCAATTTTCTTCATCATCTCCTGGGTATTCAATTTGTTTACAATATTTTTTCTCGGTTCAAGTAGAATTTCAAAGTTTCGCATTTGGCCTGGGCCCTACAAATACCCATTTGCAGGGATTTGGTGATACAAATATCACGTCTCGATTTTCCATACCTTCGTAATAAGTTTTTCCACGGATTGTTTTTATGACAACTATTGTTTGAGTTATTGCATTCACAATTGTCTTCATGATACTTTTTCCGGTAGAGGACAAAACTAATAAAACCTAGTAATTACATCATTCTGTACATATATTTTGTATTATACTCCATAATGTGTAATCCAACATAAATACTGCTTAGTATTAATAATTTTTCAATTCTCTGGGCTTATACTCATTTTTCATGCTTCCACGACTGCTCCGTTTGCCTTGGTAGTGTTTTATTATCCTTTCCTCATGTTTGAGGCACTTACAAGGCAGAATCATACTGAGATTAAAATTTATATTTAAATTTACATTATTCCTCTATGTGCGAACTTGCGATTTTGTTTGCGCAAAGTAGCACAATTTGGAAATATGGAAATAATCAGGGTCTCTTATTTGAATAAATAAAGTTTTCGACCTTAAAGATATAGGAATATAATTAACAAATTTTGTCGTTTAAATAATGGCTCAATCATATTTTCACCGATTCCGTGTGTTACTGAGTTCATTCCTGAAACATGGACAACAACAATTAATCAATGTAAGTACGTGCGTGTACATAAAAATCGCATTACTGCATTGGATTGAACATTAAACAGGGTTAATGCACTCTATTCAGGATTTTTCCCCCAGCCCCAATGCGGTCGTTCGCTATAGAGATATACAGATGTAGATAAAATTGCATGACTGTGCTACAGTAAATGGTCTGTCTTCGAACGTGATTTAACGTTTACCCTAATACACTTTCAAATGGGTTTTATATCGATTGGTTTACGTAATACCATAATTCTTGTAATTATTATTGCTATGCTCATGGAAGCTTCAATTAACTCCATTATTTTCATCGATCGAAAGTTCATGACTGCATTTTCCACATTCTGGAAAGTGGAAAAAACCTGCGTTGAATGGTTTATTTGGCTAACAAAGCGGCACAATTATTTCTCCATACAAATAGTCATGGAATATCCTGCAAACAGGAAGCGGGGTTTGGACATGTTTTTGCATATTACGTAATCAAAATAGAAAAATCAAGTGAGGAAATATAGATCCTGTTTTCCTTTAATAAATGCAATTCTGCGGAATTTAATATACTTATTAATAATTTTTTATACCCTATTAATAATTTTCTTTTTGAATGAAGGATCCCAAGAAATAAAAATCTTAGCCTAATGAGATTTTTCTGCTTTAAAGAGATGACCTACTTTTTTTTGACCTTTAACTTGCATGACTAATGGCGAGAATTAGCCTTGAGGAGTCGTTTTGTCGCACTTTTTAATGGAAGAGCTGCTTTGACATGCAAATTTTGGTCTCAACTTTGCCGTCCGCAAAATAACAATTTACTGAATTAACAGTGCCGGTATCCTGGAAAATTGTTTGGGAGGTGAAGGATAATTTTAGGGGATAATCGATTTTGATATCAAGACAAATTAATAATAAATTTGAGGTCAGGGTTTCAGAAACAGGAATTTCGTTTTTTCACGAGATTGGATAAAACAGAAGGGTCTGATAAAATGATGACAAATATTTTTCTCACGTTGACGAGTATTATAATTGGGAATTTGATGCTTTTCCTACACAATTCCTATTGAAGACATTACGGTTTGGTCACATAATTTTCTAAGGCTCAAGAGAATTTTGGGTATCTTCAGCTTTTTTTTGAGTTTAATTTTTAGGCCATGAAGTTGAGAATAACAGTTCAGGATTTTTTCAGCTGTAAATTTCCAGCATAGTTCGATAATTTCGCTCAATTATCGCTTCCAATTTCTTGCTTAAACTTTGCCTTTAATAGGGAGTGAACGAAACTGCAGCTAAATCTGCCCTGCTGCTGCCGCGAAATATTGAATTTTCATTGAATCAGTCTCGTGTACCATCTGTGCTGAATTCGCTATTTAGCAAGCAAGCAAATTCTGCCTTATTGGAGCTTAATTAAAGGATATTTCCAATATTCTTGAATCTATGATAGAGCTGTTAATTGGATTCAAAACTGACTACTACATTGCTCAAAATCCTACAGGAGAAAAACGCATATTTCCTTGTCCGTTCCGGCAAATTATTCGATCTACATCCACTGAATGGTGTCATTTATCATTAAGCAAGAACGGAGCAACATAATTTAACCTCAGCAATTCAATCCAGAGGAGTCCGCCAGACAGGAATTCCATCATGTTCCTACTGTAATAGATTAGCTCCCTTATTGCAGTTCTCTTTATACACTTGCATTATTGGAATATGTTGTCAGACCTCATAGGCTCCATCACTGACTATGACGTGAACATGAACCCTTTAAAACAGAGTTTTAGAAGCGTCAATAAAACGAAGTTTTAAAGGACAAATGTGCAAAATGCTGTTAACATTTCTTTGGAGAACGACATATAGATGTCACTGGCTTGGCAACAAAATTGAACTGACAAGGAAATGACAATGATAAGGGTACGTAAAAATTGTTACCCACTCCAATAGACCATTAAGATTAATAGTTGAAAGATTTGAGGGAGTATGCGTGAAAGAGGTTTGAACGTTTTTTTTGTTATTGTGCAGGTAGATTTAACCAAAATTGGAGACCAGTAGAAAGAGGATTTCAGTTTCTTCCCCTTTTGAAATTTCAGAGCTTAATAAAAGTTCTTTGTTCTGGACGAAGCCATTATACGTGTTGGAAACAAAGTTGGCTAAACTTTAGCCCCAATATGAGCGTGAGGCTAACCGGCTACCAGGCACGGTGTTTTTCTTAAATTTCGGCATTAAATGCAGATTTCCCTCTGTGGCTTCCATTAATTTGGAACAGTTGACAAAGTTTGTAGAGGAAATTGGAATTTGTCCTCTAGTGATGAAAAGTCTCTTCGAAGTTGCAAATAGAGAAGTGGCATAGTAGAAATTATTACGCTTTTGTAGTAAGATTTTACACAAAATTCGTATCGAGAATATTAGAAATGTATATTTTTAATATGTATTTGTTTATGGCACTTTTGTATAATTACAACGATTTCATTTTTTCTTATTTTGCAATTTTAAGTTATAGTCGTTTGTACCAAAGTTTCTGGAATATTCTGTATATAATGTTGTATTATCCGGAATGATTCTCTCTAGGAGTGAAAATCGAGAATTTCCAGATGCGCGAAAGTAAAGCGTCATTAGCCCTAGAACTTGTGGAAATTCGGGGAATTACATTAAAGCGCGATTTGAGGCTTAGTTTCACTGGAAAGAGATCATCTTCCCGCTTATTACATACTAAAATATTTCCATTGTCTTCAGATTGATTATAGGCTTACGCTTATTCTAGGGTAATTGTTCTGTTGGAAGCTTGGCAATAATTCTAAAGAAAAAAACTTTCATGGAGAAAATTTAAATTTGGAACATATAAAATAATTCGGACGAATCATGATTTCATAGTAATTTCAGAAGAAGCTCTGTTATCTTTCCTTCTCTCCAACTCCAAATCCTCGTACAAAAAAGATGCCAATTATCCGTTCAAGTGCTATTTCGCTTTGCACGAGGAAAAGAACAGGGAAAACACCTTTTTGTTGAACAAGGCAATATCGAGGACAATGCCCAACTTAATTGGGTTTCCCTGTATCAGGTTTCTTCCTTTTAAGCTTTATTATTATTGTTAAGTATTAAAACGTTGCTGCTCACAACAGAAAAATCAACCCATTTTTATAAATACGCGAACTAATGGGATTCTACTTTAAGCATTTAGTAATCCTGGAAAATTGTTGTTGGGACTGCTGGTTTCCTATTTCAACATTTTTAGGTCACACACAAAAAAACCATTTCCCAAATGAAAGAGTATGGTAAAAATAAAGTTCCTGTAAAAAATGTCACGTTCGCGATTGTAGTTAACCTTCAAATAATTCCCTTCTGCATTCACAGTGGCCAATCGATGAGCTGGCAAAGTTTCAAATAAACCTGGCAACACAAAGAAATAGCAGGTGTCGATCTTTCGGCCTTGCAAAAGGTCAGAGTTAAAGCCATTAGAGAATGAAAAATCCAGCTCTAACTGTTATGAGGAGGTTAATAAAAATTTCTTTTTAAAGGTCAGAATGATCCTTAGCAGTATTACAAGTGGAGGCAACATTTTCTCCTAATGAGGCTCTCCTCGTAGCCCTATAAAACGGCACCTGCTTTCCATAGGTACACTAATCCTGAAATGTAATTTTACGACACACCCGGACGCGCCCGTAAATCCCAGACGCTAATTACGGTCTCGTCACTAACACTCTCCAGATCTTTGTGGAAACACATCTCTTAGGAAATCTCCAGGGGAATTTTCCCTAATACCTGTTTGTATCTTGAACGGTGCTTGTAGTGCCGTGTAATCTCGCCCAGACTGCAAAGTTAGATGTAGTCTCGGATGTAGCAGTTCGAATTCGCCACGTTTAGGGGCCCCTTAATGCATTCCAATTTGAGGTTTGATTGCTCTGCAATCTCAGGTCGCCACTTGGCAAAAATGTTGAAGATGTAATATTTTGTATTCGTTTTTAAGGTAGGTCAGGTTAGAAAACGCAAGTTTATGCACATTGGTGATATAATGATGATAGTTGTTTACTGTGTCATTATGATGTCCATGATATATCTGCTGATGTTACCGCATTCTAATGACTAGTATCACCAATTAAACTTTCTTAAAATATGTGACAAATATGGTATTTAGAAAACTATATCAGTTATTATTATTTAAGAATAGACCAAGAGAATTTAATACAAGCACCACAGCTTCCCTAGTTTAACGGACTACTTTGAATTGAATAGAATGGGATTTCGGTCAGTTGCGGTTAAATTATGTTCGTCCCTTCTTATCTCATGATAAACGATGGGATACATCTATGTACAGGATCTATGTATATCCACTGAATAAAAGTATCTGTCTAACGTCTAAAGGGAGCGAAAGACGCGTCCTTATTGTTAAGCCACTGATATTTTCCTTATGGGGATTGGAACTGTGTGACTCATAGATTTCGTCAAGAGCATTTTGCTAGGCTTCCGAATAGTCTTACACTTTGTATTGATTTTAAGCCACACAGGTACAACGTAATTATTAATATTCCAATCCTAATCTCTGGAAATCCGCTTGAATGTCGTAACAATTCCAAATGCAAATGTTCAGAGAGATTCACGTAACGCAGTTAATTTCGGGCACATGTCAGGCGAAACAAAATTCCTGACGTTATATCGTACATGTCCGACATGAATGCGAGTTTTAGCTCTGCTGGATTGCGATATGGATTACTATAGGTATTAGCTACTATTTCATACGATTTACCATCAAATTGGCATCAAATAGATGAAGGTTGGGAACTCAACCCTGATGGAATATTAGAGTAGATAAGCCAAGTCTCAATTTGCAGTTTTGTTCCGCAAAGCATTCAATTTGCCCTAAAACCTGCAGCAGCTGCACCACACAAATTATTTACTAAACCTGCAAATTGAATTTCCCGATATTTGTGGTTTAATTACAGGAAGCTTCCGCTTTACTTGTGTTCATTAATACATATTAACTCTACTAGTTTGCTGCTTTCAGCAATGGCGATTCTAACGTTATCTACCTTGAAACTGAATTCTGGTTTGGAACGTGTGACACTGAGCATGCAAATCGCTTCTAAGTTCGTAGGTCACGAAAGCATCGCCATCGATTCGAGTTATTAATACAGTTATTTAGTTATTCAACCGAAATTTCAAAATTTAGTTCATTATTTATTTATCTATTATAGGCAAGACACCTACAGGATATCCCAATTAAAACAGTGCACTTGAAATATTTTCGATGCAAGAGATTCATTAAGCTCTTGCACGAGATGAATCTTATAGGGATTGAATCAATGCTTTTTTAAGATCTTCTGAAGACTATTACTTGGAATTATTGAAGTTGCATCTAATTTTCTAATGCTGGAAATAGGCTGTAATCCAATGTGTCCCAAAATTGCACCCTCTGCAATTTCATTAGCAACAGTGTGTCGCCTTTCATGTTTTTTTGTTAGCAACAGATCCAGTCTCCATGAGTTTATATATTAAATTTATCACGTAGGGGTGGCCGGGATTTTTACCGGAATGCTTTTCATTGAAAATTCTTGCAGTAACCCGAGCCATGTCATTGCTTTTAAAATAGAAAGTGACAATTTCAATTCTTTCTGCAGTGGTTTAAACCATGATTTAAATCGTTTGGTTTAAAGTAGCGCATAATAACATATCAACGAATTTCACTGTCTACACTATTCTGGTTAGCGTAAAATTTTAAATTCCAACACCTTATCAAGTTTTCGGTGTTAAATATCCTTTTTTCGAAATTTAATTCTCCGGTAAGTTTATTATTATTATTATTTTGTTTTTTCACGCAGAACCAACAAAAAAATCACCACGGTTGTAAAGAGAATTGAAATACCTTCAAAATGGTGTACCACTTGACCCCCCGTGCCATTTAAAATTCTCGAAAATGGTTACTACCCCGTGTAGGAGATGAATCTACATCCATAACTTAAGTCCAAAAGATGTCCCCTTTGAAAACAAAATCGACCTGTCCCGAGGTTTTCCGGAAAGACTTCTTGCATCGAAAATATTTCAGGTGGACTGTTTTAATTTTGACATCCTGTATAACAATGTCACATAGAGTTATAAAGTTTGAACGTCCTACTCTCAGTTTCAGGATTTGGATCTATGTATAAATCATACATAACTTATAATCGGATGTGATCTTTATAGAAAGATTTTAACACTGATTTTGAGACTTTTCGGTTAATGAATATTAATGCTAAATGCTAAAAATTCCTGTGGGGGACCGGAAAGTAATTTCCGCAGGCGGGATATTATGCCCAACTTCTCCTTTAGGAAACTGCTAGTTATTTCTAACTAAAACTCGAAAACTAGCCTCCCTTTTTCATTCTGAATACTACATATACATTTTAAATATTTTGTTAATGTCAGATAACAGTAAATGTTAAAATTTGGTTTCTGAAAGCTGATAAATGAATGTGTCGAATACACATTTTTATTTCTGAATTTATGTGTTCCAACTAACATGAACTAACTTAAATTAACCCCATGACGATAAACCGGACTTTTCTTAATATTTTCCTGTTTATCCTGGATAAGTTTAAATTAATCAATTTGAGCTATACAAATCTCATATGTTACACCTGAGAATGTATTCAGTGATTCTCACTCTCTTCATGAATGATGTAAATAACCTCACATTCCAACTTTGCACCTTTTCGTAGGTATCCCTAGATATTCTAGCTGTCTTGAAGTAGAATACTACTTCCCAATAATAGGAAAACTTTTGTTGCCCAAAATTTATTAGTTGTTATTCGAAACCTCTCGAAGGTTACACTATGAACTATCTAGGGGGATGGTAAACAGATTGGAACTGAAAAGGGCATGACAATGATGTGGGTATGCACAAGAAGCAGTGCCAGATCCAATAAACTTTTGAAGATTAATAGTTTGAGAATTTCTGGTGCAAAACTTTAAAAAAAGTTGAATGTAGGAAAAACCCAGCGCATAAATATTTTTATGAAAACGAAGCAGGAAGGCAAATCCCTAGTTTTTTTCCACACAAAAGCCCATTGCGGCAGCTACTGGAAATAGTTCTCGCCTTCTGAATACGCTAGCTTAATAAAGCTTTCCGGCCTTTTGTGTCACGTCTCACCCATTGTATTTGGGCAACATAAAGTAACTGTATTTTGACCTTAGAAATTAAACTCGGAGAAACTAATTGAAACATGCGAAAAAGCAAAGACAATACAGTACCTACTCCATCAATTTTGAGGTCAAATTCAAGATTAAATATATCGTGAACTACTAACTTGATTTAATTTATTTTCCATTAATGAAAGTTCAAAAATTTTATCATAAGGATTATCGATGATTTTGTGAGGTGTTTAATTTCATGTTTCATGATTGAGATTTATCTCAAAATCTTAGAATGATGTGAGAAGGCTCTGATTAATTTTATAAGATTTCATCCTGTACCAAAAAGGTTTTATTCGTATTTGATAGTTTGGAAGAGTTTGTTCATGAGTGCACAAACCTCCCTTTTCGACTACATGAAACATTGTTAATCAAGCCCCCTAGGACGCTTCTGCAATTCGCATTTCACAAATTACAAATTGCCAGCTATTCCCAGCCCTCTTTCACAATCCAAACAAACTTTCAACCTTAATCTGAATGCATTTTATGCGGAACAAACCCCCCATTTAATTAAAACTCTCGGGCCCTTTCTTGTCGCCAATATTGTTTTACTAAACAGGCAATTTCTTTTGCAGACGACGTGCCTCGTCTGGATATCTCGAACCTGGAAAATGGCTACCATGGTATCGTAAAGGAGAATGAAACTGTCGTTGAGGTCACTCCTCCAATCAGGGCTGTGGGAGTCGAAGTGTGTCGGTTCCGGATTGTGAACAAACACCATGGTGAGGCTCCTTTTGAGATCGAACTTCGGGAAGACGGACACGCCGAATTGAGGGCGAGAAGGAGCCTCAATTGCGAGAAAAGGAAGAATTATAAGTTTGATATTGCGGCAGTAGGGTGCAATGGAAAACAAAGTGTCAGGTGAGGAAAAAATGTATTCGAATTAGGTGTAGAGTTTAACATCAACTTATGGCATACAACCGAGTTTATGTGATACCTTCACGATTTATTGCCATAACATACCTAACTTTAAGGAACTTCCACAAATCTCGAAATTAGCTGATGACGTCAGGCGCATTGAAACGTGGGAGTTAATGACCGTAATTATAAGTTGTCTCTTGATCCGTCACATTACTCCGCATCTGACGATTTTAAAGCGCAATTTATGGCAAAGCGAATCGAAAATTTAACATTGACGAAACTTGTAATGAAGTTTCCGCTAAACTAACTTCAGCTTTCAGAGCGATTTAATCAGATATCATTCATTTATTAAAAGGAAAAGAGTGAGCCAAAAGTTCTGTTTCTAGATTTGCCCTGAATTATTGGAGGTGTTCGGTCTATCGGAATCGTATTGTCTTGGGGGTTTGTTATAAACACAAATTAAATCGGAGATTTGAGTTAAACGAGTATTTTCTTTATAAAAGTTCTGTAGAGCCGAGAATTAGGATGGTTTTATTAAGACTCGGTATTATAATTATGAACAGAGTAGAAGAATAAAAATCGATGGTTTATTCAAGCATATCAATGCAAATATTTGTAATTACCAGTCAATTGATTATTAATTTTATTATTCTTGTTGTCTATGTAAATGTCTATAAATGAATGCAGTTTTGTGTGTGGTCCCTTCGCATAGGAATATTTAGGCATTTTTGCCGAAGACGGCCGTGGATCGCCACAACGGCAGGAAAAAATTGAACACTCACACGGCTTCAAGGAAGTGTGACGCATCAAATATCCCTGGGCCAACCTAAAAATGTCGATTGCGCCGCGACGCCGATTTGAAGGTGAAAAGTGTAAATCGATGCATCGGGTCTCTCTGTACCTAAATCGTCAAATTTCTTTAATAAGTTGTTTTGCGTATTGTCTGTAAACGTTGGGATTATTTTGGTATTGTTGCCGAAAGTGGTTCCGGGCCGTGATACGATGGTTGAAAACAATTCAATTATTCAAACAATTGTTCAACAACAGTTCAAATCCAGGACAGGAGTGTAGAGATAACAAATTAAGTGTTATAACGACATTTAATAATGATAATATTGAAATGTAAAATACACTAAGTGAAATAAAGATTCGAGAAAAATATCAACTAATCAAGTTTATGATAAACTAAAAATGTTCACAAAATTCTAGCCCTAACGTTTTAAAATGGAACTTGATAAGATTTGAAAAGTAATTTAAATTGATATACATGTAATGATCAATGTGACCTGAAGATATTTAAATACCATTGAATTACATCCATAATAATTTGCATTCATTTGAATCTACAACGACAATGACGCTAGAGTGCCAGCTTAACAATGCAACACATGCTTTATTATAATCTGAAATGTATTGAAATTTACCATCGCCAGAGACATAACTAAAGGGAAATGGAGTTGGATGAGAACATTTTATCCCTGTTTTTGCATGAAACCCCCCTTGTCATAAAACCAAACGACCGGAAAGGTCATTTCTTAAGAAGTAAAACGGTAACGAACTGAGCATTTTTAAGAAGAAAGAAATTATACCTATTTTTATACGACCTAGACAATACCAATGATATGAGAATTATTTGCGTGTGCAGTGGGTTTTAAAAACAATTTTCCTTCAGCGCCAAAGGACATGCCGTGGAAGGGCAATTTTCCATTATTGAAAAATCGGGACTGTAACGGGAAATTGTCTGTTGACCCTTTTACGTTTGAAAATCGTGTTTGCGTAAAGAGTAAAGACTAGACGTTCATAAAATCAGAGGTCTAAGTGAGATTAAGTCAAGGAGCAATCATCACAGTTCCTCATTTCGTGGATATTTTAGGAGGAGCGAAATATATAAATACTCATTTGAATGCAACCACATTCTTATCAATAAGGTAGGTACTGTATTGCAATATAAATCGTGTCCCAAGTTTCTCAATTAAGTTTTTATTTAGAGACAGTGTAAGTGGATTTTAGATTGAAGTTTTTAATTAAAAAGCGATAGAAAAGCAGTCTCCTGTGTAGCAAACTTAATTAAAACAGCCTTTATGTAATTAAAGTTGGCTGTAGCCTTTAAAATTTCAATAATTTGCGGTGATTCAGGATTGCAACTAATTAAATATAGGTGCTGTGTATTGTTTCTATATTTCTTGCAAGATTTTAATTCAATATTTATTGAAAATTTTGAGGATGATCGTTATTTTTCAACACCAGTGATACAGTCATGTAATCGCAACAAAAGACCTGTTTTTAAATTTTTGTAAATATCACATTCCCGATGACACAATTTCCAATAAACAAAGTTTAGTCACATTTAAAATTCGGCCCGAAAAGCATCAAAAGCAAATTTGAATAAAAGAACTTTTAAATGAGTTTCATTTCGGGGAAGTTTTGGGGTTTTAGTTAGCCCCACTACACATGCACCCCGTTTTATTGTTAGTTTTCCGGTCCTGATGGGAGCTCTAAAGCCACAGTAAAAATTGCTCCCGATTTTTGAGCTTTAAAAAGTTCAGTAGTTGCTGTAATTGATAAACTTTACCATCGTTATTTTTAGTTTGAGTGCGGTCGAAGCCGAAGCTCGTTAGTTGTATTGGAGTTGTAAGAGCTTTGGTGGATTTTTTTTAAATTAGTTTTCTAAACCAGGGCTTGTTGTTCCGCTGTAACATTTCTTCTATCCCTCCAGTTTGGCGGTTAAAACATTTTAAATTGTGCCCAGTTCTGAAATAGAATCGCAACCTCTAAATGGTGACCAAAAATTGGCATCTGGTAGTATGAACATAGTGACTAATAGTAAAACGACAACTCTTTATTCTTTGGTTTAAAAATAATATGCTCAATCCTGTCTTGAATGAGACTTGTTTACACATGATATCTTCAGGTAAATAAGTTCATTAAAGTATTGCAACGCAATGAATTTTTAACTTTTGTTGATTCTCAATGACCCTATTTCGTTTTCACAATTTCCTATTGCTGCAATATTTCCGCTTCAATGATGACGTACTGTGGACTTGCTGTGTAAAGAGCACACACATATAACTAAATGTAAAGTACTGGCAAAATAAGGAGTTTAATATAACTCTGTAATACGAAATTTCTGTATTGTTTATACCTTGATAGTCATTAGTTAAGCACGCAAGAAAATACTGCAGCATTTTTGCCAAATTCTATATAACAACAATCTAGATAATAAAAGATTAGAATTCTGTGTAGAACTTATATTTTCAAGAATTATTTAGACTAAGTTAAACTTATTGTATCAACAAAGATTTATTAATACCCACCTCATCATCATTTTGCCGGCAATGTAGAGTCGCCGTGCAGTACGTAACACTTTGAATAACAAATCGCTAGCATGTAATATGTAGGTTACGTTACGGGGAGTACTAAAATCACGGCAATTTATCACCACCTTGACGTCTTTTGTGAATAGCAAAAGGTAGGGATTTTCTCGGCAATTTTTGGATAAACGCAAGGTTCGTCGTTTTATCGTGAAAGTTATAAATGGCCCGGAAGCAGCAAAAAGACAGTTTTTTAGACGAGATTTTGTAAATATCATTTTTTCCCGTCGAAGCCTCCAGATTTAATTTGTCACTTTCCTGACATGAAGTTTGCAGAATAAGTGCATAATGGAGTTAAGGTGCGTATAAACCTGCAGTTTGTGCTATAATTTAAAATTATTGTACAATAGCAAAATCAAATAGTAAATGCCCATTTTCGGGGACTACAAGTTTGGCAATTTCACGTAGTAAAATGTATAGAAGAAAATAACCAAATTTTCAAATCGCCCTAACTGCTTTTGAAACTACATCATGCTAATAATCTATAATACAATTTTTTGTACATATGTATATATAAAGATACATATCGACTTAAAATTTTCACTAACCTATATTCAAAATTGTATCATATGTGGTTTATTCTACTTATTGAAACTCAAAGAGCAGAAGAGCGTTTTTCAATCGCATAGTATCCTGGTGAAAACTCTGCACTACGAAGCTCAAAGCTTCTTGAATTGATGTTTATTTTCTGGCTCACCGAGTGTGCAAATTTCAATTTGATTTGCAGATTTTCTCTCGTAACAAACGATTTTGAGGTATAAAAAATTTTATTTCAAGTTATATAAGGGAAAATTGAAGCGGGTGAAAACTGAATTTTACTCTGATTCTCGTGGAAAAGTCCAAATTCCAACCAACCCAAAAACATTTCTCAGAGAGTACTTCTCATTTACTCCCAAAACAGAAAAGGAAAATGTTAGCCATAGAGTTTGATGAATTAGGAAAACCTTGCCAATTAGGAAATTACATAAAAATGTGCCATTAAATAATGAAATATAATAAAAATTATCGATTTATTTTAGAACAATATGCGTGAATTATCAGTGTCGCGCAGTTAATATGATCAGTTTGGTTATTTTCTAAAATCAGCAATAACCTGACAAACGTTTATCTGTTGTTGTCAAATATTACAGTTATCATCAAAGAGTCATTGACATATTGAATTAATAGTGAACATGGCAAGATTAACCATATTTTATATCGTATCGAACATCTCAAGGCCAATGTAAAAATGATGGTTGAGCTATAATTTCCTACCTGAACAAATAAATGCAGTTTTGTTATGGACGACTTTAGTATTTTTGCGGAATTCATCGCGAAAAGTACAGTTGCTTGAGTTCGGGACTGTGGCGCAGATAACAGACTCCAACTGTCAAAAGTAACACCCAATGAACAAAATGTTAATCAATTGTCACTAAAAAATTGACATGGGTTTTAATGAGGAACGAATGTTGTTCCCAAATAGAATAAAAAAAGAATCTATTACTGTGGCTACAGTTTTTAACATGGTGAACAGGTAATGGATGAAATTCTCTCTCTCTCATAATTCCCTCTTCAACCAGAAAACAGCAAATTTTATTTCACACCACATTGCTCCAAAACATCTACATCCAGAAATTTCATTTCTCTGTCGAGCAAGTTTTATTACACAGGCAAAATATCCATATTACGTCCGTTTTTCCAAATGAAACTAAGTTGCGGGAAATTAAGTGCGGTGTCGGTGTATATTTCATACCAGCACCGGGTGCATAAAAGGGCATTTAAGTTTGACCATTCGCACCACTTATCTTAATGGGCCTCATTTCACTGCCCGCTGAAAAATTCACACATTTTACTCATGCCTCGTAGTCTGGCCGAGGTTTTTTAGTTATTTATGTTGGCCAGGGTTGTTGGACACTGCCCCCAACGGGGTAATACGGAATTAGTTAAGTGGGAGTTTTAATTGTGTAAAGGTGTTGAGTAAAATAGCTCTGATTGCAGATAATTAATGAACGATTCTCCGAACGATCTACATATACTCTGAGGAGGCTTTTCTATAGAATAGGGAATGGGTATTTCTTCAAGGACATTTTGCGAAGCCACTTATCTCGACTACTCTATGCTGAAAATGCCTTTTTGCGTCCTATTGAAGTTGTTATTCACGAGGTTCGGAAATCCATATGGCGAAGCTAATATTTCTGACTCGGTATTCTTTCTCCATTTCTTCTTTCCGTCCATTTTAATACTACACGAAAATAAATCATAAAAGAGGATCAAATAAAACGATTTCCTTTTTTATGGTGGTTCTGAATGGAGGGCACATGCATCAAATAACGGTGTAGTCAGATTATATAACAGATATGAATCCGACGTTAAATCTTGTCATTTTCCAGTAAATATCAAAGATAAGTGCTTTTTGGGTCTATGTCAAGGTTCAGTGATAACAAAGCGAAACCGGAGTCACCTAATAAGGGTAAAGAAGTCTCCCTGGAACTTCCTAATCAACTGCAAAGTTTTAAAACGAGCAGAAGTTTTAAAATTAACCCTTTCCCGCAACTTTGAAGCCGAGAGAGTTAACGGGAGGTTAATTATCGTTAGACCTTTTTTAAGCCCTTAATTACATTGTTTGACGAACGTTTTGGGAAAATTTACTACAATAACACAAAGAATATTTTAAAATTGTTTGATCTCATGTCTTATAATAAATATGTTCTGCTAACCCAACAATGCTGAAATTACACAACGATAGAGGTAATGGTGCTGTAAATCATCCCAAAACAAAATTTCCCAAGTAATATAAATTCCTGGAACAAATTTCAAGAATTTACACAGTTAACTAAATCCGAAAACTGCCACATAAAGTTGGAAGAAGCGCTTTATCCATACCTGCAACTTGCCTGTAAATCAAACACTAAGAACCGAAGTTGTAATCACTCCCTCTCTCTCTTTCTTCCTCAATCTGAGCAACGAGGCTTCTATTGCTACATTTCAAAAATCAGCGAAACAAAAGTTTCGACGTAATTTATCACACATATTGAACATTTTACGATTAAGGGCATCAAATGAACACTAAAAGCGGTAATATTTGCAGTTTACGATTATGAGACCGCCCCAGGGTCCGCTGAAACAAGGAGTTTCGCGCCAGGATGTAACAAAAATTACGACACCCTTTATGTGTTTTTGTGTTGTCTAATAAGTGGGAAAGGTTAAAATGTCCCCGGTTTCCTTTATATTCTTTATATTATAAATCTGACTGAGAGAGTTATTTTTAAATTGAAAATTTGAATTCTAACCAAGAAAACAATGAAATTGCTTGAACTGTAGACTGTACTTGTAACTGTATTTTTATTATTATTTCTTTATCAAGCAGCTTGATGTTGGTAATTAGTTTTGTTTGTTAGTTGAAGTAGTTGTCAGTTAGCTCTGACGTGCAAAGAAAATAATAATAGATTATACATCCAGGTGTAAGAAAGTGTTTCTTTTCTGTCGAGAACAAAAGATAGCCAACCGAGGCGTATAGCGCTGAGGTGAGTTATTGTTCGAGACAGACGAAGAATACTTTCGGATGACAAGAGAATAAAAAAGAAAATATAGGAAAATATACTATAAGACCAGGATGGCGATTCTCAATCCTACTTCTATGGGAGGGATTCCGTGTGGTTTCGATTATTGATATTGTAATGGGTCGAATGCCATCAGAAAGCCTCGAATTTTTCTGAGCCATGTAATTTATTGTATTTGTATAAAATGCCAAGAAATACTTTTAAATTAATGAAATTTCCAGAGGCGCATATATCCCGGAATGGTCTCAAAAATTGCCGTGTTGCTCGTCTAGCATGCTATGAATGTCAATTTCGTATTGAATGCAATATTTGAATTCAATTGTTTTCGTCAGTCACATTGCCGTCAATAACATTTCGATTTTTGTAAACGAAAACATTAAACTGCGATTTTGTGTTTACCTTGGTGTTTTATAGACCACTAAATCAGTTTGACGTTTATTCTTTATGTCCGAGAAATCCCTTCGCAGTCCTTAATATTAATACGTTTACTCGGCGTAGACCACTTTCGACCAAGGAACGAAATGAACTAATTTGAATACATGTGCATTTACACTGTAGTTTTGAAGGACCTTTTTATTGCAAGTAAATGTTGCTTCGTACTCCTGAAATCTGTACGTGAACTCATACTGGAATGTTTACAGCATAAAAAAAGATTATTTGGTCCATCCCATTTACTTCAAACCAAATATTTGATCCTTGCAGCGTAATCGTACTAAATTATCCTTTTCTTCTCCTGCTCCTCTTGCTTACAAATATTTCTCAATTTATTTGGTCTCAACTTCCACTGCTGAACTTTTGCCTGATGTCCAATTTATTATTATTAATCCATTACTAACAACCGTAATTTATAGATGGCGAATCTGAAACCGTCAGACTGGCCCCATTAATCAAGCTGGTAAAGAAAGACGTCCGGTTTGATTGGATCTCTAATACCTTTTGTCGCAGGCCCTTTTATTAAGTAGTTGTCCATTAAGTTAGGAGACAATTTATGACAAAATTCAATGGTTAATTATTAGGGTTATTGGAAAATATGCTTACAAATATATGTATCATGTTCCGAAAGTGTTTATTGGGTTTCGGGCTTTACAAAATAACAAACCATGAACTAAACGTTCACCTTCGGGCCACCCTGAGTTTGTACTCTTAAAGACACTGTTTACGATACATTGAATAATATTATAGGTGATGAACAAGCAACTTCGAGAAAACGAAAAATTTACGAGACAAATCGAATAAGCATCGCAATAATAATACCTTTCCTCAAACTTAAACATATGCGGCTGTGGGCCCAACGACGGATTGGGACGTTATTTCGTTGACCTCGCTTTGATACGTTTATATACACGGATCTTAACAATATGTATTTTGTTAACCCTAATCGACTTAAACTAGGAAAAGCGTAGTTTACAATGAACTTCTTGGCTCTATTAGACTGACAACGACAAGAAATACGAGAGGAAATAAAAAGGCAATTTACAATTCCCATCATCACATTCTCCGACAATTCTACTTCCCTTTAACTACAAACGATGGGGAGAACTCGACCAAATTACATATTATACTGCAGCACCTTTAATTCCGTCTGAGGGAATTCAGTTATACCACTATCCTTTTGATTACCAACAGTAATTTCTCTCTTTCTGCAATCCAGAACAAGCGTAATGAAAAGGAATACATAACCAACCGCAAATAAATGGACAAACTTGAAGGGTTAAATTATATTCTACACACTCTATTTGACTGCAGCCACTGGAGGAGGATCAGGATTTATGGCATATGCGCCTTGAAGAAGACTACTTTGGACTTAAAAATAGTCGGATTTCCTCCATATGGAAGAGCATATTTATAGGGATACAGAGTCTGTCACGGTGAATTACACAATACAAGCGCCCGAATAGGCTGGATACGCCTTTTGTTCATTTCTGGCTCGGTTTCACGAGTTCGCTTCAATATTAGTTTGCAACTTTTGTCTGAAAGTCCCCTCGAAATGGAAAATAAGCCATTTTATGCAGATCTGGGTCGGGCTGTATCGGGTGCGGGAAATGCATTAGGATTCAAAAGATAAAACGCTCTCGCCTAATATTGTTCCGCACGAACAAAAACTACTTTAGATCTGCCTCTAGCTGCTCCAATTTGAACTTAAATCGACTCTGTGGGTAATGCAGAGGGTTCTTTCAGATGTAGAGCGAAAGATATTAGAGTGGAAACGGTTGGTTGGATGGAATGGTTGTTTTTCTTGGGGACTGCCAGGCTTGTAGGATGTAATAGCCAAATACTTGCGAAAACTTCTATAATATCACGTTAAATCATGAGGGAAACAGAAAAGAGAACATCGAGGTAATATTAAAGGTATATGGGGTTTACTGAATTGCAATTGCGAAACTCTTCACCTTATTGCTCTATGTTGAGAAACAATACTGTAATGTTTGCAACCACCCTGTATAAGTATGATTTTAATACAAAATCAGTTTTTTTGAAGAAAAAAAAAGAAGAGTGTTGAGTTTTGTGCAGTAAAGCCCTCACTGCTTTAATAATGATATATTTCTTGGTTATATGGAAATAGAAACAGGCTGGAACCAATTAACAGCTCGTTATACGTTTCAAGTTACTTAAAGCCTTAAAAGCGAACTTGTTTACGAAATATGTAGCTTTCTGGTGCAAAAGTAAGACTGCTTATTAAAAGTAAGCACGTGACATGCAAAGCATGAGAAAACGGGTAAATTGGCAAAGAGCGAGAAAACACGATCGAAAGAAATTGTCTTAAATGAAAATAACAAGTACAAACGTACATTTAGTTGAAGAGTGAACATATGGCACTTCAAATACAGAGTTTTGATGGGATGTTCTTAGAGAGGATCATTGAATTAATTCCTAATGATTTTATCGAAGGGACTCACTACGGAACATACGTCCCATGCAAAACTTCCATTTATCTTTCTCCTAAACACCTTGAGAACCGCCATTGAATTGAGAAGAATGTGACCTATTTTCCAGTTTAGCGCCTCTATAATAAACCTGAAGTTGCATTGCTATTTACTTTACCAGATGGCAATGCTGATTGGAATACTTCCAGAATTTGCAATATTTAGAGGAAATTGATTGTAGAATACCTTAATGAAAAAAGGTATTGTTGCTATTTTCCATGAACGTTGCAAATAAGGAACATCTTCTCACAACAAAGACCTCGCCGAAGGCGAACCTTTTGTCCCCTGTACTGCTTGTTTCTGAGTCTCACACAGATTTGCCTCAATATTAGTTTTAAGCCCTTTGTTTTAGAGAGGAAAATACTTTGTGGATAGAGCCTTAGGGCCATTCTTGTATTTTATAAGCCTGTAAAACACGGATGCATATCAATACGGATTTCTTTCATCTACAGCAGCTTTTTTTATCTTTGTCTTCGATTGAAACATTTTTAGATTTGGACTTTAATATCTAAGGCGTTGTTTGCTTCGATATTTCTACCTGTTATATTAAAGCCGTTTCCTCGGGTTTTCTTATCGTCCGAAGGAATGAAAAACGATCGTAAAAGGAAACAAAATCGAGGAAATATTTCATGTTTCTTGATTTCTTACCGGAACGTGTTGAAGCCGATAGGACGAATATTTTCAAGTTTTCTGACATTTCAAATAGTTTCTACTGTCAATTTCAGATGACGATGATTTGACCAAACAAAACAACTAATTTCCTATTGTAACCGTCGACAAAGACCCAAATTGAAAGCGGATGACAAAAGGCCGCAACCTCTTTGTTACCATCTCTTTAGACTTCCCATTGATATCCGTCAGGGTCTCGAGAATTAACGGGGATGATTTTTTAAATGAAAAGTTAACAAACGACGAGTTTTTCTTTATAGCAAGTCCATAACGGGCAATTTCATATTTCCATGAGCCCCGCTCAAATTTAATTTGGATTTTGTTACGGAGCCAGGCTTCTCGACGAGCTTGAACAACAGAAGTTTTATCTTAACTCTCAACACAACAACATTGTAAAAATTCGCCCTATTTTCGAGTCTAATGCACTTTTACAACTTCATGTAACGCCTTATAATATAGACTACGGAGAGTGTTAAGGGTGCTGCTTTGGACTCTCTTCGACGCGATGCGAACATAATGAGAGTTCTATGAAAAATTGTAAAATACTCGTAGCTCATCAGTTTGTTTTTTTTATAAATGTACTATAAACTGGAATGTTTTGGAATTGCCAGAAGAAATATGACAGTATTCAAATATCATTGTATATCATAAAAAGTCCAGATTAAGTATTTGGAACAAGGATAACGTTTTAGCTCTCCGTATAGTGCAACGTTCTCTCGATTCACACATTTCCCCGGGAAAATCAAATTCGCTTTTTAATAAAACTCTTTGACACGAAATTCAAGAAGTTACTCACGTGTCCATGAAACTGAAATTTTTTCTCCAAGACAGTGTTAAGTTTTCTAGCTCTTTCCTTTGTTTCCCGTCGCAACTTACAACAAGCTAAAGTGAGATTAGCGAACCGGGGAGATATCTTTAAAAAATCGCCCACAGGGCTCCGGAGACAAAGAAATAACGTCTTTTGAAAGTTATTTCTTGTCATGCCTCGACGAGCGAAATTGTTGAAAATTGTTCGGCCCAGAGGCGAGGTTTTTTTACATTAAGACCATGAGCACTAAAAAGACACTGAAACCTTTTGAAAACTTAGAGTTTAAAAAAAATACGGGCACTGAAGGTTGTTTTTTTTTAAATTTTATTACAACCCTTCATTTATAAGTAGCTAGAAAAAGAAGAAAAACTTGACATAGTTTCCATGTTTGTGTTAGTAGTTCTTTATCTTCATATGCGAAAAAGTTAAGTTCTTATAGCAATTTTGAATGGAGTTCATTTTAAGGATGCACTTAGGATGACACAACGTTAAGTCTGTCCAATTTCAACGAATTTATAAAGCCATTAAAAGAAACAGTTATTACATCAAATGTTCATAAAATGAGGTTTCAGCTCCATCATGTAATAAAGATTGACGGGAAACTTTTAATTTATGCTACGAAATCTAATTCAAAGATTTCCCAACAGCAGAAGATATCAGACCCTATTAAGTTCAATTGTTGAAAAGAAGTCACTGGGAAAGTTAATTAACAATAACGAAATTTCTTGTTCTTCCACGGATTTCTTGAAGGATATTAAAAAAATCGTCAAAAGCACGTCACTGGATCAGCTAAACGGATGGAGATTGAGGAAATCTTTCGTTCTGCTGCCATACTACCGGTATTAGGTATTATAAGTTAGATAATCAATTCCCAGGCTGCAAAGTGTAAAGTTTTTGCCAAGCAAAAGGACAATAATTAAAGACATGCCGTTGAGTAACTTTTTTAATTGCATAAAGTTTTGGGGCTTTAACAGAATTCTTAATAAGTTTCCTTAGTTAGGAGATATTTGAAAGTAGTTTTTTTCAAGTTATATGTATAAGAGGGATATTGACTAGTTCAATTTTTTGTTGCAGTGTACAGATTCAATCCTAATATAGACACATCTAGAACCAATAATAAGCTATAGTTATTACTACTGTATTGAATAGAAAAACGAGAATCAGTAGGAATGCCGACGATGATAGAAAGAATAAAATTAACAATAATTTATTCTTTTTGTGATTAGTTGTCATTTAGCTCTTCGTTAAAATCAAAAAGGGTTTGCACATAATCCAGATCATGGTTTTCTCTAACCGATTCATCAGGTCATTAATTTGAATTGAATTGGTTTGTGTAGGATGTTGTTAATTAACATTCTCTTTTTAATTAAATGAAATATCCTTTCCTAACCTAATTATTAAAACAAAATTAATAATCATTTTGGAATTTATACGTAGCCTACAAGTTGAATTCTTAAACACATTCAGAAACAGAAGATGGCTGCCAGTTAAGACACCCGATTTCGAAAATATAAAATATTCCCCACATGACACGACCTATTAGTAAAACGGAATAAGTTGTCATACTCAGCTCCTTAGCAGTGGCGTAATACCCTTAAAATATTTCCTGGCTGTTAGTGGGTCAGTATAATTTACATTGGGGACTCATTACTATGACAGAGCTGCATTTAGTGGGCCGCTTAATTTAATTACAAGAAGGGTTTTAGGCTGTTTCGCACTAGCCGCAATTCGGTTTTCCTCTCCAGTGAAACTCGGATTTGCTCTACCGGTGACAAACGCTGTGTAGCTCTTAATCTTGCAGCCAAAACGTATCATAAAAACTGATTACTCGACGATTAAAAAGTGGAACTTCAAAGTACTTCATACAGTTTACATATTCACCCTCCATACACTTTAGTTAACTGTCAATTCTCGTTCCTGTAATAATAACTCCTAGGCTTTAATGGATGTTATTCTCAGTTAGTTTTAGGTGAGAATTCTGTATGAGGCTTTATGGCCAAATAGAATAAAATAAAAAATGAGTAATTCGCCTCAAACGCATATATTTTAATGCTCTTGGAATTCACAAATCGATATAGATGATTTGGAGGGATTTATTATGGAAATTTTAAAAGCAGTAGAGGAAATGAGAAGAAAGAATATTAGTGAATTAGTATCAGGGATTTTACCCTATAACGGATATTTTCTATCGCATACGGTTTTTTAACACAAATACACATGCACTTTTGCAATTTACTCCGATTTATGTAATATTCTATCTTTCCAACAAAGCTACAATTTATTCTCTATTTTCGCGAAGTTTTGTACCATGACGCGTGGATAATGTAGAATGGGAGCAGTGGCATCATTAGACTTGTGGATTTCAATATTATAATTGCCGGTTTTGTTGCTCATGACTTGGGTTAAGAAAATTAAGAATTTCACATATTTTATTGTATAATACACAGACCTAGCACCTCTGGATTTATATAGATATTTAATCAAGAAAATAATAATAAAAACTAAAGGAAATGAGAGTTTTATTGGAAATGCGCTGCATAATGATCTTGTAAAGTATACTGCGTGACAAAGAAAGGTAAACACCCATTAAAGATAATTTTATTTTGATAATTTTTTTTGTACGTGTTCAGTACCACATACTTATTCAATGATTACATTTTCAGCAAGATCAGAGGAAGAACTTCATTTTTTTTTCAATAGTGTGTTGAGCATCCATGGTTCCTTATACACTCATTGATACGCCTGGGCTCGGATCTAATAAGATTGTCAATGTCTTCTTGAGGTATCTCATTCCAGGCAATCTGAACTTCATGAGTAAGGGCTGCTAAAGTCTGTGGAGGGTGCTGTAAATTCAACAGTCTGCGGCCAATCATGTCCCAGACATGTTCAATAGGAGACAGATCCGGCGATCGAGGTGGCCAGGGTAAACGGTTGATTTGATGTTGATCCATGAACGTTATTGTTTGCTTAGCAACATGAGCTCTAGTATTGTCTTGCTGGAAAATAGCGTTCGTGATAGTTCGAAAATATGGAATCACATATGGCTCCAACGCTTCTTGGATATAGCGTTGAGCAGTCATGTTGCCTCTAATGAAAACTAGGGGTTACCTGCTACCATATGCGATAGCACCCCATACCATAACGCCTACAGTACGGTGGACATGACGCTCTCTGTCAAATTGTGGATCTTGCCTTTTACCCGTCGCCTTCTCACCCTTGCCCGACCGTCGTTCATTCCCAGACAGCAGCGGGATTCATCACTAAAGATCACCTGAGTCCATTCTTGTTCCCACTGAATCCTCTCTCTACACCATTATAAGCGGTTAGATCGATGTTCGCGAGTGAGAGGCAGCACTCAATGCGGACGATAGGACAAAAGGCCAAAACTTCGTATTCGGCGATATACTGTACGCATACCAACCCTATTTCCATGTTCTTCAAACCACTGATTTGCAATAGCTCGACTGCTGCTAAATCGGTCTGTAAGAGCCAAAAGTCGCAATCGACGATCTTCGCGCTCTGTGGTTCCTCTGAGTCGCCCAGTGCCTCTGGCTCTGTGCCCACGGCCTTCCTGAGTCCACGCCTGGTAACACCGCACTATGGTTCCTAAGGATCTGTTAGTTCTTCTAGACACTTCTCTGACTGACAGACCTGCTTCGCGCAACCCAACAATCCGCCCCCTCTCAAAGTCACTAAGCTGACGGATCTGTTCAATTCTACGCGCTCTAGCCATAATGAGTAAAAATTATGACCGATTGCAACACACTTCAAAAAAGTTGCGATGCAAATGTGAACAAAAATGTTTAAACAAAATTTAATTTTTTTAAGGAACGACCCATGGAAACTAAAAAAAAATTAACAGATAAACTTGAAATTTTGATCATTTCTTTCTTTTTTTAAGATAAGTCAACATGCAAAAAATTATCAAAATAAAATGGTTTTTAATGGGTGTTTACCTTTCTTTGTCACGTAGTATATCTTCTCGTCATAGAAAAGCCTGTATAAATGCGCAGACACAGATAAATCATTCTCCTATAAATAGCAATATCAAATAGAAAAATCGTACCTACGTCCGATAGCCAAGCATAGATAATAACATTGAACAGGCTGTCTCTCTATCGATTGACCCATTTCCCATTTGGTATTTGAATGTTCACGTTGAAAGCTGTAGAGCGAGTTTCCAGGCACTTTAAAGGCTATTATGTCAGACATTTTAACTAAATTTTAATTCAAATTAGCTGCGGTTAAATGGCGTCAAGCGCCACTGTGTATGTAAACGTTGGGGTGAAATATTATACTTTACTTTGAAAGTATAAAACATGGGAGAACTCTAATTGTTTTAGTAACTAATTGTTCATGTCAACCATGTTTTACTTAAATTTTGTCATTTACGTTTTTAATATTTATTGAAATACATACATATGCGCTAAACAGAAAAATTGATACTTTTCCGCTACTAGCAATGCCGTTATTATTCCCATTAAGAGTCCATTATTGAACTACTGTGAAGTTTTTAATAACAGGTTGGTTGGAGATACTACGCGTTAAATGATAACCATTGGCGCAAACGTGCCTTATCTGAAAGTGGATATTTTCTGAGATATACAGGGTATTCGATTTTCTTGTATATGGATCGAGATACCGAAATGAACCAAGAGTACATAATTTGTTATTTATAAAATTGCAGTATTAACATTAAGTTCATGCACCCAAGAGCTTTATCATGTAAAATCATTTGCTTCAAACAAACGAACAATAATTAAAGGTTGCTTTCCTATATAACTCTTAAAATTGCATAAAGTTCGGAGACTCTAAAAGTGACTTCTTAACAAGTTTTCTTATTTAAAAGGATATTTCAAATTAGTGTTTTTGAGTTATGAGAAGGAGTTTGTTGAGCACAATGCCATTGTCCTTATGTTTCTAAATCTGTGGAGTTAGGAATAATTGAGATTTCTCCCTTAATGCAGACCTATCCAGATTAGACTTTAAACGGAAGTTCGTGTCACGAATAGTGTCATTGTTCTAAAATATGTCCCGAAACTGGATATCTCCGTATCTCTTCCCAATTCCCTATAATTCAGTTTTATATAACAAGATTTCTTATTTTTGGAGCACATTTACCTAGAGTTGGACACGTCTGTTCGTAAATAGAACGAAAAACAGAAATACAAGAGCTTCTAATTTCGTCGAGCCCGGTTGGGAGTGTTAAAAATAAGTACCACCTAATTGGTGACACATTCGATTTACTGTAAGATGGTGCAGGAAATTTAAGCCATCACACAATTTCACTTCCACTGCGACTACTCAAATCGGCTCTAATATTTCTGCTAGAGTTCATTATACTGTATTAAGTAGCCTGTTGTTTTCTGCTGAGATAGGGGGTTAATTATTTTGGATGGATCGGTTGAAAATTTTCGACATTCATAATTAAATATTATCGCCTATTATGGCAAGAAGTTCCCCCTTTTCAACCCAATTAACCCTCCACTAGATGACACGCATATTCGAGAGATAATGTCATGTCCCAACCTGTTTTGTTTGATGTGGATTACGCATAAGTACATTCAAGAGAAAAATTCCGTCCATATTAAATGAAAGGCCCTGACCCTCATTCATCTTTTAAATAACCACGAACGGTAATTTCTGCCCAAAAGAGGCAGCCTGCAAAATCACGATGTCATTATTCATTTTCTTGCACAACCGTTTTATGTTGTTTACTCTCTGTTTATTGCTCACGTTGTAGACTGAGACAGCAGAGGGATGAGCAAGATTGCCTGGCTCGGCCATTTGCCGAAATTGCCCTCCTACGCCAAGAAAATGAATGACATGGGCTTATCGAAGATTTTTTTCACACTTTCGAGGCGACTAAAACCTTTTCAAGGGTTTGGGGTTGTCGTTTAAGACTTGCCATTGGTTTCTTTCTCGGAAGTCCTTTACGGTGAAATTATGAATAAATCTAGGTTTGATTAGAATGTATTTGTCTAAATTTGCTTTTCGTCGCCTATTACTTCTGACCGACCTTCTTTTCAAAAGAACCCAACAATTTCCCTACAGACTACTTTAACTGATTATTGAAAAAAAATCTACACTTACCTTTTATTTTACACTGCATTCGCATATTAGCCATTGTCACAGCTAAATATACTATAAGTCTATTTTTTATTGGCAAAAAACGAATTACACACACACACGAATTACACACACACACGAATGTTGTAGGTTGCGTTTTCCCAACTATTCCGACACCTGATCAGAATCTTATCTTATGTAGGTAAATACATTCCATGTGCATAGTTCATAAACGAACTTGATCCTAAATATGCCGGTCACCACTTAAATTGAAAAAAAATAACCTATAAACTGAGAAAAAAAACATTATTCCCGGTTATCCCCCTCGGCAAAGTCGTTTCCACGAATTTCGTCATTCAGTTCCCTCTTGTCTGAGTTCGTCGCAGGGTTGCCGTAAAGAATTTTTCAATTATTCAAATAAGTTCCTTTCCAACGTTCTCTTCCATTTTTCATTGCCATTGTTGTTTTTGAATTGGCACGTATAAGCGAATCGAGCATTGCGGTCTCGCATGGAACATAACGAGATCGGGAGAAACAATTCTTGCTTCTGTGCATGGACAACTCTTACATATTTATGCAATCACCATTAGCGTCGCTTAGATCTAGATCAGGTGAGAGCGGAGGTTTAGGCGCCACCAGCTGCAAATTACCATAACGCAATAAATTTCTATGTTTCATGTGATGTGATTCATTACCATTCCTGTCTTTGGTTGGGGAGTATATTAAATTTTCATATTAATAAATTATTATCAACTGAGTAGAAGCTTAATGGAACATAATAAAACGGAAGAATCCTCTTGTATTTAAGGGTGACGATGATAAATGATTGTCTTTTTTATTTTGGCCGTGGCAAAAAAACCGACAAGTAGAGGAAAATCGGAAATGCTGTTCGACGGGAAGCTTCAGCTTTTTCGAATATATGGGGATGATAAGGATTTATCGATTCCTCGTAAATAGTTTGAAATGGAAGAGCAGCTTATTCGGGAGTATGTTTTCTTAAACTCCATCAGCCCCTACATTGGGGTGAAGTTTCAGTCAAGATCGAGGCGGCTTCTTCCAAAATTGAAACCAATTCCAAAAGGAAAAATTAATCCCCTTTAAACTTCATAAAACGCTACATATTTTTAGCTCCATTCTATAATTTTTCATATTTTCCTGAGGGATGACGCCCATTAACCCTATTAACTGCTGAGAATTGGACGAAATACTGCATAGTGGAGGTATTATCCTCGTAAATATTCACGTGGCGTATCCCTCAGATACTTGCCAAGAGGATATGAACGAACGAAATTAATGGAAGAATACTAATAGAGGCAGCATTGCCATAAATACTTAATGTGGCTTTGAACTTAGAATGATTATTGATTTTAGTTTTAGGTAACCTTAACGAAAACGAAGGTCATTTCCTTTACTGTCAATTCTGAACTTGCTCAGAAGTTAATGGCAACTTAGAAGTTATTGAGAAAATAAGGTATTGGTTGTGTTTCGAAGATGCTTAAATAGTTGAATCATGCACTGGATATTTACTTTCGGATCGCCTTGATAGTGCAGCGTCAGAAACATTGTTTCATACAAAAAACTTCTTTCTAACGGTACCTAAAACTTATCGGTACTAAACATAAATGTAAACAAAGCACTAAGACGATTGCGATATTGTCACGTTGACTTTGGTTTCTCGTATTTATTGAAGAGAAATATTTGCAAATCGAAAAATTAACATCACCATCGGGGTGATCATAATGAATGATTAAAGATTCAGAGGGAGAGTGAGATGCATCTGAATCAAGGAAATGGGTCCTGAGGAATGCCTGTATTGAATACCATAGAAAATAATAGGATCTGACTAATAATGCGAGGAGAAGATTTGTTCTAGTATTTCTCTGAAGCCCTGAATAAAGTAATGCTCTTAATACAGCCCTTAATAACTGGTCCAATATCTCAAAGAAACAAGTTGAAAACGTGTTTTATCCCGAACAACAAGTAGCAGTTATAAATCATACTCCACGACTGTGGCTTTGTTGTCCTGGAGCTTTAAAGAGAAAGCCGATTATGATACTTGGACGCATCCTAAACAATGAGATACCGTTAAGTCGTTTTCCTTAACCTTAAACAACCGGTCCTGTGCCTACCACGCTTTCAGATAAAGCAAATAAATTATGCTTTGTAACTTGGTAATTCTAGAAATGGGAAAATTCGTGCGTGGGACGCGCCTTTGGGCAATAAATACAATTCACTTTAGATCAGCAACACTTTATGTTTATTAACTCATGTTTTGACCAGAAAATAAATAAATATTCATACGATGTTCACTAACAATTATCCAAATAGAAGAAAGTTACCTATCTGATTACCTGATATTTGATATCAATGGGTCGAATGGTTTAAGACACATAAATTCAAATTGATAAATTTTTATAAACTTTACATGTTTTGTAGAATCCTATTTAACTAATGGGTCCGAGGTTAGTATCAGTCGAACCCTTTGAAGCTCTGACCTTTTTAAATCCTGAAACCTCAATAAATTTCACATCAGAGGCCAGGCGAAGGGAATCGCGTTCCGCATGGATTCACTTGGGAAATGGAAAAATGGATTAGCCAAGTTTATCTAAAACTCAAAGAGGCCATATTAAAACCTCCTGACAGCCTGAAATTGTATAAGGAAGGAAAGTTCTTCATCCTGACAAAACTTTACACAAATGATGCATCACATTGAGCCATCAGAACCGCGAAGAATGTAATTTTTTAGTGTTAGAAAACTTCTCTTTATTAACTGAAAAATACAAAAAATTTCGCTATTAATTAAACTAAAGAAACGTTTATAATAATTTGGAAGGTCATTTAGAGTTATTTAGAGAATCAATTAGATAAGATAATTCCTTTATGAGTTATCGGGATGTCGGACTTCAATATTTGAAAACTTTAAGGATCACTTTAATGATGTAAATCTCCGTAACGAATCGATAGGGGAAACAAAGAAAAATTAGTTTTGAGTAGCTATAAAGTGAACTAATAACTAGGAGTTATTTTTATCATAATAATGACCATTGGATCAAAGTCGCGACAACATTAGCTAGAGGAAAAATTCCTTAGAGACCAATAAACTAATCAGCGATATGTCCATTTTTCGTTGTTTCCATGGAAATTCTATTCTCAAAAAAGTTGGCGTGTCTGATATGTTGAACTGATAATTCAACCCTTAAATGCAAATGCAACCCTCAAGCATGGTCAAGAATTACCTTCCCACAATCATTATCTAACATTTCATGCAGTTAATTAGGGCCTTAGCTTGCAGTAAAAACGAGAAAATAATATAAAACCATTTTCCTTTAAAGTACCTTTCTTTCTTTGGCCGCTATACCGAGAATTTTAATTTTACGGTAATTTATTTCGACAGAGGCCGTCTTTCGGCATGTTAACACTAATAAATTACGAAACAACATTAGATTAATTGATTCTTGATTAGATTCGCTTACCTGCTTGAAGAAATTAGCGGACGTTCCTTGATTCCCCATGAAAGACTTGAGAGAACCTGTGCAAATGGCCCTAAAATGACGTTAAAATTACCCACATTGTTCACTTCAGCTCGAATTCAGGGGTAGAATGTGCGAATGATTTTTAATAGGCTGAAATTTAACAAACGGTTAGAGATGTCCTAACTGTTGGTCTAATGGGCGAGCAGTGTACAAAGGACACCAATTAAATCAGGGATTATTTACGTTTTAGCTTGTAGTTCGACATGGAACATAATCAGAGCGAGTCGATGCTCATTTATGCAAATTTAAAACCATTTGCGGGGAGCAATTTATTTGTCTGCACGTCGACTAAAATTGCTATTTCCGTGTAAAAACCATATATACAGAGGCACAATCTGACCGCAATTGTTGTCACTGTAAATTGTGGTTTCTCTTCAAATATTCAATGAGCATAATTGCCATTTAAAATTATTATGTAAAATGCTCCAAGCTACTCGCCAATCTGTAGATTGCCGCAATAAATTTGGACAATTATGCCCGTAAGTTGCTGATTTCTAACTGTGAAGCGAAATGAGACCTGCACTGAGGCAAAAGTGCCTGCTGATATTTGCATGCACATATTCTTCTTTCATCGCTTAAAAATCCCGTAAAACGAAGATAATCCTTTTAAAAACGTTTTGCTTAAGGAACGAATGAATACATTTTCCTATAATTAACACAATAGATAATATTGCTGTATTTTATGATACATTAATGTGTTTTGCAATTCATACGACATTTGTGTGTACGAATTGCATCCTTTAAACAACGAATCGTGTGTAGATTAATGATGTAAATTGCGATGTAAAAGAAACCAAACTGGAAATTTATGACGATGTAGCGGATATTTCAAAAGCTTTACACATCGATTAAAATTACGTTGAGGGACATTCATTAACAATCTCTTTCGAGCTGCGAACCAGGAGAACAGTATGAGATAAGTTCTGAAGGAAATGGGACATTAGACATTGTCCTTAAGGCTGCAAGTGAACAAAAACACTAGACAATTCATTATTCATTAGATTCATTAATAATGGTAATTGATATTCTCTCAGGTGCGTTTATGTTTTTATTATAGTGAGATTTAAGTAGTGACCCAGATATCAGTGAATCCCAATTGTCGGAAATACGACATGATTTAGATCCAAAACAACTTGGCACTTACCTTCACAGGCTCTTTGTGTGGCTGCCAGGTCTGTCTCAATCGAAATGATTCATAAGGAAATCGTTTCGTCGTGGAATGCGTGCCACTACGACCGTATAATATATTGTTGGATTTACTATAATTAAGTCTTACTGTTACCACCGTTTAAAGATCAAGGTCTAGCATGTCAAAAGAGAAGGGAAGAAATGTAATTATTATAGATCTTTTATTAATACAGAAAGAAGAAAACAGAATTTCCCAATGAAGTTTCGGTTCAGAAAGTGGCACTTAATCCGCTCCTGCGTTGTTTAACCAAAATTTAAATAAAATACTTGGAAGTACCTTCAACTCTGTTTATTTTGTGGATGGTTGCCATAACTGTTGTGATTCAAGTCCACCTACACTTGGTCCACTAAATGGGTGTACACGATGATTTATGTCGTTGGAACTTTCCGTTTGTTGAATTCTTAATAGTACGCATAGTAAAAGCACTGTTAATGTGTGTACACATCTAGTTTTTTGAACTTCCATTTAACACCCAATACCTTGAGTGTCTCTTTGAAATAAGAAACTTTTGGCCTCTGAAGGAAAGAGTTAAAATTTGGCAAGAATGTCGTTCGGCATTCGATCGGACATTACACATGAGCAACCATCACCTGTTGGAAATTTGTATGTAAAAGAGACTGCAAGATTTGCTTGGTGACGATTAAGTTTTGACACATTTGTATAATGTAGCATTACATTACTAGCCGTACGGCTAGACGAGAATCCTGTTTTCTAGACCGAAATAATCCGTTTGTCCCGATAATGGCGGCTCGAATGCGCTCGACTGGTCGTGAAAATTCAAATTTGCGACGCACCTGGACGGAAATTTATTTTCACTTTGCCGAGGTGTTGCCTTCTTTGTTGCCACAAACGGCTTTTGGAACACCATTTCCGCTATTGCGGGGTTTATTTACAAATTTAATAGGCTATTTATCATTTTACTCCATTCCACATTCACCCAATTGCGGCTGCATGATTGTTGCAAACTATTTGCTGAGCGCTTTCGAATTGAATAAATAATATAGAGAGAGAACACTCAAATCGTGTTGAGCAACAATTTTCGCTCAAATTTATTCGAGCTTTGCGGCGCTTTGTTATCAGAACCACGATATGTAAACGGCACAGTTAAATCGAAATTGTCCTGTTTTCTATTTGATTGTCCCGCAAGTCTCGTGAGGGCCATAAATAACACGGATTATTCCGACGTCGAAAAATTAGATCTGCGGAATGTTGAAATTTCCCTTTTAAAACATTCCACCAAATTTTGTGAATGTTTAAGGAAAAAACGCAATTTTTAACCACAATACGTTACTCGGCGGAAATGGAATTTTCTCGTCATAAATCTTGAATCGCTCGGTTTTTAGTACAGAAGAGGGAATTGTAGAAACACAGGCAAAGACAATTAAAAGTTGGCTTCATCCTCTCATGAAATCAAAAAAGTGTAACAACAGAGAAAATACGTTTCAAGTTTAATGTTGCGGTTTTACGAGCTACTGCTGAGGTTTTTTGGATAATATTTGCAGAAAATATTTATTTGCTTAATCCTTTGTCATTCCTTGAAATCACCGGGCTTTGTGATTTTACGGATCTACATCATTTCTGATTTTTAAAATCGGCACGGTTCTTAGTTTTTTTTTAAACAAAAACACTGTGGACGGAAGAAATGAGGGGCTGCCCATTCTGTCACAATTGCAAATAGGAAGCTCTAAAGTGTTATTCCCGTCGTTCGATTGCCGTTGGAATAATTGAGGAAGGCAACAATTTCAAAAATAGTTATCAAAGCGAGGCTATATTTCAGAAACTAAACCTGTTTTGTATGAGCTTAGAGATTATTCAGACAATTAATTTGTTCCGTACAGATTCCCTTAAGGACTGTCGTAGACTACAAACTGTTAGTTGGCGGACAGCTCGGCATAAAGACATACGTGTAGGTGGGTAAGTGACCGAGTATGGGCCAACTGTTTTTGTCCGTGGGGGGCTCTAATCACTCAGTTGAAACCACTCTAAAAACTCGAACGCTCCATTCCGTTTGTCCAGAAGTATAAAAGCAACATGGAGAGTTTTTTTAGAATGTACTAGTCCCACTCGTGGGGTTTCCAGCTCCTCGATTTTACCGTCGAACTGCTCAAAATGGTCTGGATATCCAATAAATTGCGTTTGAAAAACCTCCTTAAATTTCCCCTTGTAGGAAGTTAAACCGAAACTTCCGAAGCTCTGAGAAAGTACATAAGGGATAAGCGCGGAAGTTCTCAGACCACGATGCCAAAGTTGGAGAACGTAGTTTCAACTTTATTAAGACTTTTTGCGGATTTGGCCGGCGCACCGATGGTCAAGACAACTTTTAATTACTTTTGGCCCTGTTTTTGGCGAGCTGCCCGCTCTTCCTCAACTCTCAGAATTTTTTGAACGGTTTTAAAATTTCTGGACACTCAAGCGTCATCATTTGTTAAATTTTTTTTCTGTTGTTTCAGTGCGACTGTACATATCACAGTGTCTGATGTCAATGAATATGCACCCACCTTCACCGAACCCAGCTACGTCAGACAAGTTGACGAAGGACGAATTTACCCTGAAATTGTGCGAGTGGAGGCTACTGATAGGGACTGTACTCCTAAATTTGGTGATGTTTGCAAATACGAGATTTTAACCAGTGACCAGCCCTTCGTTATTGATATGGATGGAGTTATCAGGTAAGAAAAATATCTTCCTAAACCTCAAACGTTGAATTTGAAATCTTGAAATCTGAACCTGCATTTTTTTTTCAGGAATACCGAACCATTGGACTATGAACGATCCCACAACCACATTTTAAGCGTAATCGCCTACGATTGTGGAATGCGCCAGTCGTTCCCTGCTTTGGTGACGATTAAAGTGAACAGGGTGTGCAGGTTGGGCTGGAGGGGGCTCCCTGACAGGGTGGATTACGCCCCAATGACTGGAAAACAGGAATTGTTCCCCAGCGCTAGTTTGGAATTGTGCGATGTTCCTTGTAATGTTAGGGAGTTGAGGGCCAGGGTGGATTTGGCAACAAGGTAGGTTAGTCCTGGTTAGATATGATGAATGAACAGCATCATTAGAGATTGATAGTGTTCACAAATCATTTCACACCATTAGACATTTGACACGTGATGTTATTTCGATTTTGCAAACTTGCAAAAAACTGTTGCACTTTTTCCTCTGGATCCTCCTTCTTCGTCTTAAGTTACCTACCCTTGAAAATCAGCGGAAATTCGCAAAATTGTTGGCCTGCATGTGTTGTTTCAGGATGAGTAATTAATAATTTTTTTTATAAAATTTTAGGCACATTGGTAAAGGTTGTGATAGAGATACATATTCCGTGCAATCTCAGCGTAAGCTTTGCGGAGCTTCTCCTTCAGCGATTGACCTCTTGCCATCTCCCGGGGCTGGAGCTGAATGGACCAAACCGCTGATTTCCGACGAGGGTAAGTTACCCCATAAGCGATTTATCGTGTCTTGCAGGAAATTTGCCTCAGAGATAACATATTATAATTTAGCCCAAGTTTTTTGCTCCTAAGACATAAATTCTGCTAATAGGGCACGAATCGGACCAGATGTTCGAGTTCGATGGCAGCAGCACAGCGGTTTCAATTCCCAATTCCGTATTGGACCATAATTTGCCCCCAACTTTCACTATTGCCACTTGGATGAGGCATGGAGAACACAATGGGCAGGATAAACACACCAAGGAGCATATTCTTTGTTCTGCCGATGATCACAGTAAGTATTTATTAACTTTACATGAATGTTTTGCCGGACGTCTCAAAGTTAAATTAATATAATAAAGCTTTGTGGCTATTATTCTTGAACTTTTAAGTAAAAAAAAGATTCTCTAAAAGCACCTTCGAGGAAATCCTTATTTGCGTAAATCGTTAAGTCGATCGGTGGAGTAAAACATCAAAAGCGGAAAACCACACCAACCAAGAATCGAGTTTTCTCGTTAAGCAAACTTTTATTATCGCAGCAGATACTTCATAATTCCTAAGTTCTCATTTTAGTCATTTTTATAGATCCGCCACACCATCGAACCTTCGGTAAGATTGATGTGTTTGCACAAGTTTGAGACTTAACGTAACTTAACCCCTTAATCCAGTAATTTTTGCGTTGAGTGATTTAAAATTAACTAACAAAGGGAAAATCCTGGAATTTGCCATTGTCATATTTTAAGATTTCCCATTGTGTGGGCTTGACGGAATTGGTCTAGCGTGCGCTAGACTAGATTCGGTCGAATGCCTCAGGAATAATTTGCATGCCAAACTAGGTTTGCAGTTTGGGGCCCTTAGCGGGCTCTTAGGCCGGAGTGTCTGGGCCTGTTAAATTCAATTCGAGGAATCATGAAATTATTGTATAACTGAGGCTCTTTGATAGACGGAGAATAAGCAGCGGCAAGATTTGTTTCTTTCGTTAAGGCAGCCATGAAGTTGAGTATTTGACGAAGAACAATTTGAAATTACAACGAATTTTGGAGATTTTGTATAAAATTTCAGGAAAATTTTGAATCTTTTTAGAATTCTTTGATTTACTTACTTCTTTGAAGGTCAGGACTTACGAGAAATATGAGAACCCTCTGAGTGTTTTAAGTGTTAGAGTTTCAGGTTTTCAGGACAAGCTTCCCACTTCGTTCTTTGTTTCAGGATAATAACCCCGCAAACCACGCCTGCAAATAAAAATGTATTCTTCAAAGTTCTTCGACCTTTCTATTACCTGGTATTAAATTGAATCCACATAAATCAATTCCCTAGTTCCTTTCCTTTAATATCGACACCGGCACTATGCGAAGCATTCCTATTTAAGATTCTGGAGAAGACACGTCTCGTCTTTGTCAGCAGAGGTCACGTCCTGTTTGACAATTTCCCAAAATTCCCTTCGGCAAATACTGGAAAGGGCCCTTTTTCCTACTTAACCGGATTAAAGTTCACATTGCGTCAAGCGTTTTTTCTTGGAGGTGGAAGAGTTCAACATGATAATTCATTTTAATTAAGGGAATAAAGTTTGTTTTCGGTTAAGGGAATTCAATCCGGAGAGGAATTATTGAAATAATTAAGACATACAACCGGGAGATTAATAATTCAGCAGTCCTCGGGGAGATTAATGCAGGAGATTAATAAATTACAATTTCCTCACCAACGAACAGCAATATTGTTTTGAGGTTTAGACGTTGAAAGCACTTTGAAAACGGCTTTCTGTATTGAAGGGATTTCGGAGAAGCGTAAACGGCAAGTTATAAGATTAAGACAGAAGACAAACAAATCTTGGTAATTGAAGAATAAAGTATTTCTTTAATTGAGTTTGTTTATGTGTATGTGTGTGAAGAAGCTAAACGCTGTTCCAAGGAATAAAAGTTTTGAGGGCACGCTTACTGAAAGTTAACAGTTTCGGAAGTTAAGCTTCTAGAAAGAACAAGAATTTCAGACCCAGTTTCAGCAAAAAGCCAAAATAATCCCAACGTTTACAGACAATACGCAAAACAACTTATTAAAGAAATTTGACGATTTAGGTACAGAGAGACCCGATGCATCGATTTACACTTTTCACCTTCAAATCGGCGTCGCGGCGCAATCGACATTTTTAGGTTGGCCCAGGGATATTTGATGCGTCACACTTCCTTGAAGCCGTGTGAGTGTTCAATTTTTTCCTGCCGTTGTGGCGATCCACGGCCGTCTTCGGCAAAAATGCCTAAATATTCCTATGCGAAGGGACCACACACAAAACTGACTGATTTTCAATTACTTAGTTTATTGAAATAAAGTGATTGAAAGTGAATTAAAGAGAATTAACCATTTTCAAATGAAATTTTAAACATACAGCAAATACAAAAAGTTTTTTCAATGACACAACAAAACTCCCATTATGCATTCATCAAGGTTACACTACCTGAAGATTTCACAGGTCATAAAGAGCAAATAAATTTACCCTGGTCAGGGCGTGCTACACAGTATGTATTAATACGTCTGGCATCTGGATCACCATTATTCATAATTATCCGGAACAAGCTCAACAAAGCCGGTGGCCAGGGCGAACGTTAAACGCCCTTTCGGAAAAAGCCACCACGCGGCTATCAATTCCAAATAAACCATATTTCTTTGTGGATTAAAAGTTCATTATTTCAACTGGCAGAAGGCCAAATGGCCTCCACTTGTGCCGATATGGGTCCAGAGAAGGAGGACGCCCATGGGAGGCTGGAAATCCGCTTTTTATGCAAATTTGTAGTCGAGTCGCATGAGCGCTCTTCTGGATATTTTCTCGTGAGGCGAAAGAAGGAGGAAATCGGGAGTAGTTTATCGGTTTTTAATATTGTGTGAATTTAATGGTTATGTGGAGAAAATGCTTGAAAAAATCTGTTTCGCAGCAACAAATTCTCCAGTTTTAAAAGTATTCTTTCTATGTAAATCAGCTGATTTTGGTTTTCTACTATTTCTGAATAAAAAAATTTGACCACTGAGGGATTTTCATTTAGAGCCACTGTGTAATTTGTAAAACAGCAAAGTGATCTCCATATACATATATCTCTCCAGCCATATATCTCGAAAACTAGAACAGACATCACAATTTTAGTCTCGGTTTCAGACTCTTTTTCTCTCTTAATTCATATTTTCACTGTTGGGGATTTCCTAAAAATATCAAATGCACTGAATAGATAATATATATATTACTGCATATGCAAATTTCGCCAAATGCCATACTAGATAACCGAATACTCCAAGAATTCTATGAATATTTAATTATTTGTTCTCCGATAAGAGGAAATTAATTCCTAAACTTCTTAAATTTAGCACGTTAAGTTGCATTCCGTGCATTTCGCCCCCATATACAGCTGGAAACCTCCCTTAACAAAAACCCATTTTATGAACTTCATTACGTTCATTTCTATCACGTTAACTAATTAATATTTTTCAGAAATGAACAGACACCATTACGCTCTTTTCGTGAGAAATTGCCGTCTGATTTTGCTGCTGAGACGCGACTTCTCGGAGGGAGACTTAAACATTTTCAGACCTGCAGAATGGAGATGGAAAATCCCTCAGGTAAATATAAACCTCTGCAATGGATAGACCAAAATTCCAATATTTCCCTCGCTGTTTAAAGAACTTTGCTTCTGAAAACTTTCTAACACTCCGAACGTTTTCCAGAAAAACAAGATTAATGGAGCTCGTCTTTTAAATACCCCTTTCAGCTGCCAAGTAAAATTAATAAATGTAAAGTAAATCTCCCTATTCGGGCTGTAGAAATCTATTTATATATAAGCATTATTTTTAACTAGCAACAAAGCTTTTAGGCAAATGAAATAAGAGCGAAAAGCAGAGCGCAACTTTCAAATACGCCCTGCAATTGAACTATTCAGCATTCAAATCATATGCGACTTTGAATGGCTTTCAACTTACGTTATATGTATGTGCTGGAAAGTTGAAACCAATTTCTCAAGGAACATGCTTGTTAATATTAAATGCAGAAAGTTATAGACAGTTCCTTCAAGAGGTAGTGCAAAGAACGGTCGATCTTTCACGAAGAGCCCCCGTTAAAAATGTAAAACTTAAGTTGAAAACTTTGGAACTCGCTCGATTTACGGTTAAAAATTGAGTAGTTCAGAGGAGACGAATCGCTCTGTAATCCGGTTAAAAATTTAATAAAACTTTAGTAGGAACGTCTAGTTTATCTAGGACAATTAGTTTAGTTGCCCGGGCATTTTTCGCGTTAATGCGCATTGAAAGGCTTTCCTTGATCCCAGTTTTAATGCTGTTTAGAAATTAATTAGAGCATCCCCGCATTCTAGAGAGATGTTGGTGATTTGAAGTTTCAGTCGGTGGAATTTCGATGTATTAATGACACTTGTTTGCGGTAGTTGGAGAGAACAAATGCGCGTATTGTGGCTCTAACTCTTCTCTGAATTGCTGCGGTCGCTCTTATGCGGACCCATTTTGAAAGCCAGCATTCCAGAATATGTAATATATATTAAACTTGCATAGACGAATTTTTTTGCTTTATGTTAGCCAAAACAAAAATCCTGAAGTGTCTTTAAAACTTCTTCAGTGATATTCTTCTTTTAAGGTCTGCGATGACCAGTGGCATCATTACGCTATCAACGTCCGCTTCCCCGATGTTGAACTCTATGTGGATGGACAACTCTTCAGAACTGAAAAGAAGAACCCTGAAGTAATAGACGATTGGCCTTTGCACCCAACTAAAGGCATCAACACCACTCTAACCGTTGGGGCCTGCTGGCAGGTAATTAAACTCCTATCCAGGATCTAACATTGAAAAACCAACGATGTACGACTAAAACGTTTATACTTATAAATCGACTTTCAGGGCTCCGATAACAAGATGAAGCACCACTTGAAGGGATACTTAGCAGGATTGAGCGTCCTCGTGGGTGAAAACGAGAAACCGGAAGTGCTTAGTTGCCTGCATCAGTGCAAAGAGAGTTTACAGGTAGGAGAAATAGAGAGTAATTTCATTACGGGTTTTATTTTTTTATATGATTTTCTATAGGTCCCAAGTATGGAGTTATTACAGCCCGGAATGGAGCTTCTAACCAACTCTGATTTGACCGAAGTTACTGTTGAAGGAGACAATCGTACCAATTTGGAAATTTTGGTTCGTAAGGTCGGTTATGCTAACACTAGAGAATTTCCAACTCCCGGGAGGAGAAACTTGAGACTCACCACTACCGTTACCTGTGATAATGGAAAAACTGTTAAGGTACGATTCGATGGATATTTTGCTGCAAGCTATTTGTATGTTTGTTTACATTTAGGTACCAGACGCACAAACTTATGTAATGGTCCTGCGCCCTCAAACCCCCAGCATAAATCTTAATGGTACTGGAAACATGGCTAGAAAATACGAAGATTTCCGCATGGGAGTACGTGTTTTGGCCGATATCCACATTACAGGTACCTAAGCATTTCTTTGCTTTCTTTTTGAATAAATTACTTTTTTTTTCAGGAGAACAAAAACTGGACAAATGTCAACTGACCATATACCCAAACTTAAATCCTGACCACGAAAACTTAGGGGTACCTGAAGAAATGTTAAAGCACCTCGGAATGGCCGCCCGCGTATCCAAAGACGGAGTCACTATCAGCGGGTCTGATATGGTCTTCAACTACCAACAAGTATTGAGGCAGCTGGTCTACACCAATAGAAAACCGGCCTATTACTTGAACAGAGTGTTCAAATTAACTTGTTCAGAATTAAATGGGAGGTTCACCAGTAATGAATATGTACAAACGGTAAGTGTATTCACAATAATGATAGAGGTCGTTAAAATTTCCTCTCTTTGTAGCTTACAGTCATCCATCCTCAACCTAAAGAATCCATCGTAGCTCACGCTAAAGTGAACAAACATAACGTGGAAGTGAGACCTGCTTCTGTTATCTCACGCGATTATGCCCAGGCTAATCGTTTGAATTTAATGGCAAGTGGAGGTTCTCATGCCGTGACCATTATAGTGGTGGTGTGTGTTGGGTTCTTATTGTTTATGATCGTCTTAGGAATTGTCAGGTATAATAGATCATTTAAAGCAATTTTATGTATAAAATACGTTGTTTTTTGCAGAATTAGAGCTGCCCACCAGAAGGCATCCAGCGAAGAAGCTCAGGATGGAGAGATGACTTGGGATGATTCCGCCTTGACCATTACCGTGAATCCCATGGAGGTGAGATTTTTTCGCGATGAAAGCCTAAACTTGTTAAAATTACTGTTTTCATTCTTAAAAATTTGGCCATAACAATATCGTTATTTCCAGAATGCTGAACGTAAACTGGAACGCACCGGTGTATCCGGAGAGTACTCAGAGTCCGAGCAATCTGATTCCGAGTCCTCATCCGATGAAGATGGACCAGGAGATGGACCTTGCCGCATCAGAGCTGATTCTTCAGATGAGGTCAGTTGTTTGTTACTCTATGGAAATTAATGGAAATTCTGGTGTACCTTTTAGGAGGAGGACGATATTCCAGCTTCAACTAGACGCAAGCGAGACTACCAAAATGTGTCGCAACTGGAATGGGACAACAGCACAATGTAAGCGCGAGGCGAACGAGAGTAGAATCCAGGTTAGGATGGGAACCAAAATAATTGTTAGATTTTAACTTAATCGAAACCTCCTTCGTTAATGGGAATTTTGAAGTAAAAAACCTCCCTTCCTCATCCTACTGACACTACTCTACTAGCTATTGTTAAATGTCAGTTGTGCTGGAAGCACAACCTGCTGTGCCATAGAATCAGCTGATAAGGCACTAGTATACAGTCCCGGATTTTTAGCTTAAAAACACTGTTCAAAGGTGCTTAATACTAAAATTTAATACCGGCTTGTGTCGCCTTAATAATAGCATAACTGAAGAGGCAGATTTTGGCTTTTAGCTAGAAAAACAGTGTTTTTACAGCGCCTCATAAATTGATATCAACAATAATCGTCCATAAAATTAATGTTAGAGATTATAGTATACAGTATGTTGTATAATGTACTCCCTTTACACTTTTCATTTGTGTAGGAGGCAGTCGTCATTGTTTCCTCCTCTCTTAAATCCTCATTTTCAGTCCTCTCCAGCAGGGCACTTTCTCTTTAGTAATTTTAATCCCCAAGTTTGTTGGTTTTCTATGGTAATTTCCAATTATAGTATTTAATTTTGACCTTGATTCGCGTGTCTATTTTTTGTACTTAACTAGTTTGTAAGGCAATTTTACAGCCGTCGTTTCCTCTTATCACCGTTTTAAATGTCACAATAATAACGTTTAAATCATATCAAATTTTTTACTTGTGTGCAATCACTAGCGGCTGTTCCGGTACTTTTGGATCTCACAATCGTGCATCAAAAAACCTGATTGGGAGAGCAAAAAAGTTCGTTTTGTTTTGTACTTGTTAACTGAGTTTTTTATAAGAGTTTTTGCACTTCCACCCTCGAATTAAGTGTTTGGACCTAACTTTTCTGGATTATATAAATCCATATTTAGTTGGGCCTGTTAGATATTCTGATTTAGATTATATTGAATTTCCTGCACAACTTTGCCTCCATTTAATTGAAAGTATATTTTACAATTTTCGATTAAACAACCGGTACACATAGAGATTAATTTTAAGATTTCACCCTCTAAAGATGCCCCATTACATACAATACCAACAATCCCGAAAAGTTTTGGTCCTAATAAAATAATTAACATGTATTCTAACTTAAGAGCCTTTACGCTATAGGTTGTTACCTCTTTCACCCTGTCCAATATAACAAAAACTCGACAGTTTTGTCCTGTTCGTGGCAAAATTCTAAAGCTGTCAGGTAATTTAACAAAAGTAGCGTCGATGTTATCTGCCTTCTTTACTCGCACAATTCCTTTAATAATTCCGTTTCGAAGAGAAATTTCGACAAATATAGGAAATGAACGTCTTGTACATACATTCTGCAGCTGTAGGTTTATTTTTTGTAATCGTAGCAAAATAATCGTATGGGTACTTAAAAAAGAAAGATACTTAAGTAACATTAATAACCGAGCTAAGGACGTATAAGAAACTCTAGTTTTATTTTGGGATATCGCGCTATGACTTGAAAACGCAATATTCGTGGTAGATTTATCGATGAGAAAAGATACTTTTTCAATGTCAGTGTTAACGCAATATTTCTACTTGTATCGGTGCAATGCGATCAAGGCCATTTTCCCGCGTTTGTGTTAAAATCGTCGTTGTTAAAAATAGATTGCTGTGATTTTACATGAAGAAAATTGTTTGGTTTTTAAAGCGGTTGAGGCAAGGCAGCCCTTGAAGAATTGCGAGTAGGAACCTATTAGATATACTGACCTTTAAGTACTTGAATAATTTTGTCTGTATATAAAATTAAGTAGTTTGTAGCAACCTTTTATTAGTGGCTGTTGATGTTTAAATAATAATATGCAAAAATTTTAATGATATACGTATAGAGGGCACTTAAAACCTTAAAACGTGGTGTGTGTGGCTGCTTTGCTTCGATCCATGCTTAAAGCACATCAAAGGAAGAATATGAAGCTAACACTATTTTTTATCGAAATACGTAAGGACGTTAGGACATTCCATGTAAGGGTAAGTGAGAACGAAATTCTGCAATACTTTCGTCGGTTTGTTGTCTGCGGCGCAGAGGAAATTAGCTTTTGTTAAAAAAAAGGAGGCAAAGTGTGCGGAATTTCGACGATGACCTGTCTAATTTTTAATTTTGTGTAATGTTAACAAGGAAAAGCTTTTTTGTGTGTTTAAAGTATAAGGAATCAGAATCAAATAACCATGTCTTTTTAGATGTAAATCACAATAATTATGTAATGAATAAATGTATATTAAATAGCGGGTGTGTGTGTGTGTTCTCATCCCTTTCCCTCCCCTGACCTTTTCTGTAGGTTTGATAAAATAATACAACTTATTCATCATCGACTTAACATTTATTAATTATTTTATAAACAGTTTTATTTGTTATGTAATAACGGTTTTTTTTTATTATGAAGTACGATTACTAGGCAAATAACATTATAGACATTTCAATTCCAGCATGTCCAAAGGTTTTGACAAATTCGTAACACTTTTTAAACGTTTAACAGCGCCAATTAGTTGTAATATTGCAGAATTTGTAATAAAAATATATTTGAGTATAAGAGCCTTTAATGCCCTTGCGTGTCACAAAACGTACATATGTCGCACCTGCTTTGAAGGCCTTCTTGCAACCATATAAAGATGTACTGTTATTAATACTTCATGGTTAATCCGTTGGTCTTACAAAGTAGAGAAAACGTTAATTCGATTTGTCACTACAAACATATATCACTACAGGTGACAATTTGTGTGCGTTAGGGCCAAATTGTGATTGCGCTCAACGTGACGCTTTCGGTGATTTTTCACCAAAATTATTTTAATTAGTTAAACTACTACTTTGTCTATTACCTCACCTTTAAAGCGGAAGACTGATAAAAGCTTCTGCCACCTGCAACAAACAATTCCTCGAACGTAAAATACTTTATGAGAGCTTATATTTAATATTCCTATATTCCTTATTTAATAATAATTTATAACATTTATTCTATAACGTGATTGCTAGAGTGAGTTCTGATTTAATAAACGAGCTTGTCACATATTCAAAGTTGAAAAAGGAATTTGTTCATTCCGAAAATTGACGCGTTCAAACATGAATTTGTTCAACGGGTTTTGAGAAATTTTGTAGGGTTTCCATCGATTTTTTGGAATTTTAGTGGAGCTCTTTAGATTTTCAAGGTTTCTAGGAATTTTGATTTTCAATTTGGAGTCATCATTTCCACTCGTCAATACAATGTATTCCTTATTTCTTGACTACAAAACGAGGGAAGATTCTCTATTAAATTATCTGTATTATAGCCAGCTCCATCTTTACGAAAATGGGTTACTGAAAGGAGTTATTGGAAAGCTAACAGAGAAATTTTTACCGCACATCAAAACTGAAACTTAAATTTAACAGTACTTAATACCTCTTCCGCATCTCAATGCTTATTTGATTAAAAAAAAAAAGAAGAAATACCTTCAAGGAACATTCAATTATAACCAATTCACTTAGCGTTTCTGTTTTCTGTTGACGTAGGCAGCCAACATGAGAAACCCTGTATATTCGACAGTCTTTTCCATGATCAATTGTTGTTAATTGCTGCCTTTGGGCTTACGTCGGGTCTCTTGAACCGCAGCCACTAGACTTCTGACAGCTTCCTCATGACCTTGATAAACAAAAACTTTTAGATCCAAATTGGCTTTCACAATACAGAGTCTCACAGAAAAACATGGACAAAAAGATACCAAAAGCGATGTGTTTTGGTATATGGATGTCGATAAGGCCTGCAGACTAGAGTGATAGACATCTTCAATGAGACTCTAATTTATAAAAGTCTCAAATTTCTTTGATATGGTTTAGAATTTGACGATAAAGGAAGAAATCAGAATATTTTCAAAATGTACTCGTAGGCTAAAAAAAACAAGAATCTTGGGAAAGAAATTTGAGAGAGATGGGTGCATAGATTTAGAGATAGAGATTCACCTGAGAAATTTCTGATATGTCCTTCTACCTATGTTTCCCTAGAACACCCTGTACATTGTTTACCTTCAAAACTATCCGTTTTCTTCAAAGCCCCCGGTTGTGTAGGTGCACTTAACTTAGATTGGCACACGTGGTGTCTTTTATGTTTAGGAGGAAAAGTCTCCCAACTTCGTTGCTTCTGGGCCAAAGTTTGAGCCCCTTTTTGTCTCCTGTTAATTACTACAACCAGAGTTTTATCAGGCCCAGACGCATCTCCTGCAGCTGCGTCGAGACTGGATCGACGCGACGAAGTTGATAGAGAATCGGCGGAGTCGTGTAAGGAATAAAAAATATTGTCCTCACCATCACTGTAGGGATAAACCTTAAATTGATATAGTTTAATTGTCATCTCTCATCTTTTGGTATTATATTCATATAAACACCTTCTTTTTGGGTTTTCCTTGCAAATTCTTGCTCCTACACTTGGGACTCCCGGGACTAGATCTACTAGGCTCGCGAAGTTTCTGTGAAGTGGCATCAGAAATTCTTTGATAGTCAGATTCCATAGAGCGACATTTCTTATCAGCCATTCCATTAATTTTATCGCAACTCTTCCCGATCTTCTTATATAGAATCCTCTGCTTCATCGATAACTTACCTAAATCCCGCATTATATCGACAAAGTTTTTGCAAGAATAAAAAACCTACATGTTTGGTGCTTACCAATTCCATCCACGTCTCCTTTGCTCAATTTGCGGTCATCCGACTTCAGTTTCTTATCCATTTCAGTATCAGATTTTGAAGAAGGTTGGCTTTGGCGTCTGCACATGATATCATGCAATTTCTCCCTGATTTGAGCTTCCAGTTTGGACACACTAAATAAGAAAGTTTAAAACTAAAACAAGTAAAGGGTCGTGAGAATCAACCTGTCCACGTTCATTTGCCCAGCACTGTTGCTAAAAGTCTTCTTTGGGGTCTTTTGGGCGGCTGGAGTAGAAGAGGATTTCTCAGTTTGACTAGCCGATTTACTTCGCTCTCTTTCCTGAATATTTGGGCGAACTTTTCCTAGGATTTGGTCTAGAACGCGGCTGCGTGACCTAGGAATTTTGCCCATTGCACTGTCCGATGGTTGGAGCATTCCTGGTGGAAAATGTCTTTGCTAAGCAAATCTTTTTTGATTCATTATAACACAATTTCTATTTCCTTAAACCTGATGATTTCATTATCCAGTAAAAATATTTCAGTTGCTCGTTTTAGATAATATTATAATACGTGAGTTTATCCAGGATTTATATTAACAGAGAGATCTCAATTTATATTGATGTTATGGGCATATGAGGCTCACGTGGTTAGTTGTCTACATCTTAAACGGGGGTGCATTCATCTCCTCCTAAATACAGTCCTGTGAATCTAACGATTTAACAAAGTCTTGCGTTGCTGTCCGAATAATTGTTAAATCAATACTCCGTCACCAAAATTTCCAGTAATTTTACAATTAATACCCGATACGTCAATGCAAAAGTTTAAAGAAACAACATAAATGGACCAATAATGAAATTAATAACTGAAGACTTAATAAGAAAAAGATCTGAACACAACGAAGGTAAGAAATTCCCTTAAAAAAACTGAAAGCATTGCTAAACATTTTTTAGGAATAATTGGCACTCTGGAGGAACTATCCTTGCACCAAGAGGATATCGAAAAAATCGAGCACATAAACAACTGGTGCAAGAAACTGCAAATTCTCTATTTACAGGCGAACCAAATATCAAAAATCGAGAATCTCAATAAACTCAAAGAGCTTCAATACCTGAATCTGGCTATCAATAATATAGAAAAAATCGAAAACTTGGAGCGATGCGAATCGTTGGAAAAATTGGATCTTACTTTGAATTTTATTGGAGATTTGTGGAGTGTGAAAACTTTAAAGCAAAACATACATTTGAGGGAGCTGTACCTCACAGGTCTTGCCAATATCTCAAGTGTTTTGTACATCTCACATTTTTGTTTATGTAGGAAATCCATGCAGCTATTTTAAGGGCTACAGGGACTATGTAATAATTCATCTAACTCAATTAACTAGCTTAGATGGGATGGAGATTATGAGAAGTGAAAGGATTCGCGCAAGGCAAAATTTGTCTGTTGTCGAGGAGAGTATTGCAGAGTGTCAAGAAAAGTACAAGTAAGTTTTTTAAAAATGGAGATTTTTGCTTAGTTACTCAGAGATTGATATTCTAAAAGAATTTTCCGAGAGGAGCAAAAAATTCGGATAAAGAAAAACGAAACTTCTCATTTCACCGACGAAAAATTTTGGCAAACGGTTACGGAAAACAGTCCAGAAACACGAGTGGAAATTGCCAAAAGACAGAAGAAAGGAGAAAAAGAAAATGACGGAGAACCTACAGGCAAAACAAAGAGAATCATCAAGTATTGTCTCTATCTTTTTTAGAGTAAAATTATTTAATGACAAACTTCTTATGTACAGATTATTTGATGTAGATGGAAGACCTTTAAACATGAACCAAGCTAAACTGGATTTTACTTTCTCGGACGAAGATCCAGAAATGTTTATCTTAGATATAGCTGTATACAAATATCTAGACACCAGTCTGATTGACGTTGATTTGCAGCCCACTTACGTTAAAATAACGATAAAAAACAAAATATTTCAAATGGTTCTTCCTGAGGAAGTTCAAGTGGAGCAAAGTACTGCCTTGCGGTCACAAACTACCGGTAAGTATAGAGTTTTAGGCATGACAACCGTATATATCGAGAGAACTCAGTTGTGCTGCTTAATGGTTTTTTATTTTAGGTCACTTAGTGTTGAAATTGATAAAACTGAATTATAAAGTTCTTTTGAAAAAAAAACAGGATGGACCTGAGCCAGTAACAAACAGTGACACCAAAGTTAAGAAAAAAGGGCACGAGTACTTGGAGGTTACTAGAAAAGGCAATGACATGAATTTCAGTAATATAGTGGAAAATGAAGGGAAATATCACGAAATGTGTACTGATAATCTTGAAGTTCCAATGTTAGAATATGCCTGATTTGTTGAGGTATTTACTATAGTCATTACTAACAAATATACTTAGACTTTTGCCTAGGTCAACAGTTCTTCTGTATTCTTCATCTTCAATTACTAGCAAGATCTTAGCTAATTCTTGAATTCTAAAGCAAACTCATCTGAAGCTTATCAGTTCTCTAAGCCACTTTTCAAATGGCGGATCCACGAAAGTAATATCTACCACCAAAAATCTGAAATTAAAAAAAATTCACTCACCTATATGCTCAAGCAAATTTGCCAGCTGCTGAGCAGCATCCCCCTGGTGCTGTGCAGGTTCTGTTTGACTTGATGAAGCCCCCCCTAGTCCCCCCGCAGGAATAGGAGTCAGAGTTCTGATGTATGGTTCCAGTTGGGTGGCAACCTACACTAAAAATTATGGAACCCAATTTACCCAAAATATGCAATAAAACCTGGCTCAAATGCTTCAGCTCGTTCCTCAAAGTGTTCACATCAGCCCTTTGACAACTAAACACTTCTTGTTCGATCCGCAACCGCCACATTTGTTCTTCCCATGATTGATCAAAAGCAGTTGCCATTCTTTCCAACTCTTGTTGCTGCCTTTCCAGAGTTTGATCCAAATGGAGACACTCACGAATCAGCATCTCATATCTTGCAGTTAGAGGAGGAGTCTGAGCTTTCCTGATCGCATTTATATCCCTGTAAATCTCAGTTGTAAGCCGCCACGGACCTCAGTATTTGAAGACGTACTTGTGAAGCTCTGTGACTTTATCTTTAACTTTATTAAATTGTTGATTTAAATCTCTAATTTGAGACTCGAAGGAGCGGCAGTGAGCTGAGAACGAAGAATCGCTTTCTAAGATTTTTGACTTAAGAGTGGCTTGCTGCTTTTTAGTAGCTGGAGGAGCTGTGTCGTAGATGCGGGAAGAAGCCAGATAAGCTTCAAAAGTAGTGTGCATAT